>NC_079166.1:46298602-46411102 GCF_947568905.1 Ostrea edulis | reverse complement strand
AAACATGAAGCATAAGAAATTTAATTATTATATAAAAAATAGATGTGATGTGTATTGCAGATGAATATTCTGGCAATTTACCAGTTCTGTTTATTATATTCACAGTGAAGATATCACTTTTGTTATTTTCATTGTGAATAACAACAGTTGCTGTGAAAATATAAATTTTTATTCATTGGATAAATTACAGTATTTCACAATTCATTGGATCAATTACAGTATTTCACAGTTCATTGGATAAATTACAGTATTTCACAATTAAAAATGTAAAGATGATTTTATAGGGGTTTCCTCATCCATCTGGTCTCTTTCTCTACCTCCGCATTTTGCTGAAAACTAAAGAACCAAACTCTGTAATCTGTAAAGGTGAGTAAAATACAGCATTGAATATTTATGACAGAGTCAGGGTGTCTGAAGTGTTTCTTATAAATCATTTCATTCTGGTATGTTCTTGACCTTTGACTTGATGGACCTAAATTGATAGGGGTCATCAAGTGGTGACCTTTATTATTGTGAAGTATGAATCAATCAGAATCAGCAACTGAAAAAGATAGACGATATACATATAGCACAGACAGACAGACATGGTGAAACCAGGGAACCGATGTCCTTGTTCAACAAACAGACAGACAGACATTTTGAAATCAGTGAATCGATGTCCTTGTTCAACAAACAAACAGACAGACAGACATGGTGAAACCAGTGAACAGATGTCCTTGTTCAACAAACAAACAGACAGACATGGTGAAACCAGTGAACAGATGTCCTTGTTCAACAAACAGACAGACAGACAGACATGGTGAAACCAGTGAACAGATGTCCTTGTTCAACAAACAAACAGACAGACATGGTGAAACCAGTGAACAGATGTCCTTGTTCAACAGACAGACAGACAGACAGACATGGTGAAACCAGTGAACAGATGTCCTTGTTCAACAAACAAACAGACAGACATGGTGAAACCAGTGAAAAGATGTCCTTGTTCAACAAACAGACAGACAGACAGACATGGTGAAACCAGTGAACAGATGTCCTTGTTCAACAAACAAACAGTCAGACATGGTGAAAACAGTGAACAGATGTCCTTGTTCAACAAACAAACAGACAGACAGACATGGGGAATCCAGTCTACCTTAGTTCTCAGGAGACAGACAGAATACGGTGTCTTTGTTGATAGACAACAAGGTGAAATCAGTATATTGCCTACAGCCATATTACATATTGTAAAAGCAATACACACAGAAAGATCTCGATATACTCTATTCTTTCCAGCAATCTCGGACATCATGCAACAGCCAGGGATATCCCCAGAAGTAGGAATCAACACTGCACTGCTGCTGTCTAAAAATGAAAGGCAAGTACACAAACTGTCCATGCTAATTAGTGATGATTGACAGCTGGCATTGTGACGTATAGAGCAGGCATGTATAGAGCATTTGTAGCTTACTGATATAGTGTTACTTATAGCAAGTTGTTACTGTATGTATTGTGGGGATATAATGCATCTTAAACCACTTGCATTGCAGACATGACCTAGCAGTTGGACTGATGAAGGAGCTGATAAAGAAACATGAGCACTCATCCATCCTAGGAGAACTCCTGATGACGAACTTTGATATTCTTCTTGCATCAAAAGAAAAACAGTTGCTGAAGGAGTTTGTGGAATACTGTATTGTTGGTACATTGTAGATTTCAAAATTTCTATAAGATATTGTTTGTGTAAAATTGAACACTAAACCAAGGCAGGTCATGGAGCAGGCATGACACTGGTACTCCCAGTGATGCACTATTTTCGATTGATATTACAATAGACTGTGTCAGGCTGCACAAGTTAAATTCTGCTAATGAAAGTACACAACCATACAATAATAAATAGTTTATTAATTTCAGATGCATTCATTTTTATGTAATTAGACATGTATGTCCCCACTTTTATGTTTTAAAATGACTTAAAATGTAAAGGAAATTGTCTTGTATGATGGGAAGCATAGTGCAGATTTATATACTTTATTTATAGAAAACAACACCCACAGTGCCCTGGACCCAGTGGTCAGGAGGAGATTCCACATTGAGTTCTGGGCCCTGGTCTATATTTATATACTTTATTTATAGAAAACAACACCCACAGTGCTCTAGATCCAGTGGTCAGGAGGAGATGCCACATTGAGTTCTGGGCCCTGGTCTATATTTATATACTCTATTTATAGAAAACAACACACACAGAGCCCTGGACCCAGTGGTCAGGAGGAGATTCCACATTGAGTTCTGGGCCCTGGTCTATATTTATATACTCTATTTATAGAAAACAACACACACAGAGCCCTGGACCCAGTGGTCAGGAGGAGATGCCACATTGAGTTCTGGGCCCTGGTCTATATTTATATACTCTATTTATAGAAAACAACACACACAGAGCCCTGGACCCAGTGGTCAGGAGGAGATTCCACATTGAGTTCTGGGCCCTGGCATACACAGCTGATGAGGTATGGATGATTTTCACTGTTACAATTACACTATGGTTTGCAATACATTACAGACAAGGCCAAGATTGTGCAATGTTATAGTACAGTTTGTAATATATTTACTGACAAGGCCAAGATTGTACAATGTTAGAGTACAATTTATAATACATTACAGATAAGGCTAAGATTGTACAATGTTATAGTACAGTTTATAATATATTACTGACAAGGCCAAGATTGTATAATGTTATAGTACAGTTTATAATACAATACAGACAATGCCAAAATTGTACAATGTTAAGAGTACAGTTTATAATATATTACTGACAAGACCAAGATTGTACAATGTTAGAGTACAATTTATAATACATTACAGATAAGGCTAAGATTGTACAATGTTATAGTACAGTTTATAATACAATACAGATAAGGCTAAGATTGTACAGTTTTAGAATACAGTTTATAATATATTACAGACAAGGCTAAGATTGTATAATGTTAAGAGTACAGTTTATAATATATTACTGACAAGGCCAAGATTGTACAGTTTTAGAATAGTTTGTAATATATTACAGACAAGACCAAGAGTGTACAATGTTAGAATACAGTTTATAATGCAATACAGATATTAATATCAAAATTGTACAATGTTATAGTACAGTTTATAATACAATACAGACAATACCAAAATTGTACAATGTTAAGAGTACGGTTTATAATATATTACTGACAAAGCCAAGATTGTACAGTTTTAGAATACAGTTTGTAATATATTACAGACAAGGCCAAGATTGTACAATGTTATAGTACAGTTTATAATACAATACAGACAAGGCCAAGATTGTACAATGTTAGAATACAGTTTGTAATACATTACAGATATTAAGATCAAGATTTTACAATGTAGTATGGTTTATGACACATTTACAGAAAAAGCCCACATTTTACAATTTTAGAATATAGTTTATAGTAATACAAGGTCATGGTTGTACAATGGTAGAGTACAGTTTGTAATGCATCCAAGTGTCGTAAAAATCTTCTAGTTGGTTCTTAATTTCCGGTGGTATTGTACGTGTGGCTATATCATGAAACTGCTGGTCAGAGTAATTCTAGGAGACATGAGCAAGGTTTGATGTGCACAGTATTTGTTGTGATGTTCTAGGAGAAGAATTATCCTGAGGCATTGGACTGGTACAACTACTCCCTGAGTCTGTACAACCGAGAGGAGTCTGGTGATCAGAATCTGGCCCGACTCCAGCGAAACCGGGCAACCTGTTACCTCAACCTGGGCCAGATGGACAAGGTGGGCATCTATGTCACAAATATCAGCTAGTATATAAGTTTTTTACCCCTCAGATTATGAAAAATATTGGGACAAGGTATTGTTTTTAGTCTGTCAAGATAGAGACTTTGTGATCTGAAAGGACAGTCATATGACATAAATGTGTAGGTCACATGTCAAGGTTAAAGAATTGGATTAACTATGATAGAAGGTATAGTGTTACAAAACAATGTTTTTAAATGATAAAATGTGATTAATTTGTTGTATATGATAGTTTTACAAAATATAAAGAAAGAAGGAATGTTAAATGAATAAAAACATTCAAGTTATTCCAAAGCTCCCAGACTTCATCAAAGACCATCTTTTCATTGTTTTTATATGCAATATATACATGAAGATATTTTATATATTACGACATAACATGTTTTGCTAGGAACTTCATTTCTTATGATTTGATATTCAATCAACATTTTACTTTTTAGTCTGGTGTATTTCATAAATTTTAAATGCACTGTCAGGCAATATCATTTCCTTACACTGCTTTTATGAACTATAACTATATCTAATTGAAAAACGTAATATTTTTAGGATCCAATTATTATTTATAAGATTTAATCAACAGGCTACAGATGCAATAAATGAAGCCAGGAAATGGGACCCTTCATCCATAAACACACTGTTCATGTCATTCAAGCTTGCCTTGGCAGGATCTAATGTTGAACAAGGTTGGATTTAGTTTGTTTGGCTTAATACGACATTTACATGCACATACCACTCTGCTCATTAGTGAAGATAATGTAAAGCAGGTTTCTTTATGTGGGTGTAAAATTTTATGTCAGAGTTTAAGAGATAAAAGGATATCAATGATTTTGATTAGAATTATATCTTCTATCTGAATACAAATTAAAGGGCTTCGATGTGGTGATTATTTTTTTGGCAATTTGGAACTTGTCACCAAAAAAGACTCATAAAATTGCTTCCCACCAAAATAATCCCACTCTGATGTGGTAATTATCCAGAAAGAGGAATTGTCTCATCCAATATATTTTGAGTTGATATTAATTGCAGCAAAAGACATCCTTAAAAACATGTGCAGTGAGGTTGCCAAACTAGAAAACACAGAAAAAGAAGTGGAGGCACAGAAACTCATCTGCCAGGCCGCTCACATGGCCTATGAGGTACAGTGTCAGATATCTTACTGCACCAACACTCTTATATGAATATACACTATCTTGGATTAATTATGAATAATTCACTGTAATACATGAACTAGTTACTGAATTGATGAATTTTGATACAGTAGTGCTGTATCTACCATAAAGTATCATGTACAGTGCACATACATGTATAGTATGCACCCCCAGCGTTTGAAAAAAATTATCCTTAAAAACTTTATAATCCTATATATTATATATGTTGTGTGCATCCAAAAATTGACGAAAAGAGTGTTCAAATTTTTTAAATCAAGGTAAAGAATTTGCAGGATTCTAAGGGCTGTTCCATTAAAACATATGAGGTACCCGGGGAAGGCACTTTAAAATTTGGGTAACCACCCATAGAAGCATAAAAATGTAATGAGGGACCACTCACAGAAGCAATTTTAGTTAGTGTGGCACCACCCATAGAAGTGAAATAAATGTGAAATACACTTTTTCTTTAAATTCAATATGTATGAATGACTATTTATAACCCCTGAATAGAGGTCTATTTTCAGATGTTTCCAAGCATGATAGTAAAGAGAAGAAGAGTATCTTGGGTGTCATCACCATTCAAATAACTGGCCATCAATGAAGCTTGATCATAGAACCATCAATTTATTTTATCAAGACTGTCTTTCTTAAACATGATGAACTAAATTAATTTTATAAGTCCACCTGTTCATAAAAAGTCTAGTATTGTAAATGTTCAAAAACAACTATTAAAAGTTTTAAAATTGACAAGTATTTTGAGTATTAAAAAAACAAGAAAATGTGTCTCTTTACGTAAATAAAATGATATTCTATGTTTCTTAGTCAATATATAAATTTACAACCTGCAACTTAAGATTTGTGAGGCTCTATTCTACCGTTTTCAACAATTTCGATAAATTCCAATTCTCGATTCATATTTGTGCGCCATGTTTGATGTACTGAAGTTTCAACTTCCGATTGTCAAGTCATTTGCATATGTCATATAAAGTAGTATTTACATCAATGGACAAGTATGGAGGCGAAAGCTATTTCATCGGTAACAAGTTAAAAACCGAACAGCAGAGTGTAAATTCTTTCTGCAACAATATGATTTTCCTTTCTTTGTCGAAGTGGCTCAAGTAACTACATTTTCGCGCCGATTGTCAATGTTTAGCTTTTTCATTAGATCCACCTACGAGATTTCGCGATAACAAGCATGGCGGAGCAGACGAAGAATTTTGCATGCTGTACATTATATTTAATGAAAAACACCTTTATTAGACATGCCCGAGCACAAAGTTGGTACTCCTTTTGGTGTAATTTGTAAACAATATTTGGGACAAAAACACAGTGAAGAGTTTATTATCGGTTATTCATAAAATTATTTTGCACCATTACGGAGATCCTATGGAATTGTAGCCTCATCCCGAAAACGTCAGAATAAAAAAAAAATTGGATAGGGCTACATTATTGCAGCTAGAAAAAATCAAAAACCGTTTCAATGGACCACGAGCACGTTTCGTTTTCCATTTTGGACAAGGGAGATAATCCTAATTTCTTGTCGCTATAATTTTAGAGTCAAACTGGAAACAATAACCGAATCGTGGAACCTCATCGACCGAGATAAAATGAAGACAGAAAACGGCGTTCGTTTCACATTCTACTTTCAACCCTTCCCTTCTCTTGTTGCATTCCTCTCAGTTTCGGTAAAAAATAAAGATTTTATCAAAACAACCACCCACAGATGCAGTTTTCTGGCAGTAAGGTACCCACCATATATGCAATTTTCTACCAATAACAAGCACCCATAGATTTTTTTTTAATTGCCGTCCCCGGGTACCTCATATGTTTTAATGGAACAGCCCTAATGAAAATTTCTTCCAATGAATCTATTTCATATTTGAAAACAAAATTTTATTATTACAGTAATGACAACTCTCACTGTGAGTTTTGTATTTATTACACATACATTGTATACATTCTCACTGCCAGTATTGTATTTATTACACATACATTGTATATATGTTCATATTTTCATTATGTATTATAAATTGATTAGATTTGTTATCTCTGTAGATACATTTATAAATTGTAAGGCAAAAGTACATGTAGATTTATTCGCATTTCTAAACAGTAGTAGATATATGCATGTATACTTGATATTTTCCCTTCAAAACTAACTACTGTAGTTCAGATATCAAAATAACTGAGTTTATAACGTCTGGATCCAAACAATGTTTATGTTGCGCAGTAATTATGTACGTTTTAATACTACAAATCTGAGTGTAGTATCTCCTCTCTCCCAGTAATCGATCAAACACAGCGTCACTGTTCAAGACACAACAGTCATATTCTATTAAATTGATTTAATTTGTTATAATTAGTGATTAAATATTTAAAATCAAATTCAAATTAAGTAGCCTTCATCTAGCTAGACATGGGTGTTGAGTTCCTGAGGTGCAAAATACACCTGAATTGTTGAGTAAACATCAGCAACAGGTAGATTGTACGCACCAGTACTACCAAATTGACTTCAAAGGAATAATCCTCCTCATCAAGCATGTTGTCGAGATATAACTAACAGGGCTTGAAGCTAACTTTTCATGTCACCAGTCCAGCCGGACTGATGGGGTATAATTTCAACCAGTCCGCAGAAAAATTTACCAGTCCAAAAGAGTTTTTCAGAAATAATGAAACATATTTCATTAAAGTTATTAAAATGAAATTTAACTCAATATGCCTCAGACAATATTGTAACACTTGAATGTATAGGATTTATATTTACGATCAGATTCGTCTGATTTCTACAGATCGAAGCATGCCAAATGTGTGTATAAAATTTCATAAGTATATTTTCCAAAATGATGCTTTAGAGAATTATTTCCAACTGATTTTTAAGCTCCCTCTGAACATTCATGTACTTGCCAACATTTTCATGTTGCCGAAGTTGTTCATTCATGAATTTTACTACTGATCATTTTCAAGAAATTAACTAACACTGATTCATTAAATTTGGGAATACATGATAAATAAGAAATAAGTAAATTAAGAACGACAGAATAAATTTCCATTTTGTTGCTGATTGTACTTAACGATTTTTCAGTTTATTTTCTATGGAACATTCATATGGGTACTCAGTTTAGTAGGTTTTGATAGGACACCCACAATTTTAGACAAATCACAGACAAGGCAATTAACATAGGAATAAAAATGTAAAAAAAAAAAAAAAAAAATCCCCCCAAAGTATTTATGTTAAATCAGTTGTTGAATAAACATTAATTTGTATGTGATTACTATGTTTATAGCACACAACTGATGTGATTAAACCATCAATAAAATTTACATGAAAGTTACGACATTAAAATTGATCACTGGTGACCTGAACCTAGGCCTGAAAAAAGAGTTGATCCATTTAGTCTGATGGATTGTGTGCAGTGCAACCCCCCCCCCCCCCCCCCCCCCCCCCCCACACACACACACACACACACACACACACACACACACACACCTTCTAGGTTAGAATTCCTGAAGAAGAAAAAACTGCGCTCAATACACAATAATTTAGGATATTTTTTGTCAGAATCACAGGGAGTTGACAGCTAGCTTGGCCCTGGAGTGTTTGGCAAACTGTAGCACCGACCTGACCCAGACCCTGACTGCCCTTAGGTGTCTGATCAGACTCAAACTGTCCCAGGTAGATCAGGATTCAACAGTCAGGTAGTGCAGGCGTTCCCATCTTACTTTTGGGTCTTGCAGTCCATTTCAGTTATGTCCAGTGTTACATGTAAGCTGTGTGTATCTTACTAAGGTTTATTCTAACAAATGTATTTACGTAACTTTTAGCATTGAAGATATTGGATTACTGCGTGATATAAGAATGGGTACCTTTCTTTTGTTTATTACATTTAGATTTAAATTGTGTTCATTTGTTTGGGTTTATTTATTCTATTCATTTGTATGTAAAGTTTATTGTAACAGTTGGTAGCTTTTAGTAACAGCGTTGCATGTTTCAATTTGATAAATAAGTGAAGCATTCAATAGTTTCAGTGATTAACATCTAATATTTACTTGCAAGTAAATGTGTTTGAATTTCTATTTGAAATTTAGAAAAATGGCAAAACTTTAGTATTGTTTTTAATGTGTAGTGTACATTGACGTTTTAAGATTACCTTGTCCATCTGTCTGTCACATCCTGTGACCTTGTAACTGTATCAGACAGGATCTTGTTACAGTATCAGACAGGACCTTGTAACAGTATCAGACAGGACCTTGTAACTATATCAGACAGGACCTTGTAACTGTATCAGACAAGACCTTGTATAAACTATATCAGACAGGACCTTGTATAAACTATATCAGACAGGACCTTGTATAAACTATATCAGACAGGACCTTGTAACTATATCAGACAGGACTTTGTAACTGTATCAGACAGGACCTTGTGACTATATCAGACAGGACCTTATAACTGTATCAGACAGGACCTTGTAACTGTATCAGACAGGACCTTGTAACTGTATCAGACAGGACCTTGTAATTGTATCAGACAGGACCTTGTAAATGTATCAGACAGGACCTTGTTACTGTATCAGACAGGACCTTGTAACTATCAGACAGGACCTTGTAAGTGTATCAGACAGGACTTTGTAACTGTACCAGACAGGACCTTGTAACTGTATCAGACAGGACCTTGTAACAGTATCAGACAGGACCTTGTAACTTTATCAGACAGGACCTTGTAACTGTATCAGACAGGACTTTGTAACTGTATCAGACAGGACCTTGTAACTGTATCAGACAGGACCTTGTAAAGTAGATATTCCAGTATCATTCTCTCCAGGGAGAAATGACATACACTTTGTTGTAAGCATGTTTAACAGTTTATGATGAGCTTCTTTTTAAGAACCACATCAGAACTGTATTTCAATCTGTAATTTCAGCCTACAACAAACTTCTACAAGAACAAGAAATTACTTGTAAAAAGTCACCCAAACTGAGTGAGGAGGCCAGCTGGTTCATGAGAGTAGGTGGGTTTCTATATAAAATGTAGATATATTGTATGTGACATTGTCTGAATTTTGTACATAAGAGACTTGTAATGTATTGTAAATTGATTATTTCTTTCCTTATAATTATTTTACAATTTGCTCATTAGTAATACTTTCACAAAAATATATTAATTTGCCCCCTTTTTTCTTATTTTCTTTTTAATTGAGCAAAAGATGATGCTAATATTTGAACAAGACCATAACTCTAACTCTTTACCGGGCTTTTCGTGAAGGAGGGCAAATTTTGAAATAATGATTTAATGTGTGAAGGCGAATAAGTTTATTGTGTATATTGTCAGTTCCCCACCTATTTTGATTTTGTAGCATGGAACTTAGCTCTGAAGTGCGAGAACAGACCTGACTTGATGAAAGATCTATTTGTTCTCAGTTCTCAAGTGAGTTTCCTTTGTAAAATTTAAGCTGTAATCAAATACAAGGAATAAATGTGTCCAATGGAAATTCATGACTTAAGTAGTGTCGTTATACACAGTCGAACTAAAACTTCGAGATATCCAAGAGTTCAAAGTATTGAGGTTTATATACATAAAAAAAATGAAGTTGGGACGTCCAACCCACTCCAACGATCCGTATCCATGGTATTCTAGGTATCGATGTTTGAGATACGGAAGTTTAACTGTGTATAACAACACCACTACAGATACATCTGTAGACTCCAGATACAAAGGATACATGTGATGTATGGTTTCAGACTGCACATTTCAAAAGTGCATTCAAAATTACTGCATACATTTGTATAAAAGACAATAAGAGGATAAGGGCCCCAATCCACATGGCCCCAATTTTGACTTGAATTTCAAAATAGAGGTAAAACCATGAAACCTAGTAAAAACTTATAACAAGATGATGCTTTAGTAAATCATATAATCACGATCATGAATGTAGAGTGTCTAAAGCCATTATGATAAGATTGTCACAGCTTTGAGTAAAGTTATAATAGGGTTTCAGAAGAAAATGGCAATTTTTTTTAGTTGGCTTGCTAAGTGAGGTGATTCTTGCTGTCACCGCCATCTCTATGTGGATTTCCAGAGGCTCACAAACTTTTTTTTTTTATTCTTATACCGACAGCAAATAAGTATTGTGTGAGAATTAGTGAGAAATACTCGCAAATGAGAAGAGTACATTTGAAAAATAGCAAGTAAAAATAGTGGACACTCAGGTTAGAGCATCGCGCTCAAAATCACACGACCTCTCACCTCTGGTCGGCGTGGGTTCGAATCCCGCTCGCGCCGGTGAGAAAGTTTCCCAGTTTACTTTTGGAAGGTCGGTGGTCTCTTCCCAGGTACATTGTATCTGGGTTTTCTCTTCCATGAATAAAAATTGGGCGCCACCAGATTATACTGAAAAATTGTTGAGTGTGATGGAAAACAGCAAAACAATCAATCAAAAATCGTATCAAGTAGTGATTTACAAACCATTATCGTATTGTATCCGTTTTATACAGTGATGCGCAGTTTGCTGTTCTTAAACTTGCACTCAGAATCATACAAACACTTACATGAACGACTGATTTCAACAACCGCTTCTATCCAGACTTTTCTTTCATGATTTTTTTTAAGAAACTCAGTCAAACAAATGCTTTAAAGGTTGGACATCGCATTATGATGAAAAATATAGACATGTGCCACTCATACAAGTCCTGTTTACTTATAGGGTAGTCTTGATCATCAAGACATATCGACTCGTTCGTCTGATAAAGACAAGCATCTGGATGATCAAGACTACTTATAGGGGTGATTAAATTGAATTCCAAGTATGAGGTTTTTGTTGTTCATTTATCTTTAAAAATAAAATCGGAGTCTATGTTTTACCAAGTCTACCGGTAGTTATTTTTAGCAGAATGGAAAGTAGCATCATTTGTTAATTAATAAATATTGATTAATCACTCCAAAATGTCCCATCAACATTAATTTATTATCATATTGAGGTAGGGTTGTAGTGATGACATGAATGCACTGCTGACCGCGTAGACGATTATCAAAAACGTTCATGGGACTCATGCTGCTTATAAACCATGACATGAAAGTGGAAGACTTTGGATCTAGACCTACGGTAAACAGGTTGTGGATTAGAGGTGCGATGGTCAAGAGACCTAAACATTGCACCATATGACTTACGTAACTTTGTGACTTGTCCAAACAATGCCTATTGACCCACTAGGCTCGATAATGATGACAAAAATCATTGATTTAAAAAAACAACATGGAGAAAGAGCACTGCTTCATCATTTTTATTTAAGCTTGAAGGTTTTCATTTTAGCCTGTGGATTTTATACCCACAAGTTAAAATTAGCCTGTGGTAGAAAAAGTTAATGTCGACCCCTGATGAAGGTCGTCAAAATTTGATGCTTTTTTGAACAACTTCATTAAGTTTTGAAGACATAGCATATGTTGACATTTTTATGGCAATGTAATTTAAATGAGTAACTTCATTAATCATTATGTTTAAAGAACTTTATATAGACCGTGAAGCATACTACATGTACTACACCACTTGCACGGAACGGTACGAAACGATCTTGCACGGAATGCTGAATGGTCTTCATATAACGCTGAACGGTTTGCACAAAACGCTTCGCACGAAATGCAGACCACTTTGTAGGCGTGGCCTGCACACTTTGATTTTTTGGCATTATTTGGTTCTTCTTGGGGTTAGTTTAAACAAGAAATAATTTGGATATAATGGTAGTATTCTAGATATCAAAAAAGATTGAGAAAGAAATGACAATGATTCATTTTATAAAGATTGCTCATGTATGACACGATAAATTTCGTTTTTTACTTTTTACCTCAATGACTTATGAACATGTTGAGATAAAAAAAAAAGCATATTGATAAAAACAAATGAATGTATTTTTAACTTCAGAAATAAAAAAATTAAAAAAAGATGCAAAAATTGTATCGTTATGGAATATTGATTATTCAACTTTTATTGATTTATTGCTCTATTAAAAATGAAATAAAATGGTCGCGTCAGTTTTGTTATATTTATATGCCCATCTTTAGTTGGGATGTAATATATTATGGCGCTGTCTGTGTGTCCGTCTGGCTGGCAGGCTGTCTTAGGTCATGTTTTCCAGACTTTTTTCCATAACAGATGCATGTACAGCTTTTAAATTTGGTCACATCTTCTCCCGCTAGAAGCGTAAGAATGAGTTTGCTTTTTGGGTTTTCCATAACAAAATCAAAGTGGTAGTAGTTAATAAGAACATGCATGGAGTGACAATTTTGTCATCCAGAAATTAGCTTAAAATAATCATGAAATATACTTACATGTAGCATTCATTGGTAGATCAAGTTTTGGTCAACTGATGCTGTTAACTGTCATAATATTCAAACTACCAATGAAAAGATACTTAGTGGAATACCATGCCGGAAATCAAGAACTACTCCTGGCCACCATGAAAGCTAGCTGGCCTGGTTTAGCCATATGACCCTCCACAACACTCAACAAGACCATCGTACAGGGCACCATCATAGATGGGAGAAAGAGGGAAGGACCACAGAGAAGCTGGACAGATGACCTCAAGACCTGGACTCATCTGAAGATGTCAGAGCTGGTAATAAGGGCTGAGAGCAGATTGGGCTGGAGGAGGCTGATAGTAGCTACATGCTCACCCCCCCCCCCCCCCCCCCCCCCCCCAACAACAACCTGGTGGGCCACAGGACATAATGGAATGGACAACAACAGAGGACAATTTGAAAAACATGACATGACTGGACCAGCTGTGAACAATGAAGATCCTAACAAAGTTAACAACATTAATCCTAACAAATGAACGGATGAAGATGGCTGACTTCTATGGATATTTCAATTTTAGTGTTATGAAATAAATTTGAATTGTGAATATTATCATGATTGTCTTAATTTATTTAATATATAAAATACATGATAAATGATATAATATGTTGATTTTATGGTACACATAGACTATTAAAGTTTATTGGTTACCTATGTGAATATCCAACATATGTCATCAGTTATCTGTATGCTTCACTTACCTGGATGATTTTGCTTGGAACCAGCGTGTTAAGGTTACTGGTGCTTCACTGTATAGTATATTTTTTAGCATTATCCTAATTTACAGCAAGTGAAATTCATTTATAGATACTCTTAATTAATGATGTGACATCTTAGTATTCCAGTTTGTGTCCTGATGATGAGGAGAATACATTGATGAGGAAGAAGACGTGTCTGTTGATGGCGGCCGCAGCCTGTCTACAACAGGCCAGGACCGAGGGACAGCTGCACAAAACCAAGGTACTGCTACGTTCAAAGGATAATCCTCACAAATTTGATGCAACGATAAAGATATCTTCATTGGCAGATTAATTTAGACATATTTCATTAGTATAACATATAAACAGGATTAGGCAGAGCCTTTATACATCCCATTGGCAGATGATCATTGACACATTTTAAACCAAGAACTAGAATGAAGAAAATTCACAAAACATTACAATCGAAATTTTAAGACCTCCCAGACTTATTATTCCCTCACAATTGATTGCAAGAGAATATTTATGTGTGGCGAAGTATGTATGGGAGTGTGATATTTAACATTGACTTAATTGTACACACTTTGCAACCCTTTTGCGGGATTGATTTGATATTTTCGTGTGTTGGTGAGTGTGTATCTGATTGTATGTGTGTTTAACTTGAGTGACTTTACAGACTGTTGATTTAGGCATCTAAAGGTCAAGGTCACAACTTGGAAAATAGCTTGTAGATACTCTACAGGCCACAATTTTTGCTTGATTCATTTGATACTTCATATGTAGCTTTATAGAGAGGAAGAACCCTATTGATTGTCAAGGTCACTATTACATATGCATTGCTATGCAATACTTTCTTAATGTTTGTTGTATTTCATATGTTGGTCCAGATGCATTTTACATACATTTTATGGATATTCAATATTTTATAGGAAACTTTCCTGGGGGAGGCTATCCATCTTATCCATGAATGTAAATTCATAAATCAGCAGATCCAGCAGGAGATGGACCGGGACTCCTCCCTAGGTATTCCTCATTTGACACTCCTCATTTTCTCTCTTTACTTCATCATAGTTTTAATTTGATAAATTGTCTTCAGTGATATCTGTTAACTCTAGTATTACAACTGCTGTAATTGTACTGATGAACTTAAGATACCATAACTCTTCATCACAAAATGTAATTTTCAGAATAAACTCAAACTAAATCAAGCAACTGTCCAAAGAAACAAGGTGTTTGTTAATGAATAGCCTTTCTTTGTCATCATTATGCAGTAGTTGTAATCAGAGGACCTGGTGTTCTTTTCTTCAGATACAAGAAGTAAGGACAAATCAGACCTGTTGATGTTGATGTATGAGTTTGAGGCTCGCTGTAAGCTTCAGGATCCCGCTGTTGAAGATGTTATTGAGGTACTTCTAAAAATCCCGAATCCTGATCCCAAACCATTCGAAACCATAGCAGGTTAGTTGATTATCACACTTGGGGGAAAATCTCTATGTACAATATGAATGATTAGAGATCAATTAAGCAGGTTAGAATTACTGTAGAATTATTGATTTCCCTAGGGAAGAGATTTTGTGATCTGAGAAAATTAGCTATTTATGTCTCCCCTTTTCCAGGGCATATTGTTTTTGTACTTTCTGTCTGTCTGTCACAAAATCTTGTGAACATTTCTCCATCTGCACTGCTTATCTGATAGACTTGAAATTTTATACAATGCTTCATTGTCATTTGTAGATGTGCATATTATTGGGGTGTGAGGATCCAAATATTTTCTTAAAAGTTGTAGTGGATCTAAGAGGGATGGAGGATGTAAAATATCTTGGGAACACTTCTCCTATATGGCTTTATCCGATGGACTTGAAACTTTGTACATTTACAGATGTGCATATTGTAGGGACAGAGGGAAGCAATTGTTATCGTTGAAGTTATAGTGGATCTAAGAAGGGTGGAGGATGTAAAATAGCTTAAACGTGAACACTTCTCCTATATGGCTTATTAGATAGTCTTGAAATTTCGTACAACACTTCATTATCATTTGATGATGTTCACAATTTTTTGACCCAGGAATCTTATATTTTCCTTCAGTCTAAAGTGAATCTATAGCTTTTAGTCATGTTCATTTTCTTACTGCTACTTCAGCATAACTCATTAGTTTTGTATCACATACAGCAATGACGTTTGTCACATCAATAGTATGTTCTCTCCATCTTTTTCCTCTGTGCACAATGTGCAGTTCATAATATCTAAGTTCCTGCTCATGCTTTCTCATTTGTTCATTTTCTCACTGGTACTTCAGCATAACTCATTAGTTTTGTATCACATATAGCAATGACATTTGTCACATCAATTGCATCTTCTGTCCATCTTTTTCCTATTTGCACAATTTTGCAGTTCATAATCATGTCTAAGTTCCTGCTCATGCTTTCTCCTCCATGTGATGTAGCAACTCCTCTAAAACCTCCTAA
The DNA here is from genome assembly GCF_947568905.1 of Ostrea edulis. Lineage (NCBI taxonomy): Eukaryota > Metazoa > Mollusca > Bivalvia > Ostreida > Ostreidae > Ostrea > Ostrea edulis. The sequence continues at coordinate 46,394,660 of NC_079166.1, read as the reverse complement.
CATAATTTCAAATTAATAACTCAGTAAAGGGGATGACATCAGCTTCTCCACTGTCAACTTCCTATATTCATGTATCACCTGCATACAGAGTTAAAGGGTCTCAACTGATTTGATATAAGAGAGCATGTTCTGCATATGATCCATTTTTATATGCCCGTCTTTAGACGGGACGTATTATGGTACAGCGATGTCTGTACGTCCATCTGTCCGTCCATCCGTTCGGGGTTTTTTCTTCATAATTTCATTTTCCTTTCACATATCATGCTGAAACTTGCTGTGTAGCTTCTTTGTGGGTCACTCTAGATCATACTGCAATTTTGATCCATTTCGACCTTTTTTCCAGGAGTTTTGCCCCTTTATTTGGAAATAAGTTCTTTACATACTGATTTTTACTACATATTACTCCATTTACTTCATAAAGATATAGGGCTCACATAGGGTGTGAGTGGTCAACAAGGGATGCTTACTCCTCCTAGGCATCCGATCCTACCTCAGGTGTTTCCAGGGGTCAATGCTTATCTTCTCTCAATTTTATATTCTTTATAGGATTGACGAGATTGATCACCATTTGTTATCTTCACTTTTTCATTAATATAGTTTGATCAATGCATGTACATGTAGCCCATGATTTCTATGTGAATGACTGACAAATGTTGGTATATTTGACAATATTCAAGGAAACACTAAAAAAAATCACTATTAAACATTATAATAATGCCATATTCCGGAATACAAATCTGTTTTGGAAAAAATTCATTTTTGTCCCCCACCGCAACGTGGAAGGGGACATAGAAATACCGGTGTCCGTCCCATTTCACTTTGTGGATGCAACTCCTCAGAAACTGCTCAACGAATTTTGTTCATATTTTGTAGGATTGTTAGTCACCACATGTAGTTGATCATATTTTGCTGCCATTTTGATTTGACAATTTTTACAGGAGTTACGAGACTTTGTTGAATTTGTACGTGCTACACTATTATAGGAACACTTTGTGGACGCAAATCCTCAGAAACCGCTCAATGGATTTTGTTCATAATTTGTAGGATTGTTAGTCACCATGAGTAGTTGATCATATTATGCCGTCATTTTGATTCAACAATTTTTACAGGAGTTATGGGACTTTGTTGAATTTGTACATGTTACACTTTGTGGACGGAACTCCTCCAAAACCGCTCAACGGATTTTGTTCAAATTTTGTAGGATTGTTAGTCACCATATGTAGTTGATCATATTGCGCCGTCATTTAGATTCGAAAATTTTTTACAGGAGTTATGGGACTTTTGTGCTTCAACTTTTTTTGCGACGGTGGGGGACATGGCTACGTGTAGCAATCTTGTCCTTTTAGTTTCTGACTCTTTTGCGATAGAAATTAATGAATATTGAAGAAATCAAATATTTAAATTTCGTAGCCAGAAATGGCTATCGTTGATCCTAGTCCTCGGTGTTGGTCAATTGGTTAGGTTCAGATCTGTCATTTGAACTAAAAATCATTTTTCATTTTCCTTACTAAGAGTTTCTCAATTGAAAATTAAATCATTGTTTTGTAGCTCTGTCTATGGAACCACCATCCACTCACAAAAATATTACAGTGCGAGCAATGAAGATAGCCATCAGGAAACACTTACAGATGCCAGCAGTTGATTATGACAGGATCAGGTGAGTCACAATTCATTACTAACAGCAGAATGTAATGGGCTACTTATGAAAGGATAAGGTGAGTTGACTAGGACAGAATATCGTGAGTTATGTTAGCTTTAACAGGTGAGGCGGGTTGATGTTGACTGCAAAAGGATCAGTTGAGATCATGTTGATTTACAACAGAATCAGGAGAATTGCAAGTCGATTACAAAGGTCCTGGATATGGTAGGTTACAGTCGATTACAAAGGTCCTGGATACGGTAAGTTACAGTCGATTACAAAAGATCTGGATATGATAAGTTACGGTAGGTTACAGTCGATTACAAAGGTCCTGGATACGGTAAGTTACAGTCGATTACAAAAGTCTTGGACATGGTGGATTACTGTCCATTACAACAGGAATATTTGATTACTGTTGATTACTATAGGATCAGGTGGAATACTGTTATTACAAGACATGAGTTGCTGTTGATTACAACATTGTTGTGAAATGAATCAGGTCTAGTGGCTACTGCTGATTATGACAATTTAAGTTCAAGTGGATTGCGGTTTAAGATAGGATCAGGGTAATTACTGTCGACTACACAGAATCACAGAGATTACCGTTGATAATGATGATGACTGTCACAGTTAAGAGGATCACTGAACATGATTTTTTAATTTGTATGTTAATAGAATTGAAACTGTAAGACTTGAGGTACTGAATTCCATTATAGAAAACAAAAGTTAAGGCATATTATGCCACTGCTTAGAATGTAGTTTTATTCTTTGTATATTGACAGTAAACTGTTTCGGGGTTTGATTCAGACAGTGTTGTCGACTGCCTCTGATAACACAAAAGAGGAAGCTCTCAAGTACTATGATGATGTGGTGGATCTAATCGACAGAAAAGCCCAGGTACAGACAACTTGGAATATTTTGTGTGGAAACTGAATTTCTATTATGTTCTATTTCAATATTCAGTATATAGGATGCACAGTTTATGTCTTTGCTTTTGTAGTGCAATTCCTAGCCATCAAGAAAATCATTATACCCTATATATACAAAGTTTAGGGGGGTACACTGGAATCATCTGTAGACACTTTTTGTCCAGAATATATCTTTAACACTGCGATGAACAGATTTGATTAAAAGTTTAAAACTTTGTGCACATGAAGTTGTGTGCCTGCTATTAATTCACTACTTCCCTCCATCCAATGTCCCTGCAGGTGTATGACAATTCTAGTTTGAAACAGTTGACAGACACTACATGTAGTTGAAAATGCATGGTGTTACTAGAAATTAAAGGCAAGAGAGGTTTTATATTGGGCATTACACTTGCTGCTCGACCGTATTTATGTATATATTGTTATATATAAAGGAAACTCAGAATGCCAATGTCGCAATCGCTTTCATTTTAGATACACGTTATCAACATCGCTTAGTTGCATGTTGTCAACATCGTTGTACGTATTGTGTGTACTAAGAGATTGTCTCAACACTTAAAGATTGAATATGAAACTGGTCGAGTTATTTTAAGTGTTCCGAGTTTTCTTTATTATACCATTACTTGTGTGGGTATTCAGTTATATTTTGGATTTCATATTTAATTACATATATATACACATGCATATCTCTGTGTGTGTGAATAAAGTACTGTTCAAATCAATTAGAAGATCTTTATTGCAGAGAGACTATCCGGAGACAGAGATTCTCTGGCTAATGGTGAAAGCTTGGAATTGTGGGGTAACTTTCTACAGGTTAGTGGTCTGTCTTGTTGTTTCAGAGCTCAACAGGAGTCGCAGAGATGTATTAAAGATCATGATAGACAGGATACATGTAGCTGTCAAATCTTGATAGCTCTTTGCAAGTGAATGGACTCCTCACCCTCAATTAACCCTGGGGGTCAAATTTGATGTTCAGATATCTCCTTTTTAAAAAAAAAAATGTTTGAAAGTCAATAAATTGCAACCAATAAGACAAAACAAATATGAAGCGAAATGGCAAGTTGGGTGTTGCCATTTTGTAATGCTATATCCAGCCTTTTGTTGCTGTTATGGTCTTGAATGCAGCCATATTGAAGACTGCCCATGTATGAAAGGTGGGTTTTTTTTCACTTCAGCTCTGGGAGAAATGAACTGGCTGAGAAATGGTGCAGTACTGGCATGAAGTTTCTGAAGCATCTGAGTCCAAGCATGCAGTGCAACTACAGTGAAAGGGTAATTTTCACCCTTCTCTCAATCCCATCATCAAGAATACTGAATACGGCATTCAAAGTTTGTCATTTATTATTCCAAGCCAATGTCTTTTCAGATGACAAATACATATGCTGACATCTTGGATCAAATTGACAAATCCAAGGCCAAAAAACCAAAGAAGGGTTTGGAGGAGTGAAGTCAAGATACACTATGTATGCAAATTTAGTGTCTCTGACCATACATATTTTGTCTTGTTTGCTTTTATAGTCATGCTTATGATTGCTTTGTTTCCAAAATAAAATATCAAGTCTTAGTGTTTATTTATTGTTGATGATCATATTGTTGATTTCTTTGTCAAGTGCTTGAAAGGAAAAAGTAAGTTATAACATAAAACAAACACACCTAATCAGCATATCGTATAACACAACAATTATAATGAAAATGAAGGATTTATAAATGTATTTTATGCATTTGGGTTTACATGAATACATGTACAACAAACAATATCCTTCCCTTCTTACCGAAAATGTCATTTCTATTCATTAATGACAAAGTTATGGTCTTTCATAATCGAGTCGAAAAAGAAGCCATATGATTTTTTTGTTTTCAAATACTAGACTAGTTAAAATCTGCAGAGTAAATCACAACATCATTTGTAATACAGAGCCAATGTTTAGTTCAAATATGAAATATGCATGGTCATCCATACTCAGGTCGAAAAAATAAAAGCCTTCAATATGGATATTTTACATGTACTTTAAAATGTAGTAATTAAAATGTGTAAGAATAAAATTAGAGATCACACAAAATAAAGGGAATTAAATAAGATTTATCTTACCAATACAAGATGCAAATACATATCATTTAATTAAATAAATAGTAGTGCAACCAACATACATTGCATTTACAATTACATGTACTTAACCAATGCTCATGCTTGCAACATACAAAGACAACATATGAAATGAACTGATGTTATGTACACATTTAAATGACTATGCAAATGCACCAGGTTATGTCCCTTGGTACACAATATACTGGAGTGGAAAGTTCTAAAACTGGTCAAAAGTTTGTGCTCAAAGAATTAGTGAACACATGCCAAATGTCATTGTTTAAAAAACAAAATGGACAAAATCTTTTGAATGATAAAGAAAACACTGCATCATGTGTCTAATTTGTGTAACAGCTAGAATTAAAATGCAAGTCCCAGAAAGAAAGCTGCATGTAGTATATGATTCAGTCCCAGCTTTATGCTGTTGGTTTCCCAGCTCTCATGTAGTTAATCCAGTTAGTACTTAAACATTTAGCTTCCTGAAATTTAGAAAACAGATTCATAAAATTTGATAAAAAACTTGATGTTTCATAATTATTATTATTTTGTTGTTGTTGAGAAACTGTGTCCAGATATGAGTGCTTACAACAATTTTAGCCTTGGATCTGATTTCATCCATGGTAAGTGGCATAGGAGCCGGGGGCAAGATGAGCACTTTGTCCTCCTTAATGTCTCCCACACTAAAGGTCTGTCTCCTGAAAATGGGTATAAGACATGCATGAATTGCAGTTAAAAAAAATTCTATGACCTTATACAGGTATAATGAAATATTGGCTAAACAAAATGAAAGTATGCAGTTCTGTGCTGCAGGAAATATATTGTCACAAGAGCATCGGAAAGTGGGATATCCCCCTCACATGACTGTAATGGGTACCATGCTCAAACATCAAAATTCCTTAACCTAGACACCAATATATATGTTGTTCTTCTACAGTGTATGTAGCAACTATGATGCTGAAAAATCAAGATGGTTTTTCTATTGTATCCAAGTTTACTGTATCATTCAATTACTGACCATCAACTTGTTCTTATAGCCTTTTAAGAAAAAAATCATGGGCAGCTTTCCCTCATGTCATCTCTGCTGCATTAATGAGAGAGAGAGAAATACAATAGTACTTATCGTATCAACAAACACAATTAGTGTGACCTTGACCTTTTCATCTTAAAATGGGAATCTCTCTCTCCATATCTGCCACCTGTATACCCGGTAGCAAATATGAGACAAAAAATTAGATGTCCAAAAACTCGTTGCATTCTATCACTGACTGAGATCATGACCTTTCAATTTAGAAATCTTTTGATCACTGACTGACCTTGATCTGCAAGCCTAGCCCTAAAAATGAAAAATAACCAGGGGACCGTCCTTCCCATAGCTGCTATTCAAGTCAGTAGGAGATAGAAAAATGGATGATATTTTATATATGGTGTCCATAACATTGTAATATTCAATCTTAATGCATGACCTTTTCACCCAGAAATGAACAGAAATATTTATGTACTCTCTGTCTCTTCAGCAAGTATCAAACCAAAAAACTGAAACAGCTAGTATATATTCTTCATACAATGTCCACAACTATGTTATATTTAATCACTGACTATAACCTTGACCTACATATATGACCTTTTGATCAAGAAATCAATAGGAATCTATGTAGCAGGAACTGGAATAGTATTCTTCATATAATATTATTAATAACACTATTTCATTCCTTGATCATCTGACCCAAAATTCCATTTTACACTTGGTATCATTGTAGCAAATGTGAGACCAGTATTTGAAATCTACTCCATATATATAGAAACACATAGAAGCAAGTTATTACATCCTGTTCTGCTCTACCAAGGTAGTAATGATCTCTATACAAACTGAGTCAAAGGTGTCCTTGGTAAATACTGATGCTAATGAGTAATGACAAAATTTGACAATTTTAGAGTCAGTAAGGTGGGACATATACCCTTGCAATGAATGTCTACAAGAGTTTTCTATGAAGTCCCACAGTGACCTTGACCTTTGATCTATTAGCCCGAAGATTAATAGGGTTCTTCCTCTCTTAAAAACAAAGCTACATGTGAAGTATCGAATCAATCGAGCAAAATATGTGGCCTGTAGAGTGTCTGAAAGCTTTTTCTCCGAAGGACCTTTGACCTTTTAACCCTAAAATCAATAGGTTCTCCCTCTTTTAATAACAAAGCAACATATGAAAATGACTTGTTGAGTGTCTATAAGCTCAATCTAAATATTATAAAATTCCACAAACTATGTACATCAACAAATCTTGCACTGCTTATTAATTAAAGTTTATGTAAAGAAGTAGGTACAGTTTCTAAAGTCATCTGTTCCAAAATATCGATGATTTCACTTGGAGCTCAAACCCTGGTATTCAAATAAGAAATAGATTAGCAAACGCAAAATTTGCTCAGTTTGATCAGCAAAATGATTTGTCATATGATGAGAGCTTGGAAGTTGACATAAAATTGCAAAAATGCCATTTTCAATGAAAATATCCACAAATTCAGGTGGTTTTCCTTTCAGAAAACATACAGCGCATGTGTCGAGCAAATTCATATTCAAGCACGTTTTTCACTGTAAAATAATACGCAATATATATCATTTTCATTTTGCTTGACAAATGTGCACATCTTTTCCTGAGCAGTAATCTGTATGACATTTGACAGTTTTTATGGGCTTATTTTGAGGAAAAGGCGGGAAATGTCTTATTCATGATGTCATAATGCTATCCATTTAGAAATATTCTGATTTTGTTGACATAGTATACCTGGCATATATTTTACTTTCTTAAAACGCTGATTAAGGTTAATTCCTGACACATTTTATAGAGAGAAGTTTTTGGGGCCTTTTTATTTATACAATCTTACCTTGTTCTTTCTATATGTTGTAAAGAAAAATGTGTAGCTTTAATAATCTCATAAGTTAAGACTTGGTCTCGTAGTATGATGTTAATTTGTTGAATTGATCTTACTCACCTTTTACATAGTACTGTTACATAAAAATATATACCTGTATATGTTGTAAATAAGAGGCGACTAAATGTAACGGTCCTCCGGATGAGAACGCAAAAAACTGAGGTCCCATGTCACAGCAGGTGTGGCATGATAAAGATCCCTCCCTGCTCAAAAGAGGGTAAGCGCCAAGCATATAGGCCTAAATTTGCAGTCCTTCACCAGCATTGGTAAGGTCTCCACATAAGTGAAACATTCTCAAGTGGGACGTTAAACAATATCAAATATATATACAGTATTTTGTATTTTTCAACCTCCTCTCTGTATTAAATGCATGACTATATTTGTATTTTAAAGCATTGATTGATTTCATTGTGTTACACACACAGACATACTCGCCCACACATGAACAAGCCTGTTACTACATCCCATCTCACAACGAACTGCGAGGGGATAAAATCAAATTATCTAAATGCATGTCTTCCTAGAACAACCCCCCCCCCCCCCCCCCCATAAAAAAACCAGACTTGAACACTACAGGTAATACAACTGCTTCAACACTAGAGGGACTTGCCTGGTGATCTTTGAGGAGGCCTTTGAAGACCCCCTACTGACCAAGTTCTCTCGACTTCCTTTCTGAGATGCCAGATTTTCTCTGCTACCTCTTTGGGATACAAGATTAGTTCGAGTACTGGAACGTGAAACGGGCACAGATTCAACTAGAGGGCCGAATATTTCTCCTGGATCAGGAACCCGGATGTCCTCCTCCGTGATGTAAACATCTTCAGGAGCTGGTAAAGTGGAAACCTAGAGGCACAAGTTAATAAAATAGGCATTAACATTGTGATTCTCAAATTCATTGTTGTCTTCCAATAACATAAAATAAGCATATTCTACAAAGAAACTTTTCTTTGTCAATTTTAATATAAAACCAGTAAAGACGTTGAATAAAGATTAGGCTGTGAGTGTTTGCAAGAAAATCAGTGAGGGATCGTTATATTCACCATCTGGTCGTTGGAAATAAAACTTGTACATTAGAGTTTGTGTAGCTAAATATCAGTTTCATATCCACTAGATAACGTGAAACAAGGTTTTGTATCTGTGCAGAAAGCTTTACTCTATCACAGTGCAAACTAATAAGAATCATGTTTAGTCAACAACAATCAAAAAAAAAAAAAAAAATGATTCAGTGTGCAGAACACTTATATTTACACCTTAAAGTTTTTAATTCCACAGTACAAAGCTCGCTGAAATCATAAAACAAAATATGTGTCTATAGTGATACTACGATCATGCTTTATTAGCAGTAAAAAAGCAAATTTTTATTTGATAAAACAAGTCACCTGAAATTCAGTTGCCAATTCTTTCATGCAAGCAATCTTTCCTATCATTTGACATGCTTTTAGTATCAAAACTTGCCAGCAAAAACAGATAAACCAAACTAGCTTTCTTCGTTTGAATGTGAAAACTGTAATCTCGGAATGACTTTCGCAGAGAAAACTTGTTTGAAACTTTTATTGTTCCATATACAAGTAGTATCTTTTGCCCTATACACTGAAGACTAAGGGGCATTTTGAATTATTTAAAATTTGACTTCATGGTGTCATTTTGCCATAAATACATATATAGACATTATTTTACTCGACATTTAATTAAGACTTTCTTCTATTTGTCTGACAAAGAGATCGAGTAAAAAGGAAAATAATGAAACTGAGCAACAGAACAATTAAAATTACCATGTAAAACGTACAGAGAGAATTTGATTCATTGTACCCCCCTGCAGTTCATGAGTGCATAATTCTCTATTCTATTGTGGTCTCATATGCTGACCCGTTGCGGGTAGGGGGGGGGGGGGGTGTTGAAAAACCTTAAATCTATACTAAGCAAGGAATTAAGCTTTTATGCAAAAATTAATATTTTCTGGTTCATTCAGTGGTTCTGGAGAATATATTTTGATTCATTTAATCTTACTTTTCACAAATGTGTTACTTTTGTTTTACTACATGTATTTCCCGATTACTTCCCATTGGATAGAAGCAGTGCTCCCACTGGACCAGAATTCCCTTTCGCCACTTTTTCGGGGAGTGGCGCAGCACAAATAATCACATGCTTCACAATTATTTCCATCATATTATATATTATTTTATTCATTACACTTATTTTAACATTTTGAATCAGTTACATTAATTACTTAATTATATCCAGCTACCATACTTAAACACTTCTTTCTGAAATGATAAGAAGTTGATTTGTTTGATAAATTCTATTATGGAAATCAAAAATCAGATAATAAATCATATAAATATAAACTTCATGATGCTACACCCCTCAGTGAAAACATTGTGTACATTGGCCGAAATGCAGATGTCACAAAACATCAAGCCCAATTTAGAGTCGTATCAAAGCCCTATTAAATTTCCGTTTTTGTATGGAAGATTTTGCAATTTGGACAGAATCAGATGTTTGAGCAGGTGGGGTTGACTGTAAAGCCAAACATAGATATTTTTTTTATTTTAGACTGACTAGGGTCAGAAGCTACAAGTTTACTGTCAAAATAGAATGGGGTGCATAGTCTTATGAGATTAGCATTTTTATACTGTTGTGCACCGAACTTCAAAGAAAATTATTTATTAAAATTGCTATGGCCATATCAATGGTGATCGACCGCATTGTTTATGAAATACTCGAACTAAAATCAAACACATCAAAATCAAAATCTTGTAATCAACGAGTTCGGCCGCAAAAACAAACAATTGATGTATTCATATATGCATTTTACACAATAATACGGCCAATTTAATTACCGGTCGGTTCTCTGGTTAATGTGGAGATGATAACATGATAATGAATGACTTTAAATGTTAAACAATTGACCACAGCAGGGTAAACAGCTGTCGATGTACTTTATTACATAATCACCGACTTTTTTGCAGCCATAAATTACCTGAGGCTGTGACCAGTCTGTGTGCACTGGAGCGACGCGAGATTTCCGGTCACACGCGTTGACTGAATAAACAGATTTTGACTGCATAAACAATCAGGCGATAATGTGTCACTGACAAAGGATTAAAAATACAATTTATTGCAAAAAGGGATTTTCGCCACTTTCAATTTTTTTTCGCCATTTTTGAAAAAAATTCGCCATTGGCGAAAATGGCGAAGCCCAGCTCGAGCACTGGATAGAAGCATTGCTCTTCATTCGAAGTTTTGAACAATTAACTTATAAATCCCTTTACCCAAGTAAAATCTGACCCAAGTTTGGATGAAATTGGCCAGGTGTCAAAATTGTGAAAATTTAACAAAAACGACAGATCATGGACTAATTTGACCAGAAAGCCTTGAAGATGTGTTTGTGAAATACTGATTCCCCCATGTGGTAGTAATGCAATATAAAAGCCCTAGCACTAAGCGTTCAAAAGTATGGCCAAGCTAGGTTAAAGTTTTTGGTCCAGACAGATGGACGGACCAAAAAATTTTATGCCACCGAATCTCCAATTATGGAGGCATAAAATCATCTGAGCTTTATAGGTTCAACACTAGAAAGCTTATCATACTTTAAAAAAAATGTAATATACATTGTATGACGAATGAAAAGACTGAGAGATGAAATGGGGAGGGGGGGGGGGGGTGGACAGAAATAAACCTCCTTTAGAAATGGAAGCATTATCTATCAAAGTATACAATATTAAACTATATTCACTCAGTTTACATCGACACTAATCACACATTGTCTTAAAATTACCCAAGGGAGGTAATTCCCAGCCATCAATGAGGCATATTCCTCATCTACCTGATATATACAAAAGGGAAAATATTGTACATTACATTTAGATTTAAAATTACTTATTTCAATGATAATGAGTTTTACATTAATAAGAAACGTTACCACATCTCGTAGACTGTTTCCTTCCAAGATGTGGTTGATCTCACCGTGCTTCTCCAGGATTCTGTAGGATGGGAGTGAAATGAACAATAAACTGCGACTTATTTTTACTTCATAAAAATACATTGCCAATAGCACATATACATTTATATAAAATAAAACGTTTACAAATGATATTGACTTATTCACCTAGAGGCCTATGGGCCACATCACTCACTTTAGCATTAAAATTTTCTACTTGACTTCGTTTTTCACTAAATCAACACTACCTCAGTGTGTTTACAAATTAATATATACATGTAATACCATACTATTAGGTAAAAATAAGTGGTCAGATTATGGGATGTAAACACTGTTTCTTACATCTTGGCCGATTTAAAGGCTAAACAAGTCCTGAATTACAAACATTCATTACACAGAGAGAATGAGGGAATTTTAGGGACTAAAATGATTTGCCGGATGGCACATCTTGCCGGAGTGCACCACAACTGGATTTGGAAAGTTTTATTGTATAGGCAAGCAGAACTTCCAACTCCTTTTGTGGCCCCAACCTGGCTCCAGGGATTATTGTTTGAATATTAAACTTATATGAGTAAGCTTGCATGTTAATTTGTCAAATTGTATCCTTATGGGATTGATAAGAACTATTTATATACATGTATTGTACATGTCACTCTTAAAGGCAGGGTAAACATTTACCTCTTCAATATAAGTACATGTAACATATATACATATTATGATGTTACCTGTTAGTGGCAGCATTATGAGCCATGGACAATTGATACATTCTGTTCAGTTTTCTCAGGAACTTCTTCCTCTGTTTTATTCTGACTTTCAAATCAATCTCCCTTTGCAGCTGTAAATAATCAACAAAATGAGATACAGCATTTACTGTTTCCTGAGGGTACACTACAATTAATCACTGCAAACAAACATAAAGGAGACAGATGACCCGTTATGTTGGAAATGATGAACAAATGACCCCTTTACATGTATTTTGGAGACCCCTTTATGTTGGAAATGATGAACAATGACCCCTTTATGTCGGAAATGATGAACATTGACCCCTTTATGTTGGAAATGGTGCTCAGATGAATAGATAACCCCTTTATGTTGGAAATGATATTCAGATGATATAAATCTCCTAATACAGTAATAGCTATATGCTGAATAAATAGTTCACTGAATTACATGTATTGTCATATAAGTGTGAAAGAGGAACTTCCTTTCCATGAAAAAAGAATGACTCTTTTCAATCTTTTTGTAGATACTTTTCATACCTCTTCTGGGTCAGGTGGCTTTTCTCCGAGATCTATCGTGAAGCTCTTCATTGGTGGCATCTGTGTCTACAGCAGAGAAAGCAGCTGAATTACAGGAAGACTTAAATCTCATCATGAAAAAATTCCACTGTCATATAATCCAAACAATGCACCACATTCTCCTTTTAAGCATCAAAAAATGTGACAGTCATGAAATCTTTTCCAAACTCTAGTTTTAAAATTCAGAAAATTAACTAAAATATTCCAAGAAGTATGTAGAATGGATATAGTCCAAGGCTCCATCAAAGTGATCTCCCTGATAACATTTTTTTTCCATTAGTAGGTATACTATTTCTCTGTATATGAACTATAGTTTAAGTGGTTATACATACTAATGTAATATGGATACAGTCAATATATGTAAGTTTGATTTGTTTTTCATCATCATGCAGTGTTAGTGCATTGCTAAGTCGTATATAATATACAAGTGTAGGTTTTTCCGATCCAGGCCTCGGTGTGTATGGATACAACCTATGGTAAATCCCCATACACCCTTCATTGGGCCTGGATAACAAATTCATTCATTTCCTATGAAACCAAATGATATTACATGCATCATTCAGTGATTAAGATAAGAAAACTCATGTCAGATACTTTACGGATTTTACAAACGGGGTAAATAATGTGAGTTTGCACCCCATCCCCCCTCCCTCTCTCCTTCTTGCTGAAATATTTAAAACAAAAATGGTAATTTTTTTCCATTTTGGGGTCTTCAATCCCAACCACCCTCCTTTTGGGTAGTAAAAGTACAAACTTGGGTCTTAGCAACCCAACCCCCCCCCTTCTTGAAATATTTTGGATCCACCCCTGCAATTCCTTGAATCATGACCAATACATTCTAAGGAACAAACATCAGTGATTTTTTTTAGGTGTAGAGAGACATTGTGACATCACCTTATTTACCTCCGGCTTCAGGGTATACATAAATTTACACACGGTTTGTTAACCAATTGATCAGAACTTGTCTTATTAGCTACAGTTCTACATAGGAAATAAAACACCTAAACCTAGCTAGATGTTAAGTTATCAATTACGTTAAGTTACATGTGATTCATTATCTCAAACTAAGATTACACTTTGTTGATATCATCGATGGGCAAATGTACTATTACACTGATACTGATCATCAATAATCATGCACACTATACTTAAACTATCTTGGTAATCACGCACTGTCAGTAACGCTAGGGTTGCTACCTTAGACTATTTCTGTGTAGATAGACTGCTATTTGTTACAATGCAATACTGTACGTGTATACATAGTCATCTCATGTTTTATAAGTAAGCATGGTAATTCATATGAATGATTTACCTTCCATTCATCGTTGGAGGAGGATTGCAACTGCTGATGAATATGAACAAGTAATATGTATATATATATATGCTATTCTTGTTTGCAGTGAAATATTATGGATATGATTTCTTTTTCTTACATACATGCACATGTAGTTTCAAAACAGTGATTTGGTATAAATTCTGCAGGACTAGTGTAAATTACACTCTGATAATGGTATAAATCCTGCAGGACTAGTGTAAATTACACTCTGATAATGGTATAAATCTGATAATGGTATAAAACCTGCAGGACTAGTGTAAATTACACTCTGATAATGGTATAAATCCTGCAGGACAATTAAGTGTAAGTTACACACTCTTATAATGGTATAAATCCTGCAGGACTAGTGGAAGTTACACCCTGATAATGGTATAAATCCTGCAGGACTAGTGTAAATTACACTCTGATAATGGTATAAATCCTGCAGGACTAGTGTAAATTACACTCTGATAATGGTATAAATCCTGCAGGACAAGTGTAAATTACACTCTGATAATGGTATAAATCCTGCAGGACTAGTGTAAATTACACTCTGATAATGGTATAAATCCTGCAGGACTAGTGTAAATTACACTCTGATAATGATATAAATCCTCCAGGATAATTGTAAATTACACTCTGATAATGGTATAAATCCTGCAGGACAATTAAGTGTAAGTTACACCCTCTGATGATTGTATAAATCCTGCAGGACAAGTGCAATAAGTTACACTCCCTGATAATGGTATAAATCCTGCATGGCATGTGCAATTCATTCTCTCCACTATAAAAAGTTGAATGCTGCAGTTTTATGAAATTGCATGTTGTGTAACTCAGCTAAACAGGAAAATACCACAAATCTTAATACAGATTTCTTCATGGAAAATTTCAGTATACTAGAAAATTCTAACTGCAATACCTAAGTGCCCAGCCTTACCTTTGGAAATCTTTTCTCTAGGTCCTGAGCAGCTTGTCTAGCAATCTGGTGGGGTGTCATGTTTTTACTCTGCTACAAAACAATACAACGAAATACAACAAAAATGACAATTTTTTATCATAATCTAATGCTGTATACAACTTCAGATTCAATCCTAGTTATGAAAACAGTTTCTTGTTTGATTTGAATCAATTCAAAATTCCTGGTTTCTATGTCCTATCCATGTATCAAATGTAACGGCATAGTTATATTTGACCTATAGTGAAAATAGCAAAAGGATAAATATCAGTAAAACTGATGTATGCTGTCTGAACTGCATCTAACCAATTAACTACTTCATATGATGACCGACTCGCATAATGATCAATAACTGTTGAAATGAATTATTTTTTCATATACAAGGTCAAGGTACATATGTTGAGTGACATTGACCTTTACAAAATGACCACAAGTGACCTAGTTTTTTCTGAAAGCTATTTTCCTATTACTTATTTGTGTGATATATAAGCAATACATTGTACCTGTTCAAAAACTGTTGAAATGAGAAACTTTGTTGAAATGAAGGTTTTTTCATATCTAAAGTATATGTTCTGAGTGACCTTCACCTTTACAAAATGACCTTGAGTGACCTTTGTCTCAAAACCTTTTGCCTGTTACTTATATGTGTGATATATGATCAATAACTGTTCAAAACAGTTGAAATAAGGAACTTTTCCTGATAAAAGTATATGTTCTGAGTGACCTTGATCTTTCAAAAGTCACCTTGGTCCAAAAATCCCTGTCTCAAGGATTATTTGTGATCAATTATGAACAATTTCTGATGAAAGGTTTAGAAGATATGAGCTCAGACAGACACAATGGTGACTATATATGCTCCCCCCAAAATATTTTCAAAGAGTATAATAAACTGCAGCAAAAATATTAAAGGCTGTGTCCAGTGGCTACAAGAAAATATAGAACTCTCTCACTCTCTCTGCAAGGGAAAGATCTTGCAAGTTCTGTGAACTTGAGCATATTGTGTATTTCAAACAGAGATTAGCTAGCTTCCCTTCTATTTATGGATATAGATACTATTTAACGGTGTTCAGTGAAATGTTTATAACGTTTGTTAGACCACACTTGCTCTTGCAACTGAGTCATGTGAAACCTAGCAGTCTTCACCAAAACATTCATATTCAGAGAGTGTTTTAAATCACACTGCCTACCTCATGTTTGTGTTTAAACTGTTGAGTGATCGCCCAGTCCTGGCGGGTGTCTGGTCGAGATGACCGCTCTGAGATGTAACTCAGAGATCGGGGAGGTAACTCTGCTAGTGAGGTGTAATGCTGAGATTTCTCCGGTTTTGAGCTACTGATAGTGGTGGAACTGAGTTCTAGAAAGATAGCATATGAATTTACAATCTGCTACAAAGGAGCATAAAAATTTAATGTTTTTTAAGAAACTCCTCAGATACAGGCACAAATTGAGTTCACTTAGATGCTTAGATACTGTAAATTGACCATCTTTTGCTCACAACCACTTTTATTCCCAAATCACTGATAAAAAAGGTGTTCATGACCAGCAGTACTCACGAGTCAACCAACAAATGCACATTATGAATAAACTAAATGGCTGGTTTGGCAACAACAAATATTCATGAGAAAAGGGTGCTCGATCATGAAACTTTCACATATATTTCTCGCTTGTGAATGAAATTTTGTTAACACTATTTCCCCGTACAAGCTGGCCATAGCATACCTTGTTTACTGGAGGGTTTCGAAATGTAAGAGTTGAGTACAACTGGATCCTTTGCACTTTCTCTGAACTTATCAATGTCAGCCTGTGTCTTTAATTTACCCTCCTTAATGAGCCGGTCCTGAATCTCTATTATCTATAAATTGGTTTTTAAAAATAGTAGTACAAATAGAAGATAAATCACCTGAATTTTATAAAAACAAGATTCTAATGGGAATGAAAATTCCCTATCATACAGTACATGTGTCTAATCCCCACTTGGTCGGCATGGAAATAATTATACTTGATAAATACATTCTGCATGAAGATTACTAGAAGTCTACTGAATCTCGTTTTTATGATGATACATGGTGTATTACTAGAAGTCTACTGAATCTCGTTTTTATGATAATAAATGGTGTATTACTAGAAGTCTACTGAATCTCGTTTTTATGATGATACATGGTGTATTACTAGAAGTCTACTGAATCTCGTTTTTATGATGATACATGGTGTATTTCTAGAAGTCTACTGAATCTCGTTTTTATGATGATACATGGTGTATTACTAGAAGTCTACTGAATCTCGTTTTTATGATGATACATGGTGTATTACTAGAAGTCTACTGAATCTCGTTTTTATGATGATACATGGTGTATTACTAGAAGTCTACTGAATCTCGTTTTTATGATGATACATGGTGTATTACTAGAAGTCTACTGAATCTCGTTTTTATGATGATACATGGTGTACCTTTGCTGTTTCCGTCTTTGTTATGTTCTTCAAGTGTTCATTATTTGTGGTCAAGACGTACTTTTCTTTCTTTTTCTGGGCCTTCTAGAGAAAACAAAATGACTACATGTACCTCAGCAGCAAATTATACTGAATACTTGTAATAGGAAGGTCATAATCAATTTTTAAAGTTCTGTAATATGAGGTATATAAGACAGCTGAACTCTGCAGCCATAAAACTGAGACAAATTTGAGCTTCCAGGTACTTCTGATCCATTAAGTCTAAATATGTTCATAACAGGAACATGTATACAGTAAAAAGTGAGACTGCAAGCTGATATAAGGTGAGCTTGTCTTGATGGTGTGGCCCCACAGAGCCAGCATTGCTAGGCAGGCATTTGTATTCTAAATATACATATATAAATAATTATGTGCATGCATGTATAATTGTGTGCATTGTCGAGTTAATAGATAGACATCCTCAAATCAATAAGGGGGCCAATCCATTCATGACCTTAACAAAATAAGGATGATATAAGCAGAATGCTAAATGTGATCATTAGTAAAAAAAAAATGACATGTAGCTATTTTTTTTTTTTTTTAGATAATACTGCAATTCATTAGAATAATGCTCTTGGACTTGAAGCTAATGTGACAAAAAGTTGACATTATCATCTACAGAAAATGAATATTTGGAGAACTACAACATGTTGCATGCATTACCTGACACAGGGATCTAGCACCCTATACCACACTATAATTCTAATTCTGAACTAACACTTACTTTCTTCTTTTTCTGAAAATGCAGCATTTTAATATCAAATGAAAGTTAACTATTTCACACAAGTTTAAAAGATTAATTAAGAAATATCGGATAGAGATGACTCCTAGAATGGAACAATTTCAGCTCATTAAAGGTCACATGCGTTGTTACAGACCAATGTTAACAGTGACTGTCAGTGACCATTATTTTTTAACACTCAGAATTTTAAAATCTTAACCATATTACATAATACATTGATCACTCTCACCTTGTTTGCATTAGCAACCTCCATTATTTCAATCCGTGGCGATTTCGTTGGAGAGTTTACATTCCTGTCCTGAAACTTGTCCACTGATGTCGCAATGGCTCCCATTTTTTTGGAGTAGAAGCGGTCCCCAACTGGTCGATTGTTCAAGTCGTCCATTACTTGTACGTATCTCTGTAACCACAAGCAAATTCTACTAATGTCAACAAGAATTGTATCACTATTGTAAATATATTGACATTAACATGATATATCAAATGAAATTTATGATGATGACGAATGAAATGATTAGAACCTACAACTGAAACAATTTTTTTTTTCATATAAAATTGCACATCACTATTTCACAAACATACTGAAAACTTCTCCAGCTTGCATTCCACAATCTGAAAACAAATATCAGCAATGTAAAAGCATTTTCTACTTTCACATCACACACCAACAGCAAAAGCAAAACAAAAAAACAAAAAAAAAACCCACAACAATTTAACAAAACAGAACATAAAATGTACTAATAAAGCTAGAATGTGATTTATACTCTGCACCTGTTCAGTGCATTTATCAGATATCCACCATTTATAGGACATTCCTTACACCTATATTGTTTGATTATTTCAATATTAAAGTTCTATTTTATCCAGTAAAGATCAACATCTTAAATTTCTGCAACTTTCAGAAGCTTTAATATGAATATATAACATACATGTAGCAGATTAATGGAACAAGTTTGATCATGCTTCACTAACTATCTGGACTGATTTCAAATTACATATCATTATGATCGACTACTCCTAAAACAACATTTATATATAATAAAGTTTGTTAAATATGTAAAGTTTGATGAGAATAATGACACATAACTCAGAAATGAAAGCACTAAAACTAGCTCAGTATTTATTTTAAATTAATGATCTAGTAAATAATTATACAGATGATGTTATTTTGGGAACACTAGTCTGTACTTAATTTTAAATGGTCTCCTAAAGGCATGCTGAGTGGAAAACTTTTTTTCTAAATTGTCTTAGTAAGTTACATGCTAGCTAGGTGTCATTTTCACCTTGTAAATCTTAAAACTCTGAAAATATTGACAAAAACAAGAACTGTATAGTCATCCACAGAATTCATTGAAAAATAAGTCTGAAATTTGTGTGATTCAAAAATCTCTGCAATGCAAGTCAAATGGGAGAGGGTTAAAATAGGCTATGCCTGCTGCCCAATCCCTTAACTATTTGTGAATAAAAATATCATAAAGTCTATATAATGTGGGTTGTTTTTTTTTAAATTACTGACAAAGAGCTTATTCAAATCATATACCAATTTTGGTGTCTGCCATATTTAAATTCATTCATGTTGACAACCAAAACACATAAAAAGCATGTGTACAGCACAGCTACTACAGAACATTAAAGTACTCCTTTTGTATTTATCATACATAACATGCACACCATCAATGTTAGACTTGAGCTTGTTTAGTCCATGGATTAACTTAATTATTGGCATGCATCTGTTTCAATCATCTTTGCAAATTAAGCAGATTATAATGGTCCTAAATTCGAAGTAGATTGCCATTCACTGAAGTGTGTCCATATCTTTTCAAAATATACAACCGGGTTTAGAATGCCATGTAAAAATTAAGAAGTTTTTTCAACATTACATTAATCTTTAAGAAGCTCACATTTTTGCACAGAACAGAAATGTGCACAGCCTGATAGGGCAGCATATTGGTGTTTTCTTAATACACACAAATCAGACTCAAAATCTCCAGAAATCTGCTTAACTTCACAACAAAAATCACCACAGCTTATCCATTACCTCATGGGCAGTGCGAGATTCCAGCTACACGCAAGGGACAAAAATCAAGCAATCAATAAAAATTGTACAACAGTTAGAAATGAATATTTCAGTTGAAAACCCCTTGGGGGGAATACAATTTTCATCCTATTTTACAATTAGATTATTAATGCTAGTCCCATCCTACCATTAATCATACTGCAAAACCATATACATGTATTAGTCAAAATTTACTAGTTGACCTAACTGTATATTCCTTTTACCAAATTGAATAAAATCCACTTCACAATGGAATTTTCCACAACCTGTTTACTAATTTGAAAACGACCCAAAACAACATCTATACAAATCTAAAGAGTTTAAGCAGCTGCAATATGTGATAATTACATAGAAAAACAATCACACAAGTTTACAAAAATAAATGATTTAAAGACCATGAAATAAAGAATGTTTTGAATTGGATTTTATCAGGTTACCTCCTCTTGTTTCTTCCTCCTCTTCTCCTGCACCTCATCATCGTGTGTCTCAGATTTAGTCACCTTTTTAGTAATCTTCTTCTTCTTGTTTTCTTTATCCTGTAACAAAAAAATTACCTAGTTGAAAACACAATGCTCATACAGTTAGTACTGCATATTGCTGTTAAAATATCATAATGCAAGCAGAGAGAGAGAGAGAGAGAGAGAGAGAGAGAGAGAGAGAGAGAGAGAGAACAAAAGAACTCATTAAGAACCAAATCATTCTATACTTATCTATGGCAGAATTGTCCATTTTGTCAAGTTACTTTTCTCCCATGATGAATAGAATCTTTCCATAGAATTCATAATCATTATAGAAATAAAAGTGTTTTGCACTGTATATGTACCATGTACTATGTATACTTCAAGTTTGATGAAACACTTATCATCACCTTTTATCTAGATTTTTATTAAATTAAAGAAACAAATTGTTTGAGTACATGGTGATGGTAAAGTGGCAGTTTTGTAATGAAGTTAACAATTCGAAATGCAGATTCATTTTCTGAAAGAGGATTTATCATTGACATATTGTGAGTAACACCATGAAGATAGTGTTAATTATCTTATACAAATGCCCAGTAAATTCAAAGTTGGGTAAAATATTTACATGCATATAGGACTAAAATTTACTCTCCTTAGGAAAGTTCTATGTAAAGTAGTTACTAGAATTGGAATTTACAAAACCAAGTAGATGTAAAGAACTATGAAAAACTGTGTGGTGAAGGCAACAAAATCAGGATTAACTTCTTAATCCTCTTACTTATATATCTGAATTTTCGTTAATCATATTCAGAATAGGGATAACTTAAGTCTCTGTGGTTGACACTGTGTATTTATGAAAGTATTTACTGTTGCTCATATATATATACTTAGCTTCCTAAATTCCATGTTAAAACATATTACTGAATTACCTCATCAGGTTTCTAGATCAGCTGTTATAGAATATACAGAAACTAACCAAGGCAAAAATATCCAGATCTGATGATGATTAATCACCAATTCTAATAGTCACTTTGTTTGTAAAATTCCTAAGTACGTTATTAATCAAAATTTTCATGCCGACTATCATATGGTAAAATAAAAATCAGCGGTAGATTCATTTTTTCTTTTAATGTTCAAGACTCAAGAATTTAGGCCTCACACCTTTAACCACATGTAGTACCATTCAATTGATTAATTATGTAAACAAAGGTGTAAAATTCTGATGTTTTCAATGATGGACTTTTGCTGTTTTACTGACCCTGGGGTCTCTTTCCTCTCCATATTCATCCAGCACTAGGGGGAAGTTTGATCGTGAGTGACACCTGTCAGAATAAGCACTCTGAATTCGTGAAATGTCTACTCTCTGGGAATTGGAGGTAGTAGGAATTTCTGAGCCCCTGTCATCTTTAATTGTCTCATCCTATATCAATTTAAAAAAAATATATAGTGCCCTATCAACATTAGTTCTCTAAAGCGCTTTACAAATGTGAAAGAAAAGATAATATATAAATCGATGTGCACATACATGTGAATAAAATATTCATAGTGCCAGAATTAAAATACATAATTATTAATATCAATATATAGCGCCTAATGTAATGAATATATATATATATATACATGTATCATGTATATACTTTTATGTTAGCAGTACCAATTATTCTCTTAATGCACAATATAATGCTCCTCATTAGTAAATGTCCATTTGGATTTTAAAGAGTAAACACATTGAACTTAAAATTTGCATCAAAATCAAATAACGTTTAGGAACAAAATTCTTCTAAAATTAATAATTTGGAAAAAAAATTAATAAGAATTACAAACTTTAGGTTACTGGAAGAATGATACTTCCACTAAAAGCATTTTGCTTCCACCAAAAGCATTTATGTAGCTGTTAAAATGATAATGAGTAAGATTATGCTAATATTGGCATACATATGCTTACATTAGAATTAAACAAAAATAGAAGCATTAAATGTAACTGGTCATGGCTGCAGTATAAACCATTTGAATCAATGTAAGCTGTCAGTATCTCTCTAGTGTTAATGATGTTATCGGGGATTTTTTATTTATTGTGTTAGATGTTTACTATATATTTACAAAAAATTTTTAACTACCATACTTCAGAATAATTGCATAAATGAAGCTAGAAAAATATTTAAGTCATCGGGTTCAACTTTCACAAGAAATACAATTACAAGGCTAAATTCAGATAACAGTAATTTTACTGTATTTCAATCTAATTTTGAAAGCGATGACTAATGAGTAATGTTAATACACAGTTAAGATTACCTTGTGTCTTTTCTTTATTCTCTTTTATAAACAAACATTTCAGTAAAACATGTGCTTGCAATAACTGAGTCATTTCGAACTGTAAACAGTGTCACAAAATTCTCAAGTAAACTATTTTGCAGGAATTTAAACTTTCTCCTAAAGTAAGATATAAGAAGTGTGTGTATGACAACATACGTCAGAACTTTCGTCTCTAATTTCCTGCTCTATATCAGGCGTGGTAATTTTAACTTGTTTTTTCGCCGAGGCCTCGGCCGCCATCTTTCGTTTGTTGTCGTCTTGGTTGCCGCCGCCACCTATGCCTACTGAACTAAATGTTGAGCCCGATCCCATCTGCTTTGCGACACGCTCCAGAAAATGGTTTTCTATTTACTATTGTTTCATCAATTATTCTATTGATTTCACCAAACATATTGGTATACATCAAGTCAACATAAACAAAATGAACCACAAGTTACATAACTAACAAAATGAACAGCTAACTAAAATAAATTAATTTCTGAATTTAAATTAGTTGTGATTATAAGTTGGCATTAAGACATTTTTCTCTCACTACTCTATCGTTATTGTACTTTGCACTAAATATTTCAATGGTGGGTTGTAAAAGAAATACGAATAATTATTTTCAATAAAAACGCCATATATCGTGTCTTTTGGAGAGAGAGAGGGGGGGGGGACTCAAGTCATAGAAACTGATCGTTATCACACAATTATCTTTTAATTGTCATTTTGAGTGACGAAGTTCTGGTGGAGATTATCCTACAGCTAGATGGATAAAGTGTCACTGCAACAATTAACGAAAAACACGCGTGCATTCGCCAATTTACACCTGACATGTTCTGAATAATTTAATTATAGTTCCCGGGGAGGTGCAATTCTCGTGCCCGGAAGAATGCATTTCTCGTGCCAAAAATTAAGTGACGCGATTGGCCAGTTTTAATTTCAGGAATAGATATAAAAAAATCGTATCAAAATGATTCAGTCATACCCCAAGAATATCTCAATATGGAAGCCTGCATCGATTTTCAAGACATAATGGAAGACCCCAACATTCAAACACTTGATCAGAATCCTTCCGGTGAAACGATCCAAACTCTAACTTCTGACACAAATGGTATGTTTTATTTAATATCACACAATTTTAAACTCACAATTAAAGAATCACATGAAATCAACTTCCCCTGAAAATCATCAAAATTCTTAAGCATAAATTCCTTTAATTTTTTTGTGAGATCTAATTTTTTTCTTAAAAATCCACTATCCAGTTCGATTTCATTATTTATAAACATTCTATATTATACTATGATAAATTGCAGGTTTACGTGGTTTAAATCAGCTGGGAGGAACGTTTACTAACGGTCGACCGCTTCCGGAGAGCGTCCGCCAAATGATACTGAAACTGCATCATGATGGCGTAAAGTCCTGCGAAATTTCCCGCCTTACAAAAGTATCTCATGGATGTGTAAGCAAGCTTTTAAACCGATATCAAAATACAGGATCGATAGCTCCTTCTGTTGCGGGTGGATCCAGGCCAAAGGTGTCTACTAACGTCGTGGTGGACATGGTCGTCAAATATAAGACAAAAAATCCGGAGATGTTTGCGCGTGAAATCAGACAAGTTCTTCTCCAAAATGGCATCTGCTCTGAAGATAATGTTCCCAGCGTAAGTTCCATCAATCGAATTCTAAGACGGAATGACATGGGAACGAAATCTCTACCTATGGGATCAAACATGGTGGAGAGATTTAGCACGCTATCAGAGGAGAATAACTTTATAGGAAACAAAACCACCTGCAAACGAATTGCAACACTTCAACTACAAGACCTCTGTGTCTCGTCACAAGCTGGAAATAATCAATTAATGCAATCCTCAAAGAGAAAACAGGAACCCGAAGACATCACAAACTCCGCAAAGGTCCAAAGGACAGGAGTGACTGCTCAACAAATAAAAAGATCTGCTGATTCATCAACAAGCAGAAGACCTCAAAACAGAAGTTCTAGAAAAACACAGACGAGAAATCCCGTCCCAATTCGACCACGACCAGAAGATTCATCATATGAATACCAACACTTCAAAGTAAACCAGTACGTCACAGTTGCATCGCAAAACGGAAAGAAAATCCAGGGACCACAAGAAACTAAGACGTCACAGGCAGCTCATCCCGGGATTACGTCACAAGTAGCCCAACCTGAGGTTACGTCACAGGCAGCTCAACTCGGGATTACGTCACAGACAGCACATTCCGGGATTACGTCACATACAGCTCATCCCGGGATTACGTCACAAGTAGCTCAACCTGAGGTTACGTCACAGGCAGCTCAACTCGGGATTACGTCACAGACAGCACATCCCGGGGTTACGTCACATGCAGCTCATCCCGGGATTACGTCACAGACAGCTCATCTCGGAATTACGTCACAGGCAGCTCATCCCGGGATTACGTCACAGGCAGCTCATCTCGGGATTACGTCACAGACAGCTCATCCCGGGATTACGTCACATGCAACTCATTCCGGGATTTTACAAAACATTACTGCAAACCCCGAAGAGGTGATTCTAAACTCTGTTCCAAGTCAACATGTTGCTCCGCAAATGCCACTTAATGAGTCACCAAAAGTTACTGCAAACAATGTAACAATGTCTTCTTTCCATACCAGTTCTTCTCTTCAGATTGCTTCTTCCGCATCATTTCATTATAAAGAAAACATGAGCAAAGAAGCAAAATCTGCAGAAGGTACAAGTCCAAACCAAAAATCTGTCCAACCTTTCTCTATCTTGGATCCAACGTTTGGATTAATCCACGTGTCGCCAGCACCTCCCGAGCTGCTTTCTTTATTAGGACTCACCAAATATCTACAAACCACAGCCCCTTACACCGCAACAAGTGAAAACAATACCCAGTGCAATCTTGCAGAAAAGCCGATATTTCAATCCGCCAGTAACAAACCCCACACAGCGTCTTTCCAGCGTGACCTTGAATCATTTTCTGTTGACCTTGGTACGGACTCCCAGTCTGACTTCTCCAGTGACCACGATTCAATCCTAGGCTCTACATCTCGCTCTTCTGATCCCATGTGCAACGATTCGCCATACAATCTTGGTATTGCACTCTAATCTGTATAGGTGATGTGATTCTCACTATAGAACTTAAAATTTAATTACATATGTACATATATATTTTTTGTTGCTCAATTATTTAGAAGTTTGATGGAGATTACTATTTATTTCATTTTCATTCCGGTTTTTTTTCTTTTTTCTTTTTTTTTTAATTTCTATATTTTAAAGTTACAAATACACTACATATATACATTGTACATTAGAAATGTGTTGATATGTAGATCGCAATCATTTTGTTATGTTTATGATATTTACGTTTATGCTTTTTCTCTTCACTGTGTACTATTTATTAACCACGATGTTTTGTAAATATATTTTGATTCTAATCCTGGACCATTAACGACTGAAATGTACTCAAAATCCATTTATTGTTCTAGAATTCATCCAACATTTAAATAAACATTCTAAAGGTAGTCAGATATTTCTTGTTCAAATCTATCATTAATTAAGGAGGTATACTACACCAAAGAAATTTGATATGGATGAAAAGTGGAGGATATGTGCAACAATATTTTATTTTGAAATTGAAAACTTTCAAATTTACTTTATTTAACCAAAAAATGCAGTTTTAGTAGAAAACAATCCGATAAAAAATTAAAACCCCTCTTGGACTCGAACCCGCGATCTACAGTTCCCTCATCGAGGCAATGCTCTTTGAAATGAATCGACTGTCATATTATATGATACCGTGACTAGCACATGTGTTGTGTACACGTGTTTTTGTCACTTGACCTCTCTGGCTTTCTGCATGTTGCACGTTTTTCATGGGTCTGGGAATATGCGATTACCAGTTTTTAAAAGTTTTAATTTTCCTTTTGCAGTAAATGACTGATGAAATGACCCTTCTAAATGCGACGAAATTTCGGAAGGTTATGTTTGAATTCTTCATTTGGTACCAATTAAATTATTGGCTTTGATTATTATTATGTTTATAATTACCGAGGGGGTCGTTATATATCGCATCTTGGGGGTATTGCTAAAACACGGAACGGAAAATGAAAGGGAAGCCGGAACGGAAAATATTGTATGCAATAATTTAATGAGGAGGTCAGCATTTTGCAAAATAAAAGGTCTATCATGAACAAGGAAAGCAGAAATTACAGAGAGAGTGGGAAGTCATCCACAGTATCCACCGTTTCATATCCTTCATACTAATGCATTTATAAGTATTTTAAAATTGTTAACTTGCCATGAAAAAAATATTAATAAAGAAGAAAAAATAATCATACTGAAAAAGACTCGAATTTTCAAATTCTATATCCAATGAAGAACCACCCCGAAAACAACATAGTAAAAGTTAAAATAATTTTTTTAACAATTTCCCCAAAACATACATGTAGCCTTCTTAAATCGAACTTGCTTTTATTCGTAATTTAGATCTACATCAGGTATAATACATGATTGTATCACCTCAAATCGGGAAAAGAAAGATTGAAGCAGAACCAATGAAAACAAGGGTGAAGATTACAACCCATAGTATGATTGATTAATTGAATATTGTTTAACATCCCCTTCGAGAATCTTTCACTCATATGGAGACGTCACAACTGCCTTGATTTAAGGGTTGCAAAATTAGGCCTATGCTCGGCGTTTACGGCCTTTGAGCAGGGAGGGATCTTTATCGTGCCACACCTGTTGTGGGACGGGGCCTGGGTTTTTACGGTCTCATCCGAAGGACCGCCCCATTTAGTCGCCTCTTACGACAATCAAGTGGTACTGAGGATTATTCAAACCCAGATTCCCACGGGACTCCCATAGTATGAGAAATTAACAGATCTATATGAAATAGCTAAAATACTAACAGACAATTTATGCTTGAATGGAATTAAAAGGTCATCTCATTATTAATCTAAATGTTAAGATACAAGTATTTAGTTAAAATAATATAAACTGTTAGAAGTCCTCCCTCTTTAGGATTTGAGTGCTACAGTCACAAAGTCTCTGTTACTTAAAAATGATATATCAAACGCGAGATGTTTAACTTGCTGACTTAATAAGATCATGAATTGTCGTTGTTATATACATACCACACCCCCTGTTGTAGGTACACACATACACTGTATTATGTGTAAATTTACATGTAAATGTGCGTTAATTACGTTATGTCACGGGGGAGGGGGGTGGGGGTGGGGGGCATATGTGTTCTTTCCATTCTCTAGCTGCTCGCTAACACATCTGTCATTTCCAAATTCTAGTAAAAAGCGTTGTAAATTCTTACACAGACGTTTAACTTCGCTTAAATCAATTTATGATGCAGAATTTCAAGATAATATTGTTTTATCGCTTGTAAACAAATTCCCACAATTTAGATTTTAAACATAATAACGTATTTCCTTCCAATTTTTGGTGTTATCTTAGCCACATTAATCATTCTAATTATATTAAATTATGTTCCATTCCGTCTTCCGTTCCCTTCCGCGTTTTAGCAACACCCCGCATCTTGGTACGTCATTTTTTGCAGATTTGGTGGTGTTTTAATTACAACACCTGAATGCTCGTTCAATTCTTATAATGTCGGCTATTTTTTATAAATTGATATGAAGTTTAAACAAAGAAAATACCGAGTCCGTCAAAACTTTACTGTTTTGCTGATATCAACATTATTTCCCCAAAAATACTCTGTAAAGACTACCGCTATGTAGTACATGTATGTACATGTACAGGAGCGGATCCAGGAATTGCGGTTAGAGGGGGCGCAACTATATGAGGCTGGGGCCCTGGATTTTACAGATTTTATAGGGCTTGAAATATGTCTCCTATGTAGTTATTTTTACTATTTTCTGAAATTAATAAAATGACGCAAAATTTAAGGGTTTTTGAAAAAAAAAAGTAAGTTCTCCCAATAAAAGTAATTCAATATATCAAAAGTTTTTGACATTTATTTCTCCAAGAGTGGAAGAAATTATTGCTTCTTTTATCGTTTACATTTTTCTAAACAAAAGACCACAATTTATACCTTAAATTTGAAAATTTTAGAGGGGGCGCGCACCGGCTGTGCCCCCTTTAAATCCCTTTAAAGATTACCGTTTACTTTAAAAAGAAA
The DNA here is from genome assembly GCF_947568905.1 of Ostrea edulis. Lineage (NCBI taxonomy): Eukaryota > Metazoa > Mollusca > Bivalvia > Ostreida > Ostreidae > Ostrea > Ostrea edulis. The sequence continues at coordinate 46,365,383 of NC_079166.1, read as the reverse complement.
AAAAAAAAGAAAAATAGGTCCTCAGTACCCCTTACTTGTCGTAAGAGGCGACTAATTTGGGCGGCCCTTCAGATGAAACCGCAAAAACCGAGCAGGTGTGGCACGATAACTTTTAGATCCTCCCTGCTCAAAGGCCGCCATAAGCGCCGAACTTAGGTCTAAATTTTGCAGCCCTTCACCGACAGTGGTGACGACTCCATGTTACTGAAAAAAATCTCTAGAGGGACGTCAAACAATATACAATCAACCAACCTTTAAAACGGAGGCCCCATTATCGCGGCTGGCGTTGGCACGTTAAACGACCCTCACTGCAACGGCCCAAGGTCTCGTTTTACAAAACAACTTATGGGAAAGTGGCAAGTCTTAGATTGTATTGCACAGTTCTTAGTTTACCGTAAATGATTGAATTAAAAGTTTGCTGAGCCTTGATTTTCAAGAATTGTTATTTTTTTACTACATGTAACTTGCATCGGAATGCATGACCTGATAACAAACTCCGTGCAGTGTCAGTTCTCCGGGACTACTTTCCCCTACGAATAATGATATTGGAGTTGTACATGTAGCGTAACGGAATATACGGAGCTTGGACCTGATGATATACATGAATATTCCGGATGTACATTATTTAAAGTTGGTCGTAAGTCTACTATATACTGTATTGTTCCCTGAAACTTATGACATCCCTTCTCTCGCTTGGAGCACTACTTTGAGATATTAAAAAAAATCTTAAAACTTGAAGAATTAATATAACAAGCTACAATGAAATCATATACATATAAACTGTGACTCCGCTAAGGCCGAGGGATTATTCACCTTTGAATTAGAACGCTTGACCCTATATACTATTGCGTTGTGTGACGACACAATTGAATGAGACGATTGAACAGTTTGAATGACATGTTTGATGTAATACAATAAGAGTTTTCATTGGTCGAATACAGCCCGCCCACTTTCTCGAGCGGATAAGATGGACGGACTGGAACTCTGAAAAAATATTGTGACGGAACAGAGAGCTACAGATCCACCTCTTATAAAAACCTTCGGTTTACGGGGCACAAAAAGCTGCGCACGTTGAGGCCTGGTATCGGTGTATTCTTGTGTTGCTGTCTCATAAATTCAATATAAAAAAAAATCTTAACATATTTTCCTACTAGACTTGTGTCCAAATATACTTTCAACTATTCATTAAAGCCACACACGACCTGAAAACTCGCAGCTTCAAATAATTTCGTTTGTTGACGTAGCCTATTCTCTAAAGAGAATAGACGTAGCCATGTTAGGTAGCCGTCAATTCGAACTTTATTGCTATTGGTATCTATTCATAAAATTGGTTGTAAGTTATGTATTCGCTCTTCATTTATTATCAACACGAATAATTAATAGAAATTAAAGAATATAGTTTTTGTAAAGGTAAAATAAGCTCTTGATTAACGAAAATGCTATATAAGCCCATTATGGTCCTTAACACTCGTGTGGCAGAGATGGAGACTGGCCCAGACTAATGAAAGCCGCATTGTCGTGAGTTTAGCTATTTAAATAATTATCATTTGATGGAACTGGGATGATATATAATTTAAAATATTTAGCTAAAATATCTGGGGGGTATTAGTTCACATCTAGACGCTATTGTGCGAGTATGGAAATCATCAAAAACTGTGAGTTTTGGGGTCGTATGAGGCTTTAATAAATATTTGAAGGAGGTATGTTTGGACACAAGTGTAGTAGGAAAATATTTTAGGAATTTTTTTTATATTAAATTTATGAGACAACAACACAAGAAAATACAACTTTTTCTCTTTCTTCCTTTGAAGTTTGTTTCCATTTGGCCGTCATGTTTCTCCCGTATAAGGGAATTTGGGCGGACTTATACATATGGACCAATGAGAGTTTCTGTTGCATTTCGCAATTGTATTACAAACAGATTCAATTGTGTCGTCACACAACGCAATACTATATCGGCCAAAGCGTTCTAATTCAAAGGTGAATTGCGATAATTCTTTATTACGCTATATTGTATGGGATTCGACTAGGTTCAACGATGTAGTTCCTACACCTAGCCCGATCGTTCATTTAGCATCATTTAACTCAATCTATTAATCAATCTGCAATCTGTACATTATTCGAAGAACCCGTCCTTCTTGGTTCGGCTTCCTCGCGTTGGAACATCACAGTTCATGTGTACAATCGCATTTAACGTCACGAGAAATCATTGTAGAGACAATGCATGATCTCAACAAAGCATGAATTTGTAACCGGTCTTGAGTATAAGAATAATCCACAAGATGGTTAAGGTCGTAGATTCGTTTACTTTTTGGAAACAATGAAAACAAACCCTATAACAACAATAAAAACATATAAGGACAAATACAATACAAAGACAAAAGACACTATCGAACATATGATATATGCAACGATACAAATATATATATATTGGTCATCATTTTATCGTCAAAGGACATAACTCTCTGAACCATCAATTATAAGTAATTGATATTAAAAAAATGAATATAATGTACTGCAGTGAATTGCATATGTACATGTACATACCAGTTTATGGAACTGAGCTACAGCTTCCGAAATCAAGGTGAACTGCTTAAAACTCTTATGATGACAATTGTTGGTGTTAGCAAATCCTCTATAAATTAAATATATATTTTATGCTTATTTAGAACTCAATAGTGGCAACACCCTTTGGAATCTCTTTCAAAACTAGATTTTCCTGAACTATTTCATAAAAAGAACTCAGGAATTCCCGCCAGGAATTCCTATTGGCTAGAACAAAATACTAAGACCAATCAGATGACAGAACAAGTATGACACCTAAGAGATACATGCACTAATCCGAGTTATGTTCTAACTGGACCCTTACGGATTAAACCATTATATTTAAAAGGGTGTTTAGGTTTCTTTAACACACAACACAAAGTTAGTAAGTAGCGCAGCGCAATATGTATTGAAGTGAATGAATGTGAATGGCAATATAAAAATATAAAACTAAACTAAGTACAACTACCACAAACTCCCCCCAGTTGAGAAATGACGGCCTCGTCATTTGCTACAAATAGTTAGGAAAGATAATACTCCATAAAAAATAGTTGACTTAAATTTTATTTACATAATCTGAAAAGCATTTCAATAAAAGAGTTCTCTCTTCAGGTCGATGTGTGACCTCTAGCATTTCCCTGAATGTCTCTAAATCCTTGCTTCTCCTGTCATGGGTAACCTGATATACATGGTAGTCAGCAAGCTTCTTTGGTGGCTGTTTGGTCCTAGCAGATCGTCGAGGTAAATATTTCACTTCCTCCTCCACAGGCATCTGACCATCACCCTCTGGAGCTCGGGGTGAAAGGGTATCCATGGCTTCCCTCTCTGGTCGTTGCTGTGGTACATCAAGTGGCACTTCCTCCTCATTGATGATGGGTGGGTCATCTATAGGGGGTGTCACTGTCGGGTTAAGTACCGGTACCTCTACAAACAAACAATCTTCATCAGAATCGCTAGAATCCGATTCATCACTCCGATCTACTATCTTGTCTGTGGTTTGTTTCTTCTCTGGTTGTGTCTTTCTTCTGGGCTTAGGAACTGGTCGCAAGGGAGTAGTTAGCATTTCGGGATCTATGCAACCTATCGGCAGAAGTAAATTCCGATGGAGAATTCGTGTTCTGCCTGTTCCATCCTCCCGTTTGACGACAAACACTGGGACATCTGGATTAGGTTGCCGCACAATCTGATAGGGATCTTCCTCCCACCTATCTGCTATTTTGTGCTTTCCCTCAAATGCTACTACTTTCACCAAGACTCGATCTCCTTCCTGCAAATCTGCTCCCCTTACTTTCAGGTCGTAGAATCTGCCCTGTTTTTCTCTTGCTCTCTCAGCAGCTCTCCGAGCAAGGTGGTATGCTGTCTTCATTCTGGATCTCAGATCCTCCACATACTTTGTCCTTGTTTTCTCTTCTTTGTCTCCAAGTCCAAAGGCCAAGTCCACAGGAAGCCTGGGCTCTCTTCCAAACATGAGGAAATATGGAGACTGTCCTGTGCTCTCATGTCGGGTACTGTTGTAGGCATGAACTAATGATGGTACATGGGCCTTCCAGTTGGACTTCTGTGAGGGATTCAAGGTTCCGAGCATATCCATCAATGTCCTATTAAAACGCTCACACATGCCATTACCCATAGGATGGTAAGGGGTTGTTCGGGACTTCTTCATACCAGTGATGTTACACAGCTCCTTGATGATGTTCCCATCAAAGTTGGCTCCCTGGTCACTGTGTATTCTAGTTGGAAACCCATATTTGGTCATGAAGCTGTTGTAAAACGTTTCGGCTGTTGTCTTCGCCGTCTGGTTCTTGGTAGGAATTGCCTGTGCAAACCTAGTAAAATGGTCTGTGATGATTAAGATATGGTGGTATCCTCCTTTAGATGGTTCTAGGGTTAAGAAGTCCATACAAACCAATTCCAATGGATAGGTTGTCCTTATTGGCATGAGTGGTGCTCTCTGATTGGTGGGGACTTTCCTCCTCAGACATCTGTGGCACTTCTTAATCCAGTTCTCGATGTCGTTATTCATCCCATTCCAGTAAAATCTATATTTTACCAAGGATATCAGACGATCACGGCCTGGATGTCCAAAGTTGTTATGTAAACTACACAAGATGTCTGGGACCATATCTCCAGGAACAACCACCTGTGTCCGGTCAGTGCCATCTATCTGGACTTGTCGCTGGAGTATTCCATTGCTCAAGAACAGAGAGTGGTAATTCCTGATGAGTGCTAGGGAGTTGGGGGATAGTGGTAGATCACTCATCTTGGGTTTCTTTCCCAGTTTCACATGATGCATCCAGTTCCTGAGTGTTGGATCCCTTCCTTGGACTTCCTTCCAGTTTACCTGTTGGAACTGAGAAACTTGATCAGTTAACTGATTAACAATTTCTGAATCAACACACAAATTTTCTACACATGGAATTTCTAATTGTACACAGTTACATAAAGCTTTAATAGATTCATTAGAAATACATGTACAGGAATCTTGGGTTGTCTGTCCTGTTAGTCTGGAAAGTCCATCTGCATCCGAGTTGTTCTTTCCTGGACGATACTGGATGTCTAGATCGTAACTGGCAAGTGCAGCTAACCACCTATGTCCTGTGGAATCAAGTTTTGCTGTCGTGAGGACATAAGTAAGTGGGTTGTTATCAGTCAAAACCTTGGTCTTGCTGCCTGTAAGGTAATCTTTAAATTTATCGCAGACTGCCCACTTTAGTGCCAGAAATTCCAATTTGTGTGCTGGATAGTTCCTTTCAGCTTTTGTTAATCCTCTGCTGGCATAACTGATCACTTTCTTCTGTCCATCTTCCTCTTGGTACAATACAGCGCCTAATCCATTCAGACTGGCATCTGTATGTAACTCGAAGGGAAGATTGTAGTTGGCATATCCTAGTACCGGAGGTGATGCTAATGCTTCCTTCAGCTTTCTGAATGACTCCTCCTCCTCTTGCCCCCACTGCCATGTCTTAGAATTTTTCTTCTTGGCTGACTTCTTGCTATCTGTAGGTATAGGCATGACTTGTGATAAGGGTCTCGCAATCTTGCTGAAGTTGGCGATAAATCTCCGGTAATAACCAGCAAATCCTAAAAATTTCCGGACCTCTTCAGGTGTTGTAGGGGTTGGCCAGTTAAGAACTTTGCTGGTTTTATCTGGATCTGTCTCGATGCCCTGGTCTGATACAATGTGTCCTACATATTTCACACGTCTCTGGAAAAATGTGCATTTCTTTGGCGAAAGTTTTAATCCAGTTGCCCTCAGTCTATCAAACACTTGCTGCAGTCGTTGGAGATGTTCCTCGAAAGTTCTAGAGAAAACAATAATATCATCTAAAAAAATAAAACAGATGTTGAGGTGCAGTTCTCCAAGACAGTCCTCCATCAGTCGTTGGTATGTAGCTGGGCTGTTTGATAATCCAAAGGGCATCCGGTTGTATTCAAAAAATCCTAGAGGACCCACAGTAAAAGCTGTCCTTTCCTTGTGTTCCTCATCTATTTCAATTTGGTGGTATCCTGATTTTGCATCAAGTACAGTGAAGTAGCGATTCCCTGATAAATTGTCCAAGATCTCCTCAATACGGGGCAAGGCATAGGCATCTTTTTTCGTCTTGTTGTTCAGCTGCCTGTAGTCCACACACATTCTCAGGTCTCCATTCTTCTTCCTTACAAGGACTACATTGCTGGAGAATGGCGATTTGGACCTCCTAATCACTCCTGCCTCCACTAATTGTTGTAGGTGATTTCTAACTTCCTGGAACATTGATGGGGGAATACGTCTACATCGCTGCTTAAAAGGTGTAGGATCCACCAACTCAATCCTGTGCTTCACAGTTGTTACATGACCAATGTCTACATCTCCCCATGCAAAGATATCACCATTCTTGGAGATCATCTCATTTGCCTTAGCAAATTCCTCATTGGTCAAACTGTCCTCAGGTATATTAAAAACAGTTGGTTCTGCAGTATCCTGGCTACTGGGCAATATGGGTATTTCCTCCAATGTCACAGGCTGCAGTTCAGCTATCACTGCCTTCGGTGCAATCTTGACAGTCCGTGTTGTGACATTGCTAATCGTAACCATCAGTGGTTCCCTGGATCCATACTGGTAATCAACGAGATTAGATATCACATCCAAATCCTTAGGAATGACTGATTTCTTGGTATCCTGTATCAGCGCTAAGGTCTGAACATATGGAACCATCTTATCTGCATAACCATTAACTGTTATTTCACTGTTAGGTGGTATGATGACTGGTTTCCTTTCTGCTGATTTAATTACACTTAATCTGTAATTATTCCTCTGCAATTCCCTTTCTCGCAGTGAGATGCATCTAAATGTCCAAAACCATGGTTCATGCAGGTGTGCAGTCTGCAGAAATCTGTCTCCATGGTCGTTTCTGGTTTTCTCCATCACAGTCTTAAGGACATTTGTTCCTAAAAGTATGGGGACCTTGCTGTGATAACTAGTATCATCCACCAGCAGAAATAAACATGCATGTTCTGTGTTATCTCCGAGACCCTCAGATAATACTTCCAGCTCTACTGCTCCCTTGTAAGGTAGAGTACTACCATCAGCACATTGAAGTTGAAAAACTTCCTTAATATCCTGGATTTCTATGTCTGAAAAATGCTGTTGGTAAAATGACTGGCAAATAGTTGACACAGTTGACCCAGTGTCTAATAATGCAGTGGCCGGAATTCCATTTATCTGCACACTCACTTCCATAGGATCTCCTATTAGTCCTGGTTGACGCTGTTCTGTCTTGTAGCCTGACGTCCGCGTCTCGATGTAGGCCCTTTGGAGTTTAAATCTTTCTTGTGGTCAAGTCGAACTCTACATCCTACTGCCACGTGTCCTTTCTGACCACATTTGAAGCATGTTATGTCTTTTCCTTGCTGTTTATCTTTGCCTCGACTATAATTCCCTTGATCTGAATTATGTCTCTCTCCTTGATATCTAGTGCGTACTTCATTAATTTCCTCTCTCATCTCATTCATCTTAGTGCTCATGCTCTGTATCATAGCCTTCAACTCGTCTATCTGTGTATTACTTGGCATCGCCTGGTTTATTGTTGCTTTCTTAACAATGCCTTTCTTTCTCAACTTGTCCTGCTCTACTTTCCTTATTGCTAGCCTAAGTTGGTCAAAATCTCCACACTCTTTAAAGATGTGACCTGTAATATCTTTTAACTTCTCCGACAGGCCATTCCAAAACATGTTTCTCAGCATCTGATCTGTATTTGTAGGAGTTATCTCTCCTCTCTGAATGACTTTGTCTAGCAGATCCTCTAGTCTACAACTCCATTCAGATACATCCTCATTTTCCTTCTGTGATGCACTATAGAATTGTGATAACAAGTTCTCATTATCATCTACTATGCCATATACGCTGTCAAATTTGTGAAGGATTTCCTCAATTGATGCATCTGTACCAAGGCGCATAAGAACCCTTGATGCTCCCGAACGCAATGATCTCCTAATACTTTGTAGAATTGTTGCAGCACTAACATCGTCCTTCATTAAACATTTGACTTCATAGCGCCACAAGTCATAAGAGGTATCTCCTTTCTTATCTCCTGAGAAAACTGGTAATTTAGGTGCATGAAGTGGAGTAATGTGTTTTGTCACATGGGGACTACTTGTAGCACCCAGAGGTTCACTTGATGCAGACTCTCGCTTAAATGTTTCTTCTGATCGTCGATATTCAGGTGTGGTCCATTTAGCATAGCTAACCATCCATTGTCTAAGTTCTGCAGCAGACTTTGTCTTTGGTTTTACACCTAATGCTTTAAATGCCTCATTTAACTCCTTAAGTTCTGTCTCAGTTAAATCAGATTCCTCTATTGTTTTCTCTCTACCTGCCTTATCCATGCTAGTTGTTTATTTTCAACCCTAATCAACGTTCTAATTCTAATCCTGAACTAATACCAGTAATCTATGTATAATTCTAAATACCTTAAATATTTTTAAACTACCTGAAAGCTAAGTAAACTTAATATATAACTTAAATATCTACTAAATCCTGAAATTCAAAACATTAAACCTGAAAATAAACTGATTACAAACTACAATTACTAACTAATTACTAATTAACTAATCAACTAAATAAAGTACTAATTACTACTAACTAATTTGAAATAACTTAATCTACTGTTCTATCAAAATCAAGAAACTGACACGAATTGAACTATAAAATAAGAAACCGACGCGATTCAAATAATAAGAAACCGACGCGATGACCAATTGGTCAAAACTCCAGAATTTTTTTTTTTTTTTTTTTTTTTCAAAGTCTTAACTGTACTGAGTTAATACCAAACTTGAATTGTGATTTCAATATATATATACACTGGTTAAATAACACAGGAATGAATGACGAAGACAGACAAATTGTTGTCAGATACTACTCAAGGACCCTAGCCTAATTAAAGACAAGATAACTTAGTACACTTGTACCAAATGTTGACTCTTGGGATAATATATGTTCAATATATACCAATATAGTTATAGATATATATCAACACTCAGTCTAATGATATGGGCAAATCTATAAAAAAAATTCCCAAATAAACAAAGATCACTACAATCTAGCTTATACTGAATCACTTACCTAAATGATGATGATGTGTGCAGTGTCGCTGTCAGTAAGCGCAATATTAGTACAAAACAAACACACAAAATGTCATGGGACATCAAAAATTGACTTGTATCTGTCTATATAGTTAGAATAATTATTACCTGGGCTTTATGCACTGAAATTAACCAAACTATCAACAACAGACAAACTAAATCCTATCGTACCACAAGCTGAAAGAAAACAACCACCTGATTATCACCAGCAAACTTCAACAACGTGGTTTTGTTTTTACCGGATGTTATTACTAGAGTTCAAGGTCAAATATTTTTAGATGTAGTTTAACCTGAAAATAAGCTTCCGGATATTTACGGATATAGTTTTAAACGTTAAACTGCGTATTATACTCTCTCAACACCAATCTCGCACATTTCATATAGGTTTAAGCACAATACAAATATGAGTAAACAAAAGATGAACACAAAATAAATAGGAAAAAATTAAATGACTGAAAAAATGAAATGACCTACTAAACAGCTGATATCTGAGTCACGTGACAAAAAATTGTGCCAATCTAAATTTACACACAATGCAATATATTCGTGAGATAACAAAAGTATGAGCTTACCAGTCTTGTCAATGAATCATATCCACAGAAACACATAAAGACATGAATGACACATATAAGGTCAAAAGGTATCACAAAACACAACATATAACACAACACTGAAGTCCGAGAAGAATGTTTACGTCATGGTCCACAGTTAGAATGCGACTTCCGGTATGTTTCCAACGAAGCGCAAAGTCATCAACTGATTTTTGTTCACATCGTGCACGAAATGGAGCGCGCGGTAAAGCCACCAATTAGCCGACTCCAGGTAGAAAACACGTTGGGCGCCAAATTTGTAACCGGTCTTGAGTATAAGAATAATCCACAAGATGGTTAAGGTCGTAGATTCGTTTACTTTTTGGAAACAATGAAAACAAACCCTATAACAACAATAAAAACATATAAGGACAAATACAATACAAAGACAAAAGACACTATCGAACATATGATATATGCAACGATACAAATATATATATATTGGTCATCATTTTATCGTCAAAGGACATAACTCTCTGAACCATCAATTATAAGTAATTGATATTAAAAAAATGAATATAATGTACTGCAGTGAATTGCATATGTACATGTACATATCAGTTTATGGAACTGAGCTACAGCTTCCGAAATCAAGGTGAACTGCTTAAAACTCTTATGATGACAATTGTTGGTGTTAGCAAATCCTCTATAAATTAAATATATATTTTATGCTTATTTAGAACTCAATAGTGGCAACACCCTTTGGAATCTCTTTCAAAACTAGATTTTCCTGAACTATTTCATAAAAAGAACTCAGGAATTCCCGCCAGGAATTCCTATTGGCTAGAACAAAATACTAAGACCAATCAGATGACAGAACAAGTATGACACCTAAGAGATACATGCACTAATCCGAGTTATGTTCTAACTGGATCCTTACGGATTAAACCATTATATTTAAAAGGGTGTTTAGGTTTCTTTAACACACAACACAAAGTTAGTAAGTAGCGCAGCGCAATATGTATTGAAGTGAATGAATGTGAATGGCAATATAAAAATATAAAACTAAACTAAGTACAACTACCACACATTCACAAGAATTTGTATACAGTGCAGCGACTTTGTTTACGAGCCGAGTTTAGCCCCGCCCTAGGGTCAGAACCTCTACCCCGGAGATCATGAAAATTAACCTTATGAAGAATCATCTTCAGATTTATTCTCCCCAGATTTTCCATGGCTTCTTCACAATTTTCTGTGTCACAAGCTTAACACTAGATTTCCTCGGAGCTGGTGCTGGTAGTACATCATAAAGAAAACCCACTGGAAGTTATTTGGTTGTTTCTTTCTTTCTTTTATGTCTCGTCGAGAATTTTTAGTCCCCTACCGACGAAGTCGAAGGGGACTTTAGGTTTGCACTCCGTCCGTCTGTCCGTCAGTTTAGTTTTCCGCACTTTATTTCTCTGTTCTTGCAGATGTTTATTTGATATTTGGTATATTGCTTTGTCATAAAAAGTTACAGATCAAGTTCGAATTTCGTCTCGGTCCGTTGATTTTTCACTTAGGTATGGCCCTTGGACTTGAAAAAAAAATTAGCACGAATTATCAGTTTTCCAGACTTTTTTTGTTGAGCTTGCAGATATTCATTTGATATTTGGTACATTGCTTTGCCATAACAAGAGAGAGATTAAGTTTGAATTTCGTCTCGGTTCGTTGATTTTTCATTAAGTTATGACCCTTGGACTTAAAAAATTAGCATGAATGATCAATTCACATCCAAGTTTCTTATTTCTGTAGATAAGAGTAATACACTCATTAAAACGTCTAACATAATTATACAACAATGTCGCTAAATTATTCATGATCACCTACATTTCACAGTCTATTGACTTGGTTAAAGACCTAAACCTATAGTTATAAATTTGTCTTTTTTCCTGGTCTAGTCTCTACTGGAATAGTAGTTGATTTCCAACCATTCCTGTCTTCGTTCCCCAAATTTCCCCTTTACCATAACCTACATAATGAACTTTCAAAATATGAATCTACTTGAAAAAACCCTTTGAAGTCGTTCTGATAAAGATGCCGAGACGTTTACATTGTTTAAATTACACCCCCTGCAAGTAGTATCATATCAATACAAAGGACAAAAGTCGCCGTCTTGGAAAAATACCCCTACCCAGTTCAACACCCTTTTCTGTACTCTTAACTAATAATTTATTGGAATATCGTGGCAAAATTTGCTGCAGCGATGATTTTCCTAAATGAGGATGTACCTGTCACCTGTTGACACGCGTTCCATCAAAGAAAAACACACACGACTTCAAAGGGTTTTTGTTCAAGAGGATTCATTTTTTTCCCCATTTCCCACAATCCGGAAGACACGCCCCTGTGCCTATGTATGGGCAGCGGAAAGGGCAAAAATTAATTATTTTTTTTCAAAATCAATGGCAATTTAAATTCACCAATCAAAAAACTATCATAAATGACCCTAAATGCAAAATCAACAGTGTTCTTTGCAAAATAGATATACATAAAATCAACCGAAAGTGTGTATATACAAATCAAACGAAAAAAGTAAAATCAACCAACATAAATGCAAAACGAACAGACATCGACACAAAACAAGCGGACGCACAAAGATAAACGCCAGGTAGCGTTCTTTGTGAAAGATTATGCGTCATTGAATATTGTATTCTACACAATAAAGCGCGAAATCCTCGGTTCAGCATCCCAAAATGGCGACGGAAAAAGCGGAGGGAAACACTTCTGATGTCATTAGACAAGCCTCTAGGTTGCAAATTAAGATATACTGGCTACCCCCCCCCCCCTTTCCCTACATTGCATTGTAGAACGAAGCCGCCCCCTTCTTTATATGTATGCTGTTGAAGTTTGGAATAGAGAACATCTTTTAGGGATATTTGGTCCCTTTTTTATTTTCGTTTGATTGACAAGAATTTTAGACGAGTTATCCCCCCTTTTTCCCTTCAGAAAAAAAAAAAAAACACGCTATGTGTCTGATGCTCTTAAGATTCTTATGTGCAACAAAAATGAAGTTCAGTCAAATTTCTGGAAACTTTCTTGCATACTGTAATGAAAAAATAATTTGATTTAGTCAATATTAGTCCTAGATTGAAGAAATAATATAGATATGTCTCTGATATAGCCTACCAAAATTACAGTGTAATTTCATTCCAATTGTACCTAGTAAAATTCATCATGTAATTGGATATGTAAGGTATTTTATATCTATTAGAACATATTTTATTATGATTAATTTTTCGAATTTGAATATGGCGTATTATTAGTCTGGATCACAGTAAACGGCGCACATGCTCTAGATGTATTCCGAATGGCTTATGAGTCATTAAACCGATTCGTAGGGAATCATCCGAGGTTTACCGAATGCTAAAATTTAAACGCCACCTAGCGTTTATTTGTTCGTCCGCTTGTTTTGTATTCATGTCTGTTGATTACGTTTTTGATAATTCGTTTCGCATTGTCTGTTGGTGTAACTTTTTTGTTTGATTTATATATATTGATACTTTGTGCTGATTTAATGTATATTCACATTGCAAAGAAGACAGTTGATTTTGCATTTAGGACTATCAATTATAGTTTTTTAGATTGTTGAATTTAATTACCATTGATTTTGTAAAAATGTATTTTTGCCCTTTCCGCTGCCCATACCTATGTTTAACGCTTTTAAAGGTTGTAGCAGGTTCTTTCACGTGCCAATGCCTGCCGTAACACGGTGACGTCACAATATGGTAAGATTGATTGATTGATTTTATATTGTTTAACTAACGTCCCTCTAGAGAATTTTTCACTCATATGGAGACGTCACTTTTCCCGGTGAAGTACTGCAAAATTTAGATGTACTGATACAAGATTTATTCCAAGCGATTCCCCCATTAAGGCAAAGTCTACATTTATTCATTCTTGATGCTTTGTTAAACGTACAACATTCATAAATGGCTGTAATTACATGTACATTGGCAACAATGAAAAAATGACTGCTGTATTATTAGATTTGTTAATATTTATGGTTCTTGATTATGACGTTATGATATCGAGCAAAGCTCGAACTACCCCTTGCTTGTCGTAAGAGGCGATAAATGGGGCGGTCCTTCGGACAAGACTGCAAAAATCGAGGCCCCGTGTCACAGCAGGTGTGGCACGATAAAGATCTCTCCCTGCTCATAGGCCGTAAGTGCCGAGCATAGGCCTAAATGCAGTCATTCATCGGCAGTGGTGATGCCACCATAATCTTGTTTTGTTTGTCATCCAGGTCATCCACATATTTTCTGTTTTCATGGTTATTTTCAGCAAAACGCGCATGAAAATATTTTCTATCAGGCCCGAAAATGTCCAAAAAAGAATAGTAGTAAGTTCCTAACTTAAAACCAGCCAATATAGAATTGCACCAGTCGAGATAAATACTGATGGTCTTGATTAAAGGATAAAAATACAGAAGGGTTGTAATACATTAAACAGAACATTAAACAGAAACCACAACAAGTTTAAGTACTGGTGTGAAACATGTACTAAGTACGTTGGTAAACTTTTCTCTCGCCACTCAATTTGGTCCCTGGCTTTGCTCGGCACCAAATACATGTATCTTGGTAATCGAGAAAGGTTTACGTATCTAGATATTATGAGGATGCAAGATGAGGAACTTGATAGGTGTCGTGGGTTATTCTGTAGCTGAAGTAAAAATCAAATCAGGGGAGGAGTGTAAGTATGATTTACTGTATATGAAATCGTTTGTTCAATTCATCATTTTAGGAGAAAGGAGAGATGTTTTGTCAGCTTTCTAGATGATAAAAATACCAGGGATTACGAAGTGTTTTAGACTCTATTAGCCATCTAGTCGCGGTCTTGCGTTAGACAAAAGGAAGGCAGAGATAATGACAGCAGAACAAGAAAATATCAAGTGATGTAAGAGGCTCTTGGGAAGAGACCCCCCCCCCCCCCCTCAACAGCTCCTGGATACATTGTGTTTCTAGTTGGACCTACATGTTGCTCCCCGAGCTGACCAGGAATATAGAAATCTACGATGCGGCAATAAGTCAAATTAGAATATGCTCTGAGCCAGATCTAGATGGAACCATATACATTGTAATTGGAATTTAAAGAAGATGTAGCCAAAACTAACAGGGGAAGTCTTCATGATAAACACCTTCAACCGAAAATGACATGTGCTTACCAGAACAAGATTGTACTTACACGATACTCAGATAGACTTACAAATGTATGAAAAATATCTAAGTCTGAGGCAAATAAATTCTAAGTGTGAGGCAAATAAATTAGTTATTCGTTTATCTGATTTGCACTTTGACAAAGATGTGTTTTCCTCCTTATAAAAGCTTGTTTTTGAATATTTTAAAGCCTGTAGGTGGAAAATGTGGCGCTCTTTACCCAAGATCACTGACATGCATTGTATACTACAGTATCCTCCCGGTACGCAGACGCTCCTGTTGGGGTTCAGAATTTACAGAAAACCATCAGTAAGTTGTGTGACCAGGCGGGATTTAAATGCCATTTCACTAACCACTCTCTAAGGCCAACAGCAGCCACACAACTGTACGGTGCTGGAATGGATGAACCGTTCATTGCGGGAAAAACCGGACATCTATCATCAGTACTTCGTTCTTATAAAAGAACCAAAAATGCGCATTTCGAAAAATGTAGTGCAATCATTATGAAAACAAAAATATGATGATAAAGAAAACATCAAGATAGGAAGGTTTCTGAACATGCATCCAGATCCAGAGAAATTCAATTTCAGCATGGAAATAAGTTTTTCAAATTTCAGTTTTGATGTGATAATAATGACCAGTGGAAATTAATAAAATTGTGAATTTTGAAGTTGGAGCAAAGAGAAGGGGGATATATTCGTTTCAGGTTTTCAGTGATTTTCTGATTTTTAGAAAATTTAAATTAAAGTTGTTTCTATATATTAAAAAAAAACAAACAAAAAAACAAAAACAAAAACAAAAACGTATCGTCTTTGTTTTCAGTGTAATTGTAAGTGTATGATATGTTATCGGGTTTACCTGGCACTGTTCAATAAGTTCACATTCACTGTCCATTAGTTTTAAGAATAGACAGTATCTGTCCTATCTTACAAGTACTGGACAGCAATTGTCAACTTATTGGACACTTACAGGTAACTTTTTAATTACAGGTGGACTTTCTTGTATATAAATGACAAAGGATTACGAAACAAAAATGTTGTAACATACACATGTTTTCTTCTTTTAATTAACAACATATATATTTTCTTCTTGTCTCGTGAGCGAGACATTTGAATTATGCTACTACACAATCTGGAGTTACTTCTCTTTCCACTTCTGATATAAAATGAGGCAGAAAGGCTTAAGGCCCGGGGCCGTGGCACAAAGACACTTGCACATTGATACGATTTATAATCGCACAACATTAAGAACCGAAATCTTTATTTTGATGAAATCTTAAACTTGCATCGGTTTTAATGATAATTGTTAAACGTAACGTACAAAACTATCAAAAGCATATTTTTTTTTATAACAAAATACAGTTTCTGATATAGAGCTAATATTGATTTAATGTATTGGTATTCAGCTACATAACTCTATTACCGTAAATCGTAAAGAATCATATAATTAGGATAATCTGATGTTTTCTATAAGAGTAAATTAACAGCATCCACCAACCCTCCTGTAAAGTACCGCCATTTTCCATTTGATTCATAGACCAAACGGCCTCGTGACAAAATTATTCAATAAGACACTATAGACCAAACGACAGCATGGCGAAACACAATAGACCAAACGACAGCATGGCGAAATTATTCACTAAGACACCGAGTCAAACGTTTCGGGAAAGAACACCGTATATGTATCGATCTACCAAAGGAATAAAGTGGTTTTTCGTCTAATTAATAATGATAAGTTACATTATCAAATGTTTGTGAATGATATTGTATTCATCAGTAATATTATACATGTAATCAGAGACACACCATAATATGTTTCTGGTGTAATTGTGTAATTAGTGGGTCGTGCTGTACCATTTTACATATTCCAAAACCATTCCTTATTTTGTTTTCCAGAGAGATCGTAAACACCAATATCCCCCCTCCGTGTACATACACACTTTATCAACCACCGCTGTACACTGAGTCTACCCACCTTTTACAAAGGTAACGATCTTTCAACCCAGAAAAAAATACATGTGCTTTTTAACGATATATGTGTCATGAACTGTCATTCAGCTTAAACGTCTTGTAGAAACAATATCTATTTTGCGAAACATTCAATCCAAATTCATGCATATCAAAGGGCTATGAAATAACGAGCGTTCATGTTAAATATTTACCCCCTGTTTCTCAAATTACACGCGTACGATGTTTTGTGTTCATTTATACACAGGGCTTCCCATGGATTCACAATCAACGCCTTGTCAAGTGAAAGTGTAAGACAATACACGGCAGGGGTGGACGAGGCGATGAAGCGGGACATATTTATTAGTAACGTTGATTTATTTTTTAAGCTTTATCGTCTAACAATATAATGAAGGTACTTTATATGTCGTAATCACTACCGTTGGTAAATTATGAGCTTTAAGCATGATCAGAAATAGAATGTGTGGACTTCCTTACCCCGTTCTGTGTTCTACATGTACACAGCCATCACGTACAGAGACAGTGGGGCGACTGGTGGAATATCTCTAACTCCGCGTAACATGTATAGACACAAAATAGTACGAACGGTTATTTATGTTCTCGGTTAACTTTTTACACGACACTGACCCTCTGTGATTGTTACGTACTTAATATTCTCAGTTAACTTTTTACACGGCACTGACCCTCTGTGATTGTTACGTACTTAATATTCTCAGTTAACTTTTTACACGGCACTGACCCTCTGTGATTGTTACGTACTTAATATTCTCAGTTAACTTTTTACACGGCACTGACCCTCTGTGATTGTTACGTACTTAATATTCTCAGTTAACTTTTTACACGGCACTGACCCTCTGTGATTGTTACGTACTTAATATTCTCAGTTAACTTTTTACACGACACTGACCCTCTGTGATTGTTATGTACTTAATATTCTCAGTTAACTTTTTACACGGCACTGACCCTCTGTGATTGTTATGTACTTAATGTTCAACATACTACATGTACTTCTTTCTTTTAAACATTATTGACATCATTTACACTTTGAAAACTATTGCAATTCATCAATCAGAAAATAAAGCATGGAAAACAGGTTTTCACTCATGTTTTATTTTTGTATACAGTAGGTTATTGTAGCAAAGCTCTACAACAGGCATTAAGACACAACTGGATTTCTGGAGGTTCTGTTCATTGACTCCATGTGTACGTCAACAGTGTCCCAAGGGTTTGACAACTAGTCCAATGGCGTTTTCATCGTTTACTATTCAGCTGATAAATCCTACTGTTATTATCGTATTTCAATTTGATATCAACTGTTTCTACGTATACCCGGGCTGTATTGTCCAGGTTTCCTCTTTGCTACCTCTATGGAGATCTCGAGTAGCTGCTATGAAGTAACAAAACTCCCAAGGAGTCGGGAAATATGATTTTTGGGTATTTCGTCACACATCCCCCTCTTGATCAGAAAAATTATAGATGGATGAAGTGTCGTCATTCTGAGAGAGCTTCCAGAGCTTGATGTTTGTCATCAGGATTCCGCGATACTGGCTTTCGGAAAGTTCAGTCTCGTTATTAGGTAGAGTCATAACAGCAGACGGTAAAATACGTGACGTCATAGAAATATTGCTGTCATCAGAATTGGTGGAGTTGAGACTGTCAGTGGAAGCGGAAAGCAGAGAATCCATGCTTGATTTTCTCGATAAAGGTTCCAAGGAACGTCGACTAGAGTTTCTATTGAGGCGAGTCTTTGTTGAGAATTTGTTCATTTCTTTCAACGTGCTGTTCAGACTAATCAACTGTTTCATAATCGTTACATCCTGACTTCTTATTTCGTTCTGTAAGTCCAAAATAAAAATCATCAAATTCAAATTCTCAGAAATATTTTACAAACTTGCATTACTTAAAGCTAAATATTTGAAGTAGCTTACCATTTCATTTCTTAGGGTAGCCAAAGCGAGGTTAATTCTTTCAGTTGACATTGTAGATCGCCGAGTCCTTTTCAGTGAGCAAGAACAATTTTAAGTGAAGAATTGACGAAGCTCTCCCGTACTTATAGTCCCCGCGTGCCAGGTCTGGAAGGGATTCAATAGATTTTCGCTCTGGTGGGTTCCCACACGGAGCGAAATATTTTCGAGTGCAAACTTTTACCACCAGGAGAAGATCAACTTTCCTTTGGTATTGTTCATGTCATTTCGTAGTATGACAATATCACAAGCTCTGTCGCGCTGCTAAATAAACCCAGTCAATTGATAAAACTCTCCCGAAATGTGTTTTATGATCAATATTAAATAAATTGTAATTAAGATGTGACAATGTAACGACGTTTTATTGCAGATTTAAAGAGCACGCCAATGTTACACTTAATGCCTTATTGCGTGGTAGGGACAGATCTATTGAACGTCTTCAGCGTATAGATTGGGGAACTAAAGAACAAACTTATATTGCAACAGTAATAAAGGCATTTTGTATGATTACATAAGCTCCCTGTGATAATGAAAATCACAATAATGCACGGACGACACTTATAAAAGAAAGCCCCCTTAAGGTTTATTAGAATTTAAAATTGCCTTGCAACGACGGATGGGTGCTAGTTTTGACAGTGATAGATTTAAAACGCGGGAAAGGTGATGTACTTGATATTAGTGACACTGTAAATAAATTATTATTTTAAAAATCATCAAATACGATCAATACATATAGTGAAATTAGAAAAAAATGTGAGAAACTTAAATTAAAAAAATACCCACATTTTGACGAGCTTCTGGTTTATACTAACTTCAAACACCAAGCACATAAATGAAAATAGAGCTATTCCATATCTGTTTTATCATTGTAAATGAAACTCTACAGAGGCAAAATATCATAGAGATCAGAAATATAGACACCAGTCTCTCGTGACTTCCAGTTCCGTGACTGACTTCATATCAAATGTTAAGTATTGGATAATATGATTCTTCAATCTACAGACCTATGAATATTAAATCTCTGGTATACGAAAGGAATGAGAAAAAGAAAACTATTTTAAGTAAATTGATCCTTAACATTATACACTATTGGATGAACACAACTTCCTAGCTACTACATTATTTCATATTGAGTTACGACGCTCATCAGACTGATAGGAGCTATGCAGGATAAGAGGTGAGCAGTAGAGTGCATATTTCCCTGTTCTAACGCTGTGACGGCCAATACTATTTATGTCTTCAAATGCTGAGCAAGGTCACTGCAGCTAGTTTTTGCTTTATCATATATAAACATAAGACAAATTGAGTATGAAAAATGATATTTATTCAAATGACGAAGTAGATAACAAACTACTAACAAGGGGATCAGACTCACAAACAATCCACTGAAAGTGTCACTGAAATAGAGAAAGAAAGTAAACAATGACAAAATAATTCAATACGTCAGATCCCCCAAATTTATCTGGCCAATACTATTCCTGTACAGAACAAACATTAGGCAGCATATTTGTATCCATACACTAACGAAAGACGATGAATAGATTAGAGGTATCCCGGGTATCACAACGAACGAGCCGTGTTGGTTACTTGTTATCTCTGAGGATATTCTTTTAACAATTATCACTATACTATTAATGTTCCTTTTTTCATTTCATTAGCTCTTCTAGATGAAGTAGTTGTAACAATGATGGGAGACATTCTTTTTAAAATAAACAATTAGATATTTCGCCCTATCTCTTCATTGGTCTAGTGATTTTTAGATTTAGAACACATCTTTAATTTCATGTCAGAAATATTTCTTTAAAATTTTATTTCTGCATTTAAAGTAAAATATGAAATGATAAATTGATTTGGACTCAATAGGTTAATGGGAGAGGTATCTTATGACGTTTGAATTCCATTAAAGTAATCTTTATAGCCCTTTTCGAAATGGGCATGTTTATATTTTTTTGCATTTAATGTACATCGTACTGAAAAAAAAAATGTTGCTCGATACATTTTTCCCGCACTGGAAAGAGGGAACTATCATTCGGAAAGCTCTTCGTGACGGAACATTAATCTATATTTTCAAAAATATAAAACCATGAAACAAAATAGTAACATCTCGGGTCATTGAGTAGTTGTGAATGTGAATAATCTTATTCGTTTTCCTATTCTAGTTCAGTTCAAACAAAATACTGCCAGATTCAAACTGGAAAGCGATTTTGAATTTTTACAGTTGATAATTGATGTTAAATAAAATTATAATGGGTTTTTTTTCTATCAGAAGTATGGATAAGTGTTATTTTGTTTACTTTGTTCAATCTTTCACCACAGTACGAAATGCAACACCGGTATTGCATTTCGTAGTCTGATGAAAAATTCAATAACAAAGTAAACAAAATAATTTTAAAGTAAAAAAATTAATGCTGTCAATTATTTCAACAACATTATTTTCTTTCGATTTCATCTCTTCAAACCATGTATTACATTGATTCAAAGGAGAGGATTGTTTCCTCTGTATGACGTCACAATTGTAAGTGCTCGCGCTCGTCCTTTGTTTTAAGAATACTTAAATTTGATTGTTGTGAAACTTGAACCTTTGCATTGGTAACTCTCCCACCAATTGCAATAGGGGCAGACCTTCAGTGTAAAGTACTCCTTGACACAACCATGCCTCATAGACAGAATTTCTGAGAGGCAGCCAATGGTGCAGGTCGGGATCAAACACTACTATAATAACCGACTTTCTGTCAGAGGACAGACCCCGATTATGCATACCGTACTTCTTATAATTAAAATATTTTACAAGATTTAAACATGCACATTGACTTTTTGTTTAATATTGTTGGACATGGCATGATGTTCATATTCTAGCCACATGCATGTTTATACACAAGCGAGCATATTTACATTTATATGCAATTCAAGTGTAAAGTAACGTAGATATACGCTGAACATCCATGGAAATACATAGGTAGACCGATTCAGAGAAATCCCTTAACCCTGAAAATAAGATACTGTAATGTTTTCACTTCACAGACGAATTTTAACGAGAACAGGCATAATACGGTAACAAAGCAGAGAAGATTTACCCCACTGGCAATAAGATTTGATAGATATTCACTTTGTCAAAAATATATTACGCGGTTTTCATAACCCTGAAGGGAAAAAACTTATAAAAGATGTGACATAAGAAAAGAAAGTAATGGTCCTATAGCAAGGACATA
Source organism: Ostrea edulis (assembly GCF_947568905.1). Classification (NCBI taxonomy): domain Eukaryota; kingdom Metazoa; phylum Mollusca; class Bivalvia; order Ostreida; family Ostreidae; genus Ostrea; species Ostrea edulis. The sequence goes on along the minus strand of NC_079166.1, from coordinate 46,343,353 downwards.
TCTTAATCTAATTATCGGACATAACCATTCAGTTCCACTTACTGTGCAACCATGAAGACAACAAAGTTATACAATCGTGGTTTATTCGATTAAACAGATTGAATGTATATATACATGCATTTCATTCTTAAAATGCAGTTAGTTGAAACATTGATTATAATATGTAACATTATTTCAACTTTTGATTTCACTTGCTGTTGATCTATGCATTGAGTTCAAACTTCAGAGAGTCTGGTAATGCACAACAAATGGACAAAAGGACTGTTAATTTTGTCGTTTTCCTTAGTGTACTAGATTGCTCGTGACAGATTTTCAACCCCTGCCTTTGTGAACTTTCCTCGTCAGGTATGCAGTTTAGCATAGGAGAACAAATGACAGATCTCGACTGCTAGGACTGGTTGGAGTCCGGACACACTACCTCTGATAAGATCAAAGCTCAGTCAGTATCCGACGATGAGAAATCTGAAACGTCACTGAAACTCATATCCTCGATCGAGCTTGTGATGTCTGCAAAATGGATACAAAATAGTAAAGTAATTTATAAATTAAAAACCATAGCTATATATTTTTGTAAGCAACAGGATTTGTACGATATTTCTGGTGTAAGTTTCAAATGCTTTGAAATAGTTTTCTTTAAATTCTAGAAGTGTTGCATTATATACCTTTAAGATTTTTCAGAGACTCGGACACATTCCGTTGTGTGGTTCTTGTTTTCTTGAGAGGAATGTGGCTCTCCGGTCCATGGTGTCCTAGACAGTTAGTGTGGCCGTGCCTGCAGATGTATGTTCGACCTAAGACTAGTCGTGGAACTGGTCTACAGGCAGAGGCTGCTTTTTGGATGGTCTTGCTGATCTGTAAAAGGTTCTGCATCAAGATCTCGTCCTGATGTTTGATGAGAGTCTAAATAAAATAGGTCAGTTTTGCATTAACACTGTCATTACTGTGAACTTACCAAAAAATAAAGGACAGTTTTGATTTACGATGCATTTTATCTATACTATGTTCAACTTACCAGATCACTTTTGATAGCATCAACTTCATTCAGCGTGTTCGCAGTGTACTCCATCTTAAAAATGAGAACTTATTTAGCCAGGCTGCCTTCAAGGAAAATCTGATTTGATATTTTCTGTTGATGTTTGTTGGTATTTATAACAAATTCGTTAAACGCTTGGGCGAAAGTGAAAACAAAACAAAAAATTGATTATCAATGCTTTGCTTTTCACCACTAGCGGTCTAGATGTGTTTGATATCCTAAACAACAAAGGTATCGAGTTCTCGCAGTTATTGTCTTTAACTCCGGAGGGGTCTGAAAGCAGGCGACAGACGTTTGCTTACGTATACGGGGTATTTCGACTCAAAGACTACGTCCTTGTATGCTCTATTACTACTCGTTGTATATTTGTACTTTCAAGGGTTCGCATACCCCTCACTGCGCGTTGTACTTTTTGACTGGAAAACAAGTTCAAGTGTATGTACTTATGATTTCAGGTGAATTCAACATATCAAGGACACAAAAGGATTACGAGAAAATATTCATTCAGGTGGATGTCCATGAGTTTGTACATTTATTACTGATATGGTTTTCATTAAGTCGTCGTTACAATTACAACTTGCTAGAAATGTCCTACAGGTACCATGGCTGCTTCCCATGAAATAAAATTCGTTACCGCGAAATAAAATTCATTTCACAAAAACAAATTAATTGCCAACCCTTGCAGTTGAAATGAGAATCGTCGGTATGACTGGTGTAAATTAATATTAATAATACAAAGATATGTTTGTTTATTTGTTACACGTGCCTTCGGAAGGGTTTTCATTCATATTGAGACATGGTGTGAAGTGTTACAAATAGACCTATGGATGGCGTGCTAGGCCGTAGAGTTCGTTACTGTGCCAACGCCTTCCTTGAACCGGGTACTCGGTTTTTAACGTTTCACCCGAAAGACCCGAAACTCTCACTCCTAAATACCTAGCGTTTGGCAAAGGAACAGTCACTAGCTATATTTACGTCAGACGTGATAATGGCTGGAGGGGGACTCGAACCCACGACGTCCCGGTCGTAATGTACATGATATTTATATAATCCGTTTCTATCAGATCCGTTTCATTCGTTTGTTCATGTTTGTCCTATCACTGGTGTTGTCTAGGTAATAAGATTCATTTGTCAAGTTTCTATATTCACTCAAACCAACAATACGTAGTACATGGGGTCAAGTACATGTGATACATTCCAATGGGAAAAGAGATAAAGGGAAAAGAGACACATACATAATCATGTTCACATAAGGGCAAGACAGAAAAGAAGGAAGCGAGAAAAAATAAAACAAAATAGAATATATGTATGAGTTATGGAGGACAGACTAAATCGTATATTTTTGTTATAAACAAATATAGGTTTCTCAAGTTTTTAACACTTGTAGTTGACATTATTTAAAAAAAAAATTTAACCATATTTGGATTTGTACAATACCTTGAATGTAAAAATTGTTTTCTTATGGCACATATTGATTTGCATTCTAAAATAAAATGAAACTCGTCTGCATATTTGACCTGAATTACAAAGTGTACAAACTCTTTGATGCAAAGGCATATTTGCCCACCTGCCTATCTCTACTGGGGTGGGGGTGGGGGTGGGGGTGGGGGGTGGTGGGCGATGATTCGAGGTTCTGAATTTGATAAATATTTTTCTAAGTTTAATAGGTAAATTTTCAAGGTATTTTTCACGACCAAAGAGGGACTTAAAAATTATACAAATTTGGCCTTTTAATGAATTATTAATAACACTTTCCCATTTTTGAATGAATTGATCGCCAACACGTTGTTTAACAATAGCAAAGACCATATTTTTGTCTAAAGAATCTTGCCCGTCCCGTATATTTGGGACACTACATGAAGACAGGATTTTGTGAATACAATTTATCCAGGAATTGCTAATACCGTTTTTAGAATGTTGCAGACGTAAAAATTTATACAATACACAGACAATTTTGTTTTCTGTACAAGTCAGTAGATTAGTCCAAAAAGAAATCATTCTCGTGAAAATATTTATATATAATGGAAAACGTCCAGTTTCACCATACACCACATAGGGGGGGGGTTACTACTCTTTAAATGAAAAATATATTTCTTTTTTTTTTTTTAATGTATACGTTCAATAATATCAAGATTTTCATAACTCCAAATTTCACAACCATATGTCAAAACTGGAACAACGATTCTATCAAAAAGACCAAACTGAGATTCGATAGGTAAATTGAATTGTCTTATCTTATTCAAAATACCATACATCGCTTGTTGTGCTTGTTCACAAAAATGTGTTTTTGCTTTACAGAAAGAGCCTGACCGAGAATATATAAATCCAAGCACTGCTAGATAGATGCAAGTGGTTTCTTGGCACCATTGAGCCACTGCGACCGCAGCGATGACTATAGTACTATTTACTTGTAAACAAAAACAAAAACAACCAATCATTATTGTCATTCTTATCATTTTACAGTAACATTTACATGTACTTGTGTAATAGCAATCAGTAACATTTACTTGCATAAAAGCAATCACTTACGACGGAATATTTCCAGATTTTGGAGAATGTGTCGGTGTCTTATTATGATTTATTTTACTGGTTTAAAAAAAACTACGTTTTATTAAATGGACTGGTTCACGTTTTAAAAAAAAACTTCATTTTTTGGGTTAAAAATTAAGAATACATATTTATCTTATTTAATCTTGACAACCAAAATGTGGACCTTCTGAATGCAAGGACTAGAGCAATAATTTAACCTTAACTCAGTGTAATGTTAACAAAGACTCGAGTCTTTTTATGTATGCAAACAAATCAGTGAAATGTTAATTTTAAATTTTTAAAATATTGTACAGTCACAAATTTAACTTTTAAATGACACATTTTACCTAAAGTATACTTGAAATGTGATATACATGTATATAATAAACTTGGATCGATATCCATTTACATGTGTATTTTGAAAACATCGTAAACAATAACATACCTCAATCTTTGTTTTCAAAACAAATAATAAACTCTCTATAATTAGCTTCTGTCGTGATAAATAATTTTAATTATTTTGTGAAACCTTTTAAACATATTAGACTGTAGAGTTTGATCATATAAAGTGAAAAACAAAATGTTGGGGGAAATTTCTTTCGGGGTATTGTGCTCCATATTTGCACGTTACTTTAATCACACGATGGACTTCCGTCAACTGTCAGGGCTAAATGTCAATGTAAAGAAATAGCGACCCATTTGACTGGATTGTTCATACTTCTCTGTTAAGAATTGGAGTTGGCATTTTATTCTATTTTTCAAAGTTAAATAACGAAACGAAATAATACTTTATTTTCATATGTGTCCCAAGTAACTGAGTATCAATTTCGATATAAGACAATTGAATGTTTCAATGAGTTGATGGTTAAACCGGCACTCATTGACATCCCTACTTTAAATCATACAATGGTAATTGCGTTATACGCATGTCTGGTCTTGCTTGATGTATAAACACTCTCGGGTTTTAATTAAACATCTATTCCGACGAAAAACAAGCAAAAGAGCTAGAATCATTCCGCGTATTCATCATTATTAATTTATTTCTATGCAATATTGATTCGCCTAACATGTACATTTATTCAACATTACATACTACCTGCTGATATCACTAAACTATCAATGGGTATGTAATTCATGGTTATAATATCTACTACTTATGGAACGAAATTTGAAGCTGGTCTATAGCGCAGGTTTCAAAATATCAAATATTGGCTTCTTTTGGTGACATACATGCATGTGATTTGCGGATAAGATTAATTACTTCCATTTCCGATATTGGGTTAACTCAATAATATGATTTCCACATAAAGTTAATAACTTTCTTTTCCATTTCACGCTACATTAATTCTGATAGATATCATGCATCTAATACAACCAATGTATCTTTTTAAAGCTGTCAATTTTAAACATGTCATGATTAATCATTTATTACAATATAAAGACCCGGATTTCAGTTTTTATAGGATTTGTATCGAGAAAATTAAAACGCTTTGATCAATAAAAAATTTACTTTAGATCTAAATTGAATCAGGTGGTTGTCGTGAAGATAATGATTTAAGTTGAAAACAGTGTAATGTCCGATGGGATAGTTCCCTATACTTCAGGATATTTTGCATTTTGTTTTTTGTGACAAACTAAATTGTCGTGATTTATTTTTAAAAACTACACGTGTTGTTTATGAATTGGGAAATGAAAACTATTCCTCCTTTCTTAATGATAACATTGAATTATTTTAAGAGAATGTACGAGGTGTTACTCTGAAATGGACAAGCATTTTTCTTCTTCCATCTTCTAACACTTTATATACGTATATTCCAGGGTTTGGTAAACACATTGATTTTTGTACAAAGTATGTAATGTATAAAATCTATTGAAATCGATCTATTTTCTGATTTAAATGATTTGTCATTCTTCATAAGCAAAAATTACATCCGAATCTGAAAGGGTTTAAAGTTCGTTTGGTTCACTGAGCTAACGGGTATATACTGGCGTGTAACAGAGTTCCCATGTGATTGAAGAAAAAGGCACCGAGGACAAAGTTGAACACGTGGTCGATAATAATCCTCAAAACAGGTGTGTTGTCAGAACCCCCCGACCTCTGTGTGCTATCTGTTCTGATTTAAAAACTGAATAAATCACGAAACAAAACGTATTTATAGATTGCGAGAAGATAATATTGACCTCCATCATTTATGAATAGATCTAGTTCAAGTAATATAAAACTTATGACAACCGTCCTTTTGTCTTCTTGAGCTTTAAAAATGATGAATTATTTTTTTTTAATGTAAATAATAATAGTAACATGAAATAAGATGAGAATATAGAAGATCTTTGAATGACATTGATTTTTAATGAATACCCCATGACTGCGTCAAATCATTATTTATTACAAGATGATTAGCGTCCGATCTCCTTGGAATTTTACGTTCGTGGACAGATGTTTTCAAGAGAATCTTCGTAGTTTGCAGATCTGACTGCGAGAACCTTTCATCAAAAACTATCACTCTATATACCGGCATATTATGTACAGTCATGATATTAAATTATTCAAGCTTTCCCTTTATGACTGATAAATTCACACTTAAGCCCCTGTTGACAATTTTTGAAGATAAATATGTATGGATATGTTTAGAATATTATAAATATCAGGTCAGAACTGCTAGCGTTATGATAAATCGTTCCGAACAAAGTTTCGGATCACCTCTTGAAAAATACGGCATGATGATGTAAGATATCTTTTTTTTTTTAATTTCTTGTGATTACAATAAACCAGAAATCTGTGTTACTTTTGTAAAATAGTTTTGAATAAATACATGCTATAAATGATAAGATTCTTAAACTGAAACATGTTTAATGATCCGTCACAACCAGTCATTATTCTCATACAAAATTCACACATAGGCACACACGTTTGAATAATTACGTAAGACGAAAGATAGAGTTCGTCATAACTGATTCCCGTCAAATCCAGTAAGGTTTCAATTTGGTCAACGTCGGCGAAGATTCAACCACTAACCAGAAGTTACACATCTAAATTCACTTCCCCCACAGACATTCACATTTATTGACATTAGGAAAAGGAAGAGTCGGGTGTGTGACGAAGGTGGCAGATTGAAGTAAAAATAAAACAGTATTTACTCATAAACCAAGAAGAATGGGTGACGCTAGACTTTCTAATCGAAAGTCGTTACATTACAATTGTATCTTGCATTGTATACCAGCATGAAAATTTGGACCATTGTGTGCATGAAACATTTTTATTTCCTATTCATTAAATTGTCATGACCAAGTTCCATTTCTCTGATTTGTTTACCTCGAGTGCAAACTACATCTGTATGTACTGTTAGTTTATAAACATGAGAAATTCCCGTCAGCAAAGTATCATCGATTTGATATTAGTATCCTGTATGTACACTAAAACGAATACATTCAGCCATTTATGAGTTCAAGATCTCCAAAAACTAAAGGAAATTCAAAAGATTTAGAAAATGGTTTATTTCAACAAATCAACAGAGGTTTTATTTGGAATTCTTATTATGTACATGTGCATACCAAATGCGAAAGAACATATATTTCAAGAAACTAACAAAGGATGTATTTTCTTGTCTATTCATTTCAACTTTCAATTGGTAATTTTAATGTTTAAGTAGAAGTAATAAATTCAACTCCAAATGATGATCTTAATGTTTATTCGGAAGTAAAACTCGGTCAAGAAGAACAGAAAGAGCGAGTACTTTCGCATTGAGATACACACGATAACCGTTATATTTAGTGACTTAATGTACATAAACATTAAATTCGGTGAAAAACAAAATCGTGGACATAAAGAGAATTCAGAGAAATACTGATGAGCGCACCTGCTGAACTCGCACCTTGCAGATGAAGGTGTTTTAAAATAAACGACTTCCGGAATGAAAGAAAATTCAGACAAGAAGCGCATGATTCACACTCTGCTATTACACGGAAGAGTGACCAGAGGAACAACAAATCCTCATTGAGTCTCTACCTCCACGCGACTTTCCCTCTGTAATTTTTACACACTATAACATGCAATTTAGCTACTTTATGTGTTTATGAACGGGTTTAGCATCAACTATAATGATTGTTTTGTTTTGTATCAGATAGTTAACTTGATTTTGTTTATGATAACTGAAAGATCGATGAAGTAGCCCGACTTTAAGTTTCATTTATCTGTCGTTGGAATTTAAATTTGGTAGGTACGTAAGCCTATATTTGGAAATTGAAATTCTTGATAATCTTGGTATGCAAACTATAGTTTTAAAACTACTAAACATCCTTAAATACTGCCGTATAAGGTGAAACGCAATAATGGTGAGAATTTCCTTTCCGGATGTTTTTTTTTCTTTATCAAAGGCATGATATCTGTGTTACCGAGATACAGCCCAGTTAATGTTGCGTTTTATTAAATAAGACCTGAATATTTCACTGTCTGTCATAGTAACTACAGAATTCAAAGATAATCCCTGCATTAAAAACCTTTTAAAACGACAAAATGCACCAAGTGATGATACAGACCAAATAAAGCCTTTAAGTACTGGATTCAGTTTTATTAAAACAATTAATATAAATATGAACAAGTGTAAAACAATACAAAAATTAATAAATATAAGCACCATCATTGTGCACAGTTGGATGACGTATAGGACTTTCAAATGATATGCAAATAAGCAATCAGAATCTGTGGCAGTAACGTACGTCACTTGACACTGTTAATGCTAATTAGATTCATTGCAAGTTCGAGTTTTGTCCGATTGAATAAATTTTAAACATGTGTACTATCCTCACTTTGTCCCTAGTTCTGGGTTATAGAAACAAAACTTCAAGAGGAAGCATTTTGTATAATTATAGTACATTTACATGGCAGTGATGTGCAATGGGACTGCATAAAACGAACACAAAGTTCCATCTGCTGAATAATAAAGAAACAGGTAGTCCTCCCGGGGAATTCATTGTATCTGCGATCAGCAGATAATATCAGCTTGGATATCTATGAAATACAAATGTAGTACAATAACGTATTGGATGCGCTCCTAAGAGCATGTTGTCCTAAACTTCACATAACGAGCTGTCAGAACTACACGAGCTATCAACAGATTCCTGAGAATATTTCCACAATTTGATATTCTTCATCAGAATTCCATAATATTTCCTTTCGTCCATATCGTCTTCTTCGGGGAGGGGTCTTAAGTAAGACAGTGGGCATTTTCTCTCCTCGTCAGGGGGCAGGGAGGTTGTGGACACAGACAAGGATTCCAGGTCGCTCTCAGATTCAAAAGGTGAACCAGACAACTCCTCTACAGAGTCTGTAAAGAAAAAATATCTTTGAAAAACACTTTTCATACGAAAGTCATGCATGCAGAATAAAACGTTTACTTATTAAAGATTGATTTGACACAAGTGGCAGAAAAATCAGAATACCACTGATTACCTTCAAAACTATGGTCAAATGCCTCACTCCGCCTCAGCTCGGCCACAAGAGGAGCGCTTCTATGTCTGACCAGCGGATTCTTCAGATTACAGATGATATCAGTGTTGCTTTTGTTGTTGACTCTTTGCAGATTGGGGCGCTTCATGGACCCAAAACTAGCGCTCCTTAGCACGGCATTCTTACTTCGTTTGTTGGTAAGACTTCCAATGGTGGTGTTGATTGAAATCAGCTGCCTCATTAACTTAACATCCTGATTTCTCATCTCCATCTGTCAAAAATTGCAAATAGAATCGTCGTCAGCATCACTTCACAACTATTCTCAAATCAAAAACAATGATTGAAAGAAATATTTTGATAAATACCTACCAAGTCTGATTTGAGCGTGGACAGAGCACGCGTTACTCTGTCAATGGATGAGTCTTGTTCCATTTTAGATTACGGAGATTTTAAAACAATGCTGACTGGAGAACAGTTTAAGTTATCAATGCATTTTGTATCACCTGAAAAGCTATATATAAAGGTAACTCGACGAATTCAATGATTGACAGGTGCTGCTTACCTGTTATCTAGATCACGTGACTGCTGTCTGCCTACATTGGTTTTCACATACGCTGACAGGCAACACAACACAGAAATTTAAATAATAAACGTCATTCTTAAAAAGGAAGAAAACAAACAAGCCTCTTTAACCCAACAGACACACGGAAACCCCCATGTCAAAAGTTATAGATTCATTTTATTTGAAAACAGGTGAAATATAACTTAATATAGATGTATAATGGATGTATAATTTAATATGTGCTTCCACTTTACGGGATACATGTATACTATGAAAATATCCCTGGCACATGAATGCTTATATTTTTAGTTCGAAGTTGTCTCCTTCGTTTTGTACATTTGTATTGATTTGTCATGTGTGCAGGATCCCCGTTTCTTTCTTTTTCTATCCATGACTCACTGAAGAGTTTGATGACTGCAAATTTAAATAAATTCATATGCGTTTATATATATATTTTGTTCAATTGCAAGATATTATCAAAATATACATGTAAAGAATAATTCAACTTGGAAATAAAAGCAACAGTTGCGATACTGGTCTATATGTTTCAGTCTATAGTTTGAGGTACCAACAGAAGAGGCCTTGGTCGTATTTCTCGTAAGAATACACAAACCACAGGTACATACAACATGACAAGTGAAACCGCAAAGTAATTTACATATCATCGAAATAAAGATATGAATGAATATGTGACGCATCATATAAAGGTGTATGGAAATTGCTTTCATCATAGATTTATGAGTTTACAATCTGTATTACTCACACGTCGAGGAAAGAAAACAATCGTCCACAGTTTATAATGATGACGACTGCACTCACCAAAATGTCACATCAGTTAATGGACATGGTCGTTATTATCAAAATAAAAGAAATTAAAAGGAGAAAGAAAGACAAGCAAATTGCAGCTTATTCTAAAACAGCCAGCTATCAATATTTTACCACAGCTTTCACAATTCAATCGATGGAGAATTTGAATACATGGAAGGAAAATTAAAAAAAAAAAAAAAAAAAAAAAAAAAAAAAAAAAATCCTAGCTTGCTTCAAATTCAATGTTGCATATTGCTATATTTATTTTTGTTATAATCATTTTTCTTAAATTGTAATTTTTAATTGTAAGCATTTATTATATCGAATCGAATAATTAAATGACAGTACATAGTACATTGCTATTAATCAAAACTCAGATGTACATGTACAAATCAAATATAATTCTGCATAAAATGTAGAAAGTGCTTTAAAGCAGGTCAAATCGCAAAATCTTTGACAAAAGATTTGTGAGTACCTTATGACCCTATTTTATCTAGCATGTTTGAGTTATCGTGGAAATATATGAGCTCGTTCTTCAATTAGATTACACATTAAAATCACTTTCAGAAGAAGGTCATATCGGAGTGTCAACAGCTGACGATGGAGGCATTTCTGTAGGAATCTGAGAGAAAATTAAAAAACTCATTCATGTCAAAAATGACACTAAAACATCTATCTATGGACCTTTCAGCTCATGTATAACTTTGTCTATCACATGCATCAACAGTGTATTACCCGTTGCCGGTAATCTTACGGTCGGCAATGCTGGTTCCAATTGCAAAACGCCATTGTGAGGCATCCTCCGGAAGTCTGCCTCTAGAGTCATATTTTCCACTGGAAGTGTGATCCTATAATGAGGAAGTCCTGCTCTGGAGTCACACAGCTCCCTAAAAAGTCCCACACAGAGTCAAACGTTTTGGGAGAAGTCTCGCTCTAGAGCCAGACTCTCACGATGGAAGAGGTCTTACTCAATGACATTGGTATTGCAGGGTTAGTAGAGTAAGTAAGTAAATTATTTACTATAGTGACATGTGTAATGATACAGTTATACAATAAATTTTACAATAAACGTAGTTTTTTACACCTGGCCCAAAGAACCTGTATGTCGCTGATTAATATTTTTACAATGTTTAAACAAACACATAAATGAAGATGGAATGATATTAGAATGTCTTTTTGTGAAGTTCTGACGGATTTTAAAAGCATCAAGTTTGAAGATAGCGGCTAGCCTAGGAAATATACATAAAATATATGAGAAGAGTGCATTATCTAATGACAAATATTTGACAAATTTTTAAATCCTGTTTTGCTGAAGAGGTCTTTTCTCTTATTTTCATATAATTTACAATGTAGTAGAAAATGTATTTCGTTTTCAATTTCGTTTTTATCACAATATTGGCAAATTCTGTCTTGAGGTGGCTCAGATTTATAGCGACCTGTTTCAATTCGAAGTGGTAATACACCGCAACGAAACATTGTCATCGCTGATCGTACAGATTTTGGTAAGTCCATATTGACGTGCTGCTCCAGCCCATACTGGTTTTTGAAGAGACGGTAAGTTCGGAGTTTGGAAACATTTTCTAAGTGTTTCAAATTTCTGACAAAGAAGTCTTTCGGTTAAGTCAAGTCTTCAATCAGAAAATTCCATCCAAAACGGAACACAAATCCGAACATTCCCCCTCCTCACGTATGTAGAAAGTGCCCCCTTTTCTCTTGGTATATTTAAGAGTGTATTCATATTTTTGAATTAAGATAAACCGTGACATAATGTGGGATTGACTTTTACGTGTTATTTATTTCCATATTACCATATCAAACATTTCGATTAGGGTACCATTATAATCATAGTTACTAGTAGTTTATTTTACTGATCTTGCCCGGAGAAGGGAATTCTACAACTTTCAGAATTTTTAAATTGTTTTCGTTAGTTAATCGTATAGCGCTTTGTCAATGTCAAAAGTACTGCGAAAAAGAAGATAATAAGGCATTATGTTGGGGGACATAGGAACGCAATGTGTACCATAGGTTTGATAAGTACGATTTTCAGCACATTAAATATGGTTTACTTTCACCGACATTTAATATTTGTAAGCTGCCTGAGGTCAGTATCCGACAAAACACATAAATATTTGTTAAATTAATCTTTTTGGAGAGAGAGAGAGAGAGAGAGAGAGAGAGAGAGAGAGAGAGAGAGAGAATTTAAATATGTGGATAATGTGAATTATCTTCTATTAGACATTACCCACCTCTGAATTTCATTTTAGCAAACGCAATACGAGCACCATATTATGTGAATACCATAGTTGATGTGTTTTACACTGTTATAAATCAATTAAGGTCTTATACAGGTCAATTAAACTTCTAATATGACAAACTAATCATAAGCACCCCACCTGTATTCCAGTAGGTGTGGAAGTTATCTCAGCAGTATAGTGGTAAATGTAAGTAGCACCCCTTGTCACACGAAGAATTCTTTTCGAATGCATGTATTTGTGTCTATTTCAGGACGGTATTTCGTAAAATAAATATAATTTGATTTAATTTAATCGCCAAGATTTGAAACGCAGTTTAATATCATGTAGAGCTGGGTCAGTGTTGTCGACATTCGGGGATAAATTTGATAACTTTTAGGGACATGTTTAAAATCCATACAGGTGAGGAACCTCATTATCTACAAGTCTAAATCATCCCGAGCAAACCAGAAAACATGTACTAAATTATCTACAAGTCTAAATCATCCCAAGCAAACCAGAAAACATGTACTAGATTATCTACAAGTCTAAATCATCCCAAGCAAACCAGAAAACATGTATTAGATTATCTACAAGTCTAAATCATCCCAAGCAAACCAGAAAACATGTACTAGATTATCTACAAGTCTAAATCATCCCAAGTAAACCAGAAAACATGTACTAGATTATCTACAAGTCTAAATCATCCCGAGCAAACCAGAAAACATGTACTAGATTATCTACAAATCTAAACTTATTATAAACAAGTCTAAATCATCCCGAGCAAACCAGAAAACATGTACTAAATTATCTACAAGTCTAAATCATCCCAAGCAAACCAGAAAACATGTATTAGATTATCTACAAGTCTAAACTTATTATAAAGTCTAAATCATCTCGAGCAAACCAGAAAACATGTACTAGAAATCAAATTTCGAAACATGATAGTCTGAACAAAGATCAATGTATGATATATCTATATGTCTTATTTTGCATATCAGATGGAATATTATTTACAATCCTTTATGTTCTTACGGAAAACAGGAAGATGTATACCGTTACTTTATTGTTTGTAAAAATGACTCCAATTCTAAAAACGTTCTTTTCAATCGTCTCTTCAGACTTCATTTAAACATAACTGCTTTGAGACAATGTCTGTGGAGCAACACCACACCATTTTCGCTGCTATACTCAAATATACAGATGAATCTACCATATTCAAAGAGTGTGTATGATAATTTTCACATATCAAAGACGTACGTGATTTTACTTTGTTAGTACTTTGCATGGTAAATATTTGTTGTATTCAAGGAGAGGTAATTAGTAAGTTGTTAATTAGTAAGTTGTCATACAATGTAGCTTGTTTCGTATCTTTTTGATTGCATATCAATGGGATATGTTCAAGACAAGCTTTAAAGAGTTTTGTAATATTGTCATTTTTAAGAAAAATATATTTCTTATTTCTACATTGAAGAGAAATTGTGAAATTAAAATGAAAAAACTGGGGTGATAGTACTTGTTTTTGAGTGCAGTGTGATAAACTTGACCTTTTTGCACTTACAAATTTATTTTCGATTTATTTGCATAAACGTGATTAACACAACATAAGCAACACAGATCAATAATTACATCAATTAAATATAACATACTCACATCTTCTAAAAATACAGATATAAAAAGTTTTAATGCTAGTGCATTGGAAATAGATAGCAACTTTTTTGCACTTAATACTAGTACATGTACATGTATACAGAAAAAATCATGATATAGAATTTGAGAACTCAAAAGAACATACAAAAAGTATTGTAAATTTTTAAAACTGCACTAAAGGTACAAAGTCTTGCCTTAAAATATGAAATGGAACTTTAAAAAGAAGGGGTTATGGATCATATTTTTGAATTATTGGCTAAAATACTGAATTTTCATACAAAATGTCGGGTAAATTAATATAGACATTTTTAAGCATTGCTGTTTTGTTTGGAAAAAAATATATCAACAAAGTTAATGAATTTGCAGCATTTAAAAGTTCATATATTGGATATTAAAACCATGCAGATTTAGGACTTTTTGATTAAACAATGCTTCCGTCACAAAATGTAGTCCTTTTCAACACCTTTAAAATTTGAAATGACGCAGATTTTCCCCCCCAACTGTATGGGTTTGAAATGAATGTATAATATGTTTGAAGTAATGGATGTATATGTTTGGACCCTCGAAGTAAGGATGAAGTCAGTACCTACACAGGTATAGCATCTCACGCAGTTGAGCTCAAAAGCCGAGGATCTAATTTCCTCAAGGATCATCATTTTGTGTAAAACGTGTTCCTATGAAATACATGTTGTTATAGCCTTTCTGATAAAGAATATGGTAAACTTATTCCTGTAAAAACTTTTGTTCAAAAGAACCTTTGCATTCTCTTTCCCATCAGTCTAATTCACACAAAACAGTGTAAGTCTTATCAAAGGGATGAAACACAGTTGGATATCAAAGACATAGAAGAGATCAATGGTGTCCTTCAAGTTCCGTATTTTTCACATGTAATACTAGGTTTTAGCATGACGTTATCTACACTTCCTTAGATATTCTACCGGTGTTCAAGAACGTAAACATTTGAATTGGTCATTAAAGTCCATATAACAGACAACGCGTACAAACCCATGATACTGACATGGCGGTACCGCAGGGTTTATGTCGGTACATAGCGTTTACCGGATTTATCGCTGATCCTAACCTAAGTATAACACACAAAACAGGGATAGTGTGGAACTTATAAATGCGATATGTTTTGAAGTGGACGTGTGAAAAAAATCTGGAGAAAGCTAGCTATTGTGCCGTATATTTCAAGAACTCCATCAAAACTTTCTTGGAAGACGGAGTGACGCGTTGCTACGTGCTATCTTCGAATTGTACTTTCTTTAATTGATTTCCGTTCATTTCATTTACTAAAATTAAATGGAAGACAATTAGAAGTTTGTACCTTTTTGAAAGAGTTATTGATTTCTATCTTCGGCAGAGAAACAGAACGAAGACATTTATATTTTCAGTGTAATCTTGATCTCACGCGCTGCATGAAGTATGTCTGTGTGAAGGGTTGCAGTTCATACCCTCATGCATTTTCAAAAGTGATTATGACTCCGGTTTCGGATTTAGATTTCTAAGACGCACGTGCAATTTCATATACAAATGTCATTTCCATACACAGGAGGAGTTAAACAAATTATTTGGGGCAATGAAATTGAAGATAGCATAACTTTATTTTTTTTTTACGTGTGGACAGGGCCGATATGCTATGCTTACTGTATCCAGCTCTTTATTTCTTAACTAACATCGCTCTTCGTATGATAAAACAAAGGAAGTGGACGTCAACATTTTCCTCTCCATTTTAAGCCTGTTAAAGTATCTCACATCTAAACGTTTGTTTTCTTTAAAGTACGACATACTAATGAATTCACTATAGTTCTGTTACGGTAACAAAAGCTATGCAAAATGTACCACTGCTTTAGACAAAACACCTACATACATTTATTTTTCTTTGCCCCCAAAATGCTGACACACTATGGAGGCAGAGACTCGCATTGTAACACAATTTTTATTTTCGTGTATTTTATAATGATTAGAACATATTATTGGACATTTGCGGAGTAAGTTGTTCGACTATCGATTATGGTCACTTCATCGTGCAATAAAAGAGACAATCTAATGGGAGGGGGGGGGGGATCTTAAAACACTCTTGCAACGAATTACACGTGTACATTCGGTTTTCGACGAATAGGAAAATCAAATGCTTGTTGTTTGTTGCGTAGATCTATATATTTAATATTCATTGTGTTCTCTACAGAAAATTATCATCTCATTTTCTTTCATTGTGCGGGTATTGATAACAAAGTTGAATTAGATTTTTAAACAGTTTTTGAGCTTTGTAGGTATATTCAAATTTAATATACAATAGACCTGTAATACCTGTATGCATATCTGATTTATTTCATTTTGATACATGTAACTACGCAATTTTATCAAAAATAGAATTAGAGGACGTCTTAAGTTTCATTCTTTAACTAATAGCGGGGTCATATGAACTTACTCCAAAAGCTTTTAGAAGTTCATGAACTTTTTTGGTAATGAATTTGTTATATGCCGGTGATTTTCGCGAACCATATCTATGTAAAACAACTTTCTCTGCTTTTTTTTTCTTACAGAGCTCGTCCACGGCGGATGATGAGATACTCTCATAACTGTAAAGCTACGTTATTTCTTACTATTTTAGAATCTACGACTAAAATCTTCAAGAAAGATTTGATTAGAAAAAAGATACACTAAACAAATAATTTTAAGAAAGAAATCAAAATGAAATGAACAAAATTAAGATATATTGCGATTTTAAGAATTTGAATCATTTCAAAATATGTGTAAAGGGGTGTATGTTCGGCCCGCTGTAGGTATTTTTATACATGAAAGCTATGCAGTCACCGAGACAAAATCAAAGCAATATACATGTACATGTGTAGATGTAACTACATACAAATGAGAAAATGGCCGGGGGATCCACACGGACACTTCAGCTGATGTACTATATGTCATTTTATAGTACGCTTTGACAAAACACTATGGATTTATTTTGAAAGATTTGAAGAAAAAAAAAATGATATAAAAGTTATCTCACGGGCAACTGGGTGGGGAGACAATGACGTCACGAGACGGGTTTGCAACGGACCACATACGCACATTCAGTCGGTGGAGATTTTAATCTCCTTTATGGTTTTGCGTATCTTTAAGGCCCTGTCCAAAGGCGGTTTTCCCCATAGATTTCTTTACTGACTCCCAAAAAATGTACGTCATCGAATGATTTGGTACAATTGTGATAAAAAAAATACGTATATGTAATACATGTATGTAAGAAAAATAGTAAATCGAAATATGCCTTCAGTATTAGTTTAGTTTTCTATCTGCCATTACCGAATTATAAAGCAATCTCTAAACCACGTGAACCAAGTAAAATTTTGCATTATACTGAGTTACATGCACATGCATATAGACTTATTAGACTAAGAGTTATAAGATTCATGCAATGTAATTAAATTCAGACTTCTTAGATTCGCGCCGTATACTCTGCGTAGCGATTGTGAGCGTATCTTTGGACCTGATTTTAATTAGATTGAAGATACATGCAGTATGTTAAAGCAAAATGACCAGCGATCTTCATTTAGAGACAATTAATACTCAGAAAATAGGTTATAAATATTTTGGTTAAATTTGGTACATGTATTTTTTTAAAAAAAATCACAATGCCACATTCTACAAGTTTAATTATTATGGGAGATTTTAATAATACTCTTGCAGACATAGATAGTGTGGCATTATTTCCATAATATTATTAAAAAACAATACCCTTTCCTTTACATCATTTGGCGCATATACATTTATTATGTCATAATTGTTATCATTTTCTTTGTATTTGATATGTAAATACCTCCCATCAAACCCTTTTACCTTTTCTATGTTTGTTTTGATATTATTCTTAACTAAAAATGCTACACCTTTGGAGGACATATTTGTACTATCATAATATATAACACCATTCCATAAGTGTTTATAATTGTCAATAAAATTGTCTTTCCAATGGGTTTCCTGTAAAGCTACAATGTCATATTTTCTATCATCAAATAAGCTAAATACCATTTTCATTTTATCAACGTCACACAAACCGTTACAATTCCACGAGGTTATAAAAACCATTGTAAAAATGAAAAAGTTAATGATGCTTTCCATTTTATTTGTTCTTCTTTACTTTGCTCTTATTTTTCACTTTACTTTTCCTCTTCTTGGCGTTTTTCACGGTCACTTCTGTATCAAGTTCCGATTCTACGGTTGAAGACTCTTCACAATCGCACATTTCGGTATCTGTAATATCCGGTGGTTCGTTTTCAGTTGTTGTTTCTTCCTTTTCTTTGTTATCACCATTTTCATTCTGATCACTGGTCCCTGTTTCATCTGTGTCTTTTTTCACTACACCTTGTTCATCTTCTTTGGCCTGTTTTATCGGCTCACCGATTTCCTGGTCCCCTTCTGGTGCCTCCGCGTCTCCGTCGCTGTGTACATCATTGTCGTCCCCGTTATTCACCTCACATGCATCTATTTCACCTTCACTCATTTCGTTGTCTCCGTGGTCACTCACCCGGCACGAACATCTGTGTTCCCATTCCTCACACTGTTTACATCTGGTAGATTTACATGCTTTTGCATAGTGTCCCTGACAGGCGGGGATACTTACCACTATACTACCGAGGAGTTATGAATATAGGGTTAACATACAAATAATAGAATCAGTGTTTTAGTACGGTGTAATAAATGATAATGTGATGATAATCATGCAAATTAATTCAAAGTGAATAACACGTGAAATTTCTCTACACTCCTATTAGATGCCTATGTCTCTCTCTCTCTCTTTCTCTCTCTCAATCATTTGTCACCTTTGGATATTGAAAGACACAAAGGTGGCATACCAAGTACTTTTGGACGACTGTCTGTGTGTTTTCGCTGTCACGGTCTTCATTCAAAAATTTCTTTTCTTTCAACTTTACAAAAGCTGACGCTTGAAACAGACTTACAAATGTTCTAAAGACCATGGCGGACCGAATGCAACTAACTAGGTGTGGTTCGATCATCAACTATAGTAGCTAGAGTTGAACCAAAGAACGATCGAACTGCCTTCGGTTGAAACCAGAAGAGGTGTCACTGCGCATGTATGGTCTACCACACAACAACCTATGCTTACAATGGGCGTAGTTCGATCATAAACTATAGTAACTAAAGTTGAGTAATTTCTATGTTATTCTACTGTTGATATTGCCTCTTATCGTAATGTTTGCATATAGGAATTATCGTTCGTGTGGGACGGTATATATGAACTTCCGGTAAAGAGTATACAAAGCACCCAAATACAAACATTTATATAATTACATGCTTATTTTAAAATACATTACAGCCTAGCCATTATCTCCTAACACTGCCATTGAATACATGTACATCACAGATTTCCAAACATTGCAAATCCAAATATTTCCTCGAGTAAGTCATTTAAAATAGCAACAAACTCAAAGTTGCAAAACATATGCGGGACTCGGAGATTGGTTCCATTCTAACAGATAAACACATCAGATATTAAAGATATAAAGAATTTGTATTCAGATTGGCCCAGGAAATCGAATGCATTTACTGAGTCAGATCCATCCCTTATGATAACCTTCGATTTGCGGCGCATGATTATTTTGCGTACAGCTGAGGTCTTAAATTAAATATCGGAGGTCGAAATTGTACAATAATATAATATATAAAAAACAAAACCTGAAATAAAATAAACTGTAATAAAAAATCATAACATGTTCTCCCACTAGTAATCTTATTTTATAGGCAGACTTCTCCACTAGCCCCCCCCCCCCCCCCCCCCCCCAATACAAATTGTAAGCAGTATGAAAAAGTAAATATATAACGAACGAATATAGTCATCGATTCTATAAAGAATACAAAAGAAAGTGTTTAGCAAACACACCAGAGGTGCAAACACTGAAGATCTTGTTTGTGAACAGAGCAGTAATATTTAGTTAGTAGGGATGACAATGCCCTGGGGTGAAAATAGTCATGTTTTAAAATTCTTTTGACCGATTACATGTAGATCTAATTAACCAGTTAATCGTTAAAACTTATAATTCTCAAATACTGTATTATTTTATTTCATTTTAGCTTCAGATTTTTTTTAAATTCACTAAATAACAGTATGAAGAGTGCTTCGATAAGTAAAAACATGAACAAAAACTGCATGAAAGTAGGGATATTTGTAGAAATTCAAAATGTTCACTTTTTGCAAAGCCACGCCAGAACGGTGCATCATATAATTATTTTTATTACAATATTTGGCTTCAAGTCTATGTTAAAGAAATAATTCTATTGTCTTCGACGTGCGAGTCCGTTCTACACAGCTGACATTTCACCTCTTTCTCGTTTAAGTATTACTATGCGTGAAACATTGAGAAGTAACTCAGAAATTTTATTTGAAATATGATTTAGTCTGACCTCCATGATTTTAGGCGTCCCCCCTCCATTTTTATTTTCTTCCTCAAACTTTGTACAATGTATAATAATATATGTTTCTCTGACCGGAAATGTACATGTATGTCCTCATTGCCACAGAAATGTAGATGTATGTCTTTATTGCCATGCATTATGTAATGGTACGATTCATTGAACTCATTATAAAATCCATCTGGAAATCATGCTGACAGCGTTGAATTTATCAGTGTGATACTAGTACTGCTTGCCGGGTAGGCCAGTTATTTTACGCAAGCATTATTGAGCCTGACTGGGAACTCTCAAAAAGGGTTTACCTACAAAATGGAATATAAATATCGGTATGAAATTTTACTTTGAATATTATTGAATCTGATCAGTCATTTAAAAAGTTAATATTTAAACATCACCTAGACTTTTGAATATTACGACCCCCCCTCTTTTTTTTTTTAAATACTTGTAATACAGGCATGACAGTATTACTTTACTACAAATAACCCGGCCAATCAGTTACAAATTTTCTAATCAGTTAGTTTTTTTTTTCAACCGAATAATCGGTTAGCCGGCGAATCGTTGTTATCCATAGTATTTAACACATGCATATATATATATAAACCAACCAAACTTTGGGTACATACCGTCCCGCACGAATGACAACTCGTACAAGCAAGCATTACGAAAATCCGGAATATCTACATCAACGTTGTATATGATATTTATAATTATGACTTCGAAAAATTAAAAAAAAAAAAAAAAAAGTTGAAACAAAGTAAGTGTTCGATCATCAACCATAGTACTTATGTAGTCGATTTCCGAAACTTCATTGCGTATGCCCAGGGACCTGGTATGCCTAACTTGCTTCCAGACCTTCAGTGCGCAATGTCTGGTTACTAACTTTCAACCACTCTGTAAGCATAGGTTGCTGTATGGTAGACCAGACAAACACAGTGTCACCCCTTCCGGTTTCAACCAAAGGCAGTTCGATCGTACTTGGGTTCAACTCTAGTTACAAAATTACAGTTGATGATCGAACCAAGCCAGGATGGTTGAACTTTAGTAACCAGACATGCACAACACTAAAGCAATAGTTCAGGTAGCGTGTTCTTAATGCTACATACATGGCTGATAGTCATTTTATCGCATAAACCTTATTACGGCCGCGCAATAGCGCGGTCTGTTCTGATACGGGTTTTCAAACTGTACATGCATTTCTGCAGAATTAAGGTTTTCATTTAGAACTGCGTGATTGACGTGAACATGACGTGAAAATATTTCCATAGACAAAATTAATGTAATACGTACTTAATTGGGGATTGAATTTATCGTTAATTATGTATAAAGATGTGATAATCGAGTTGTAATATGTAACGATGTGACCGTTGAACCGAGCTAAGAATGAAATGGTCATTGGCGTGTCCCAAAGTGGTACTCATATTCAGTAAATTACAGTAGATTAGAAACAGCAACATTCTCTTACTTTTATAGATAGTATTTATGAAATTTCTCTGACGCTTTAGCGCCCAGTAACATCCAGGTCATACCAAGCAAAGTTTGACCTAATTTCTGTGGAAACGAGGGGGTAGTTTATATTCGGTCTTTCCTATCTCCCAGAAAGACCGAATATAAATAACCTCCTCGTTTTCACAGAAATTAAGTTTGACCCGTCCACGAAGCAAGGATCTAAAGGTAACACGTAAGTGAAAGAAAAATGATAAAATCGGCAAAAGAATATAGATAATCTCAACATACGTTCTATGAAAATTATGCGAGTCGTGTGGGCACCACCATTTCGTACAAATATCGGTATCCTCGGTCGGCTGTCTCCATTGTAATTCATACAAAGCCCCACACGGAGTTCCGATTAATTGATGCATTAGTTGTAACAAAACCAACAAACAACAACACTCTAACATGCAATTTATAATTTAAACATTTAATCCGGGGTACCTGTAAGTGGCGAAACACAATCGAAACAAATCTTACCCAAACGGAAT
This sequence comes from Ostrea edulis, assembly GCF_947568905.1. Taxonomy (NCBI): domain Eukaryota; kingdom Metazoa; phylum Mollusca; class Bivalvia; order Ostreida; family Ostreidae; genus Ostrea; species Ostrea edulis. The sequence continues at coordinate 46,320,690 of NC_079166.1, read as the reverse complement.
AAAACGAAACCAAATCGAAACGAATTGTAACGAAGCAGAACGAAAAGAAACAGATTGTATAACCAAACTCTTTAATCATAAAAATAAAAAATGGTAGTATGGACGAGCATCTCAGGCCCCTGTGAAAGTTTTCACATCTAATTGAAATTCGTCTCCCTTTTGATGTGGTCTTTCAGGTTGACAGATGCATTTTCAAGCAATTCATCGTTTAACATCAAACAAGGTATAAAGAAGCCGGTGTCTAAGAAAATAGAAAGAACAAGTTGGGGCATTTTATTTAGTAATTTCAATCATGCAAAATATATATACATGTAGTACCGTAATATACGAATACAATTCATGTGGCGTTATAGATCATATAGTAAAATGGCAATAATTCTTGAAAAATCTCCTACTTCACGCTGCACTGCTATATTTTTCTGATGATATTCCAATACTGTTAAGGTACATTACATTTCAAATGCCTCTCGGTGGCTGCAGTTTTTGCAATCACAAATTAGAAGCTTTTTTTTTTAACGCTACATACATTATGTATGTATTTGTCTCAAGATGTTGAAGATCACATGTTATGAAACGTGTGAATAAGTTACAGTTATCAATCTTATAATTCAAAATTAAGAGTAGAGCCAACACGGATCCCTCGACACACCAGAGATGGGAACTCGCCTGAATGAACCCGCGGTACTCCGGATCATTATTTTGTGCGTGTTTTGTTTAACGTTATTTTCTATTGGGGGATAACTGAAAAAACGAATTTTATTATGAAAAATTAACTAAACACCACTTGAATTTGCTATCATAGCATCTCTAAACTTGTATTGTCCAAATGCCAGCGAAATATGAGATTACAGAATGTTAGATTCATCTTTGAGGGCACTGAATTTTCTTGTTTATCATTAATTTGGTTAGTAAGCTTTCCCGTCACCGATATATATATATATGTATAAATATATCCAAAGTCTCTATTTTGTAAGAATACTAAAAAAACATTAAAACACTTTTCGAAATATTTCAGCCGTTTCACCAGCCTTCATCAGTCGTGTTTATTTATAAAAAATGCATAGCAACTAACGTTGAACAACGTATTATGACGTCACAATGTACATACATCTGAAAGGCAACGTCATGTATCAAAATTGCGCCAAAAACATCTGAAAAATTGCGAGAGCTACTGTAATAACTTTTTAAATCATACCTGTAAGTGCACTCTAATTGGTGTAAAGTAAATTCTTGCATATACATAAACATATATGTTTTAAAATTTAAAAAAAAAAAAAAGATAGTACACATATACTACACCCAAAAATGTTCATTAAGATAGTTTATAGACAGTAATGTTCCCTTTTGTTTATACCAACTGGTATATATGTATTAAGCTTCTTCTTCCATAGATTTTCTCTATATTTCTGGTAAATATCGCTCTTGTACAGTTTTTCAATGCCTATTATGCTATAATCATCTATGGTGTGAAAATCGGAATAAAAATGAACAGCCACAGGGTCATTAGTTTCCCTTCTGATGAGTGATAAATTCAAGACATGTCTCTGATATAAAGTCCCACCAGTTTCTCCCACATACACAATCTTGTTACATTTTTTACAAAAAACTCCATACACTACATTGCATGATTTACAATTAATATAATTTTTGATGTGATAATTGTTTCCATTATCATCCTCAAACTGGCTTGTTTTGACAACATATTTACAAAGAATACACTTCTTAGCACCACACGGCTCGCACAGATTTCCTTTCTTAAAAAATAAATTATTATGTTTTTTATGAACTAGAATGTCTTTCAGATTTTTGTCTCTTCTAAAGGCAACAATAGGTTTGGATTTAAACGCGTCTTTTAGACGATCAGAATTTTCCAGGATTTGGTGACGCTTCTTTAAGATGTTGTGAATATTTGGAAGTCCTTTTGAATAGGTAAGTACTAAGGGAACACGATCACATTGTTTCTTTTTATTGTATTTCAGCAGATCTGAACGATTTAGTTTATCTACTTTTAAAAGTTGTTTTTCCACTTCTTTGTTTGAGTAATCGCGTTTCTTTAAATTTGTTTTTATTTACTGTCTATCGGTGGAGCATATTCGGCGTGCTCGTAGGCCAAGACTGAATGGAATCGCGCTTTTGGTGGATTCGGGATGGCTGGAGGCTTTGTTGAGATACATATGCTTGTCGGTAGGTTTTGCAGTAAACGTCTGTTGAAAGGAATCCGCTATCAAAAGAAATTAAAACATCAAGAAACTCTATTTTGATTTTTGAAAAAACGTAAGTCGAGTTGAATATTGGGATGTATACTATTGGCACAAATTATGTGTAATTTTTGAAAAACTGTACAAGAGCGATATTTACCGGAAATATAGAGAAAATCTATGGAAGAAAAAGCTTAATATATATATATACCAGTTGGTATAAACAAAAGGGAACTTTTATTATGTATATATATATATATAAGTGATACAATGCTGTCTAAGGTCAGTGCTCCACAAAACAGACTAACTATTGTCATTAATCTTTTAGGAGGGAGAAAGAGTGAGTTCACGAGAGAAGCGAAACTTTTCTTACCGTAAGTTACGTCCCTTTGCAGAGTTAAGCAAAGGTCAATCGGTAAAAAGTTTTCCTTCTTTGTAAAAGATTACAACTGGAAGTTAAAGCAAAGCATTACGTTTTGATAGAAGATTATGGTTTGCTCAACCCTGAGACATTATTTTGTAGTTGATTGGAATTGATGAAAAAAAGCAACATCAAAAGGTACAGATCAGAAAATTACAAAGGCGAGTTTTTCACTGCAAAATGGCGGACAAGGGACGTAACTTGCGACAAAGTGTTGATACGTGTATTATAATAGTATCATGTTTTTGTAGACAAATCAATGGTCGTGCATTCAGTTAGCATGCATATTCAGTAACTCACTAACGAGATCGATACTACTAGTATGTCAAGTAACAAAACATGTTCAGACCTAAAACATCATTTTCAGAAGCATGTACCTTTCTTTAGACAAAATTCTTGTAAAGTCACTTTTTCATTCATAGTAAAAATAAAAGAATTAATGGAAAAAAAACCCCATAAGTTCGGGTATTTTTATGAAAAAACCGTTGGCTGAAAACTTACCATTTTATCTCAGATATGATATCGAAATTTGTTGTAAAATGGCTCTCTCAATTAGTGAATATACTGATATTTACCGTGTCTCGATCTGACTGTCAGTATGAAGTACATGTAGGAGAAATTTTTGCGGTCTTCTTATATGTTATAACAAAGGAAATGAACGTCAAAAAAATTTCGTCTTCGTTTTTAAGCTGTTTCAGTATTATATATACATTGAAACAGCTTAAAAACGAAGACGAAATTTTTTGACGTTCATTTCCTTTGTTATAACATATAAGAAGACCGCAAAAATTTCTCCTCCCCGGCGGGGAATTGAACCCCGGTCTCCCGCGTGACAGGCGGGGATACTTACCACTATACTACCGAGGAGTTATGAATATAAGGTTAACATACATATTATGAAATAAGTGTTTTAGCACGGTGTAATAAATGATAATGTGATGCTAATCATGCAAATTAATTCAAAGTGAATAACGCGTGAGACTTTCTCTACACTCCTATTAAATGCCCCCCCCCCCCCCTCTCTCTCTCAATCATTTGTCATCTTTGGATATTGAAAGTCACAAAGGTGGCACACCAAGTTCTTTTGGATGACTGTCTGTTTGTTTTCGCTGTCACGGTCTTCATTCAAAAATTTCTTTTCTTTCAACTTTATAAAAGCTGACGCTTGAAAAAGAGTTGCAAACCCTCTAAATACCACGAGGGACCGAATGCAACTAGGGCCTGGTTCGATCATCAACTATAGTAACTAGAGTTGAACCAAAGTATAATCGAACTGCCTTCGGTTGAAACCGGAAGAAGTGTCACTACGCATGTCTGGTCTACCACATCGCAACCTATGCTTGCAATGGGCGTAGTTCGATTATTACCCATAGTAGTTGTCTAGTCGAATTCCGAAACTTCATTGCGCATGCCTAACTTCTTTCCAGACCTTCAGTGTGCATGTCTGGCAACCACTTTGTAAGCATATGTTGCTGTGTGGTAGACCAAACATGTGGAGTGACACCCCTTCCGGTTTCAACCAAAGGCAGTTCGATCGTACTTTGGTTCAACTCTAGTTACTATTGCAGCTGATGATCGAACTTGGCCAGAATGGTTGAACTTTAGTAACCAGAAATGCGCATTGAAGGTCTGGAAGCAAGCTAGGCATGGGCAATGAAGTTTTGGAAGTCAACTAGACAACTACTAAGGTTGATGACCGAACTACGCCAACACTAAGGCAATAGTCCAGGTACCGTGTTTTTAATGCTACATACATGACTAATAGTCATTTTATCACATAAACCTTATTACTGCCGCGCAAGAGCGCGGTCTGTTCTAATCAGGGTTTTCAGACTGCACATACATTTCTGCAGAATTAAGGTTTTCATTTAGAACTGCGTTATAAAAAATATTTCCAAAATTAATGTAATACGTACATAATTAGGGATTGAATTTATCGTTAATCGAGATCTAATATGCATAACGATGCGATAATCGAGTTGTAATGTGTAATGATGTGACCGTTGGACCGAGAAAAGAATGAAATGGTCATTAACGTGTCCCAAAGTGGTACTCATATTCAGTAAATTACAGTAGATTAGAAACAACAATATTCTCTTACTTTTATAGATAATATCTATGAAATTTCTCTGACGCTTTAGCGTCCAGTAACATCCAGACAATACCGAGCAAATTTTGGCCCGTCAGCGAAGCAAGGCTTTAAAGGTAACACGTAAGTGAAAGAAAAATGATAAAATCGACAAAAGAACATAGATAATCTCAATATACATTCTATGAATATTATGTGAGTCGTGAGGGCGCCACCATTTCGTACAAATATCGGTATCCTCGGTCGGCTGTCTCCATTGTAATTCATACAAAGCCACACAAGGATCCGGAGTTCCGATTAATTGATGCATTAGTTGTTTGTTATTTGAGTTTTAAATTTGATTAGCAAAATGGAAAAAAATGTTAAAAGACTCTAAAGTGCAATTTGTAATTTAAACATTCAATTTGGGGTACCTATAAATGGTGAAATGAAATCGAAACAAATCTTACCAAAGCGGAATAAAACGAAACCAAATCGAAACGAAATGTAACGAAGCAAAACGAAAAGAATAGATCTTTTATTATAAAAAAAAATATGGTAGTATGGACGAGCATCTTAGGCCCCTGTGAAAGTTTACACAACTAAATGAAATTCGCCTCCCTTTCTTTCGGGTTGACGGATGCATTTTCAAGCAATTCATCGTTTAACATCAAACAAGGTATAAAGAAGCCGGTGTTCCAGAAAATAGAAAGAACAAGTTGGGGCATTTTATTCCATCTTTAACTGCCGAAGTGGGAGTAATTTCAATCATGGAAGAATTATATAGTACCTTGTTATACGATTACAATTCATGTGGGTTATAGATCATTTAGTGAAAATGCAATAATTCTTCAAAAATACCCTACTTCACGCTGCACGGCTTGGTTTTTCTGCTGATATTCTAATTCAAATATTGTTGAGGTACATTACATTTCAAATGCCCCTCGGTGGCTGCAATTTTTGCAATCACAAATTAGAAGCTTTTTTTTTTTTTTTTTTTTTTTTTTTACCGCTACACATGTATTTGTCTCAAGATGTTGAAGATCACATTTTATGAAACGTGAAGATAACTTACAGTTATCAATCTAATAAATCTTATAATTCAAAATTAAGAGTAGAGCCAACACGGATCCCTCGACACACCAGAGATGAGAACTCGCCTGAATGAAACCGCGGTACTCCGGATCATTATTTTGTGCGTGTTTTGTTTAACGTTTGTTTTTTCTACTGGGGGAGGATAACTGTAAAAACGAATTTTATCATGAAAAATTAATCAAATACCTTTTGAATTCGCTATCATAATTATCATCTCTAAACTTATATTGTCCAAATGTCAGCGATATATGAGATTACAGAATGTTAGATTCATCTTTGGGGGCACTGAATTTTCTTGTTTATCATTAATTTGGTTAGTAAGCTTTCCCGTCACCCAAGCTCCGGTCAGCTCAGTATGTTCCGTTACGCTACAACTCCAATATCATCGCTGCCACAGGCTTTCAGATATGAGCCGTGTTGACGGCATGACGTCACAGTTGCAAAAGTGCGGTAAATTATAAAGCTGATATTTAGAGAAAAAATCCACGACATTCACATCGAAACTTTTATGCGATCATTCAATTTCATTGTGCATGTAGTGGTTCCTTATTAATCGATATCGGTTTCCTTGCATCTAATATATTATCAAGTCTTAGATTATCATTTTCTTTCAATTCTTCAAATAAATATTCATAGACCGTTATTAATAACGTACTATATAAATCAATGAAAGAGAAGGTAAGTAAAGTAAGTAGAATTCTAGAGTCAAATTATTTGATTCAGATAAATGCAATTTCGCTAGAATCAGATAAGAAAACGTCCATTGGTATTCATTTTAAAAGAATTTGATGCAGGCCTATTCCTTGTCGCTGTACACGATGCCCGGTGGATTTTTAAAATCATAGTTAACGTTTTCATCTTTTCACGTCAGGGTTCCATATGTGAGGCGCCGTTGATAAACTTACATTTAGAAATTTGTGCACAGCAATATATCTGGTGCACATTTATGAAAATGGGCATATAGGAGGAGGGGGGGGGGGGATTAAAATTTACTCAACATCCCAGATCGAAACAAACTAATGTTAACATATGAACTTGAGTTGTATTACATATTGTACATGTACATTTACAACCCACCATGTACCCAAATTAAACGAACAAAAATTGCAGTCACTATTATCTATATTCTAATACACATCAGCGTTTCTTCGCAGGTTGCATTTGAGGCATATAATATAAGTACAGGTTCATACATGTAGCTTTGCTTTAACAAAAAAAAAGAGGGGGGGGGGGGTCGACAAGCAAAAAATGAAGAAGAGAGAGAACCGAGACCCCCCCCCCCCCCCCCACACACACTGTTATTCTTGTTGGCATAAAGCAACTTAGTTTATTGATTTTATGATATTTTTAAATTATATTGTCCATTGTATTATTTTACATGGAAGGCATATTTGTCATAAAAAGTGGAAAAGATGGATACCCCCCTCCCAAGTTCTATTTGCCGGTAGTATAATTCTTTGTAGTATACGCCATGCTCTGATGATGTTTGTAATTATATGACTCTGGTCCCCATATAATTATTTATTTTCTTACAGAATTGAACAAATTTAATGATTTATAGCTTTCCAGAAAACATCTTTTTAGCATATAAAATCTTTCTGAAATTAAGACCAGTTAGGAAAGCGAGTTAACTTCAAACAACAATTCATTTCTTATTTCACAAAGCCGTTTCTAATTAGACAGTAAAAATTCTTGCAGAAATACATTGAATCTTTCAGCACCACACTTTTTTTAGTCCACTTGTACTTAATTGACTTCATTACTGTTGTACATGTGACAATTTCACTTCAATGTTTATATAAGAAAAAAGTATCTTATGAATTACATGTATATGAATTTGATAAACTATGGAATTGTTTTTAAGTCCCCTGTAAACTGTCATCCAACAACAAAATACCCCACTGTTTGAACAAATCAAAATTCACATCCTTACAGTGCATGCATAATTTGTTATATTGTATTCAAATTGTTCTTGGTATTTTCAAAGATTCAACAGGAAATAATTCTGAATCAAAACTCTTTTGTAGATGAACACTTGCCTTTTTTTTTAATGAATATACAGTGTATATTACATATGTATTTGTGTATATTACATATGTATTTGTGTCCTTCAGTAAAATTCATAAAATTTGATAAAATGAACCCTTATATGTCCTCAAGAACCATGTTTTAAAACCCTATACAACAATATTCAAACAGTTTTGTCATTTCTGTTCCTGTTGTTCTACAGCAGATTTGAAATTCAGAATGACCCATTCTATTTTGCATTTATTTCTCCTTGGAAGGGGTCCGGGATCCCCATTTATAAATAAAAATTTATGTGAAAAGCTTACTTTGACCATTTGCCCCTACTACAGGTATACCAAGAAAGTCAATAAATATTCTATATGTATGGTATGTCATATATACACTGTATCTATGCATATCCTCTTCATTAAATTTGCCTCCCATGAGGCTTTTTTTCAATATGTACTGTATGAGAACTACAGGTATCTATCAAACACATCTAAATGACACTTTCAGAAAATTTATCATGTTTTATTAGCAAACACTTCACATGTTTATCATTATTGCACTGTTGATAGCCTCACTGTCATACATAACTATATATAATATGTAACATTGAAAAGGAATTTTTTGTCTCTTTCTCAGCTTTCAATCCCTGTATACTTCTTGCACATATTTGGAAACAGGCAAAAAAAGGTAATTTTTTCATATGTAAGGAACTGAAATGAAGAAAATTATTTGTTATATTCAAATGTTGTTTCAGAAATTCAGACAACTCAAAATTCAATAAACATGTATGTATCAATAATGTATCACAGTGCAAAGCGATGGCCTGTGATAAACAAATTTTAAGTTACCTTGTTGCAATAATAAATTCTAAAGCTTAAGTATATATTGCTACTCTCACTATTATTGTTGCAGATGTTGGCATGCATAGACATTCCTCAGAATTAAAGATTTACCTTCAAAAAATCAACAATCATGATGTTTTACTGTTCTCATTTTAAATTACAAATTTCTATGTACATGTGTTAAAGACAAGTACTAGAACCTCATTCAAATTAGTTTAATTCAAATTGGTGGAAATCCTTCACATCTCGTAATTCCTCGTCGTCGGTTACCCATGGATCCTTCCCATAAATTCTCTCCTTTGTCAGATTGCGGAAGCTGGTGTGGACTCAAAAATCATGGTTTGTGATTGCGATGATGCATTTCCTACAAAAATATAAACCATGTCTTATTTATATATATGCTCATAGTTTAGACATTTCTGATCCAATTTAAATAAAGCTGTGTGGTTCAATGTTGCAAAATTGCATTAATACAAATTTAATCTGAAAACAATCTGCAACACATTACATTTAATGATGATGTATACAATATGATGTTTACATCTGAAACAGGAAAAATTTCTTACATTGGTTTTAGCTGAATTCCCATTGGTTGACTTAAATTGCATCAATATGTAATGATTTATATTCAATACATCATGGATTTTCAGTGACAAGCAAAGCATAATGTATGAACACTTGGTGAATACTTTGTACATATATATATATGTACATCCTGTCCAACTATCTCATCATAGAAATTTCACATGTTTAGTGATGAAATTTCCGTGGTGAGAGTATATTTATCAATTTCTCTGTATGTTATCTTTGGGTCCTGTCATAATATAAATTCCCACATTTATTTATCACTGAAATTATTTCATTGCTACATTAGTCATAGACCTTATATCTCACACTTACAATTTATCTTATTTAATACTGGATTATTAATTTCATTTTTTTTAAAAAAATGTCAGGTATTCAACTGATATCTATATTAGACATGTGTTTTAATTAAGTTACACTGCATATGAATTTGTTCTCTTTGGATTTTCTTTCTTGAGCCACTAATTATCTGTATTGGTGTGTAAACACAAGTTGTGAATCTAGTAAGGTGTACAAAGTTATATGTATGATTTAATCTCGACCATATCATGGTCATTGATACACTCATATGACTTTTTAAAATTGATTTACCGGTGTGTAACCGAAAAGATTCAGTTTGTAACGCGTTTCATTTGTTTCTAAGGCTCTGAATAATTTTACATGAATTACACATGGTCTTAAACACTATAATTCATACTACAGATATGTACTAAATGTAGTCATTACTCCTCGGTAGTATAGTGGTCAGTATCCCCGCCTGTCACGCGGGAGACCGGGTTTCAATTCCCGCCGGGGAGGTTAATTATTTTTTAATTTTACAAGGCTTTCCATGAAGAGATAAGAGTTTCAGGCTGCCTTGTCCTGGCCTAATAGATCAATCACAACACCAAGGAATGTGCTGTTAACGTCTGTAAAAAATGGAACTGTGAATCAGAACAACAGGTCCTTTTGTTTAACGTCCGTTGAGAGTTAGCTGCAATAATGTAGTCCTCTCCAATTTCTTTTTATTCGGACATTTACGAGAGAGTGCTATACAATTCCATAGGATCTTCGTAATGGTTCAAAATATTTTTAGGGTTATCGTGGATAACAAGCTCCTTGTATTTGTCTCTAATGTGGTTTACACTAAAAAGACTACCAACTTTGCGCTTGGGCATGTCAAATAAAGGTGTTTTCATTCAATATTATGTACAACGTGCAAATTTCTACGTTTACACTGCCATGCTTGTTATCGCGAGATCTCGTAAGTGGATCTACTGAAAAACCAAGACACTGACATTCAGCGCGAATATATAGTTGTTCAATCCGGAATCGAGTCATTCCGACAAAGAAAGGAAAATCATATGGTGGCAGAAGAAAACCTCTTTGCTGTGTTTTTTTAAAAACCTTTTCAATACCGACGAAATCCCTTTGTTCTCCATACTCGTACATTGATGTAAACAATACCTAATATGAGCATGATTGTGCATTAACAACTGGAAGTTCAGATTCAGTACAATCAAACATAGAGCTTTCCGTGGGGATTTGGGTTAGAATAGGTCCTCAATATCCCTTGCTTGTCATAAGAGGCCCCGACCCTTCGGATGAAACCGCAAAATCGAGGCTCCGTGCCACAGCAGGTGTGGCACGTTAAAAATCCCTCCTTGTTGAAAGCGCCCAGCATAGGCCTAAATTTTGCAGCCATTCACCGGCAAGGGTGATCGACGTCTCCATATGAGTGAAATTTTCTCGAGAGGACGTTAAACAATATAAAATCAATCAATCAAACATAGGGCACAATATGAGTCGAGAAAAAGGAATATATTGAAATTGTTCAAAAGGGTAGAATAAAGTCTCAGAAATCATAAGTTGTAGGTAATAAATTTATACATGTATAATATGAACTTTGCTTAAGTAAAGATACCCAGCAATTTTTAGAATGATTATGACGTGTAAAACATTGCAATATTATTCAAATCTTCATTTATATGCAAACATCTTGATGCATGTATATTCGATAATCTTAATGTTTGAATGCGTAAATATATGTTTATATAAATAAAAGATTTACACATAAATATCAAGATTATCGAATATACATGTAAATCAAGATTTACGCATGTAAACATCAAGCTTATTGATACTAGGACTGAAACGATTCACCGAAATATCGATACCCTTACCAAAATGTAAAGTTTGCTGCAAATTTGCCGCAAGTTTGCTGCAAGTTTGCGGCAAACAAATCAGTGTGCCAGAGCTGTTTGCCAGAAGTGTGCAGCTAATGCCGCTAGCGGCATACAGTGTGCCACTAGCAGCACACAGTGTGCCACTAGTGGCACAGTGTGCCAGAAGTGCACCACAACTTTTCCTAAATGAAACAGTGTGCCAGAAGTGCACCACAACTTTTTCTTTGGTATTCAGAATCAAAACTGTGTGCCAGAAGTGCACCACAACTTTTTCTTTGGTATTCAGAATCACAACTGTGTGCCAGAAGTGCACCACAACTTTTTCTTTGGTATTCAGAATCAAAACTGTGTGCCAGAAGTGCACCACAACTTTTTCTTTAGTATTCAGAATCGTGTGCCAGAAGTTCACAACTTTTTTCTTAAAATTTTAGAACTGAAACAGCAAGGTCACCAAAGTTCACGACTTTTCTTGAATATTTAGAATAAAAGAGCCATTTCAATATATCCATCACAACATTTTCTATAATAGAACATATATGCAACATTTCTTGCGTACCCCTTCCATCTTCTTGTCTTAATGGGAATTAGCGGTCATTTTGTCACCAAATATTGAATTCAATGAAAGTTGCCCTATAATAGTTATTATATATTAAAGTAATAATTACACTTGTATTTAATTATTTCAAACACCTTTTAACCTCTTGAAAATGAATATGTGATTTTGGTGATTGAATATTATTGTCTTGCAAGACAGTATAATTATTCTCTAGTTACCTTTGCATGCTGTCAGCAAAATGTAAATGCTGTTTTTGTTTTTATTTGAGAAATGATTTGATTTGGGTGCAGTGAATACATCTTTCGTATATATTTCTTTACATTAAAAGCGGTTATCTAACGTAGTTTTATTAGGGTTAATTCTCTTGTTTTTGTACATAATAAAAAATAAATGTTCTTATTAGTCATCAACATGTATTTCAATATCATCGAGAGATTTTTAGAAGAAAAAAAGAAAATGGTTGTCATCACTTTCACAGCTAATGCCCCTTTAAAATAAGATGTAAGTGCACAGGTATCTGAATTTTAATCTAATTAGAAAAAAAAGTGAAGAAAAAATATCTATATCTAAATAAATGGAGAGAGAGAGAGAGAGAGAGAGAGAGAGAGAGAGAGAGAGAGAGAGATTTCTTTTCTTTTCTTTATTTACATGTATATCTGAACATTGATTACAATTCAGATACTGGGTTTGTGAGTTGAAATTAATCAAATGAGAGTGGTAAAAATTCACCTTTATATCGTATAATTTATCCAGGTACGTTATTCTGGTTTGTGGAATGCTAATTGATACTAAGTTAGAATAATCTAAGCTGTATACCAAAGTAGGTCTTCATGGGGCTTTACGGCTCTATGCATCGCAAATAGAGATCGGGTTCAATCCGTCGGGTGTGGGATTCACTCAATATTATATGCTGAGCGGGAAAGTTGATATCAGCAGACGCCATGATGTTATACCGGTAAACATCTTGAACATGAATCGAGAACAGGAGTTGATGTAGATATTCTGAGGAGAATCTTCCAATCATTGAGTAAGTGATTTACTGTGTATCTTATAGTTATAAACTCTCTAATATATTGTTCAAAACGAAACTGACCATCGGTCATTGTATGTTGTTGCGTCAAATCTTAAGTCAGTGTTTACGTTTATAAATTTACATTCTTCATTCAATTCTTTGAAATTATGTGGAATTTATTTTTTTTTTAAATTTCCTTTGTATGAGAATAGATTAGACTCCTTCTAGTTGCATTATCGTAGCCATCGCGGATTTTTTTTTCTTTTACATTTGGACAGGACCATATAGGCACTTAAAAAAAATGGAGAGAGAGGGGAAAAGGCCGAAAAACAAACAAATAATTAGGCCTATTTCCGTAATAATTATGCTATTTTTTGTTTACTTTCTACTCGGGTTATATTTGCAAAACTGAATAGTTTATTCAGTAAATGGTGTTTTTTAATGAATGGTTGATTATTCTTTTTATTCAAATGCTTATGATTTGAACCCAGATGTCCAGTTAGAAAAGTTAAACTGCATTATGATCAAGGATGTGACCTCCAGAATCTCAATTTTGTCACTCCATCAATGCATATTCGTTATTAAAATGGATTGAAGATCTTGTCTTGGCAATAAAGTTAATTTGTACGTAAAGTCTGGTCAGCATGATATTAACAGTTGTACATCAAATATTGCATTTATTAGCCCAATGGGCTATAACGCAACATTGATTATTTCTCGGCTTTGAAAATCGGTGGCCCCAGGTGTCGGGCGACGGTAATTACATGTACACACCCCTGAATGATTCCTCCTATGTTAGACGCCTTGCAAACTTGTATATATGACGGCCAATGGTATCTCGTAATTATTTACAATTTTATATCTTTTTCAGAATATATTTCATGATAGTCGTGAAGATGCAGAAGTTGTGATGGTGTGTTGATAGGCTGTCTTCAACTTGCCATATCTGAGAGTTCCAACATGCAGGCCTGGATTAATGTGTATAAATCACTAATGAAGTTACTTAGTGTTATTTAGTTTTAAAAAAAGAATGACATTTCAATTTATACACACTTGCCAAGTGAATCTGATGAGACTGCTACATGTATTTGTGAGTAAAGGCACTCTGTCTTAACCGAAAAACTATTTACAGTTTATCACAACAAATGGATGGGACAGTAGAGTTGTTGCGGACAATATGTGACCAAGTACTGAACAAGTGGAAGATTAGAAGAAGGTCCAGAATTCAATCATGTTTTTGATTCTAAGGCGCAGACAGTATGGAGATAGTCCTATTATTCTCCCATTCATCTATGATGGAGAAACTTGTGTAAATGTTTACAGTGTTCTCCCTATTAAGTGCCCACAAGTCTGTATTAATTTATCAGAATATAAAGTCCTTCACAGTACTGACTTTAAAATTCATGTAGATTGTCTCCAGATTTTTCTGAGGAAAAGTGCATAGTTTACATGTGTGAATTTTGAATATATTTCATTCTTGTCTGCAAATGTTGCTGAAACCTGTTATTGATGCACAATGCACATAGTCATGTTATGCAAATGATAGACCTCCTTTTTAATTACATGTCCTTAAGATCATGTCAACTCCTTTGTCTTAATTGTATATACAGTTCTAGCATGTATAGCATCATTTGTATAGCACTTGCTAGTTTAATAAGGATTTTATTTTTTAAAAACTTTCATTTGACATGATTGATCTAAAACGGCCAAAATTCACAAATCTATTTAAATCACAACCCGACCTTAGGCCAGAAAAGTGCCACAGTGGGTTGATATTTTTCTCTTGGATCTTGAAAGAAATTCTTTATGCAGCAGTTTCCAAATAAAATGTACTCTCATGGCCAGAGTGGGACTTCACCGAGAACTTTTTAACATTGCACAATGCAATATTTGTGGATTAGAAGCTGTTGCAGTTTCTTTAAGTTTTCTCTCACATCTTGTTATAATTATATTTTATATTTTTGGTTGGGTTGCACAATGTGCAAACAGTTTATAAAATGCTGAATGACTGGTGGGCAAGCTACAATAGAGTCCCTGTAATAGTACCTACTTTGTGTAATCAACTCCTTTCACACCTCTCACTTGATGTTCCTCAAACTTTGTACAGTTGTTAGGGATACATTGAAGATGTGCGTGTACCTTTTTGAAAGTGATCAGACATTTTTTGAAAAATTTACATGTAGTTAAACTTCGTCATTTTTTAAGCATTTCTTTCATCGACAGTATCTATTTTGTGTAATCAACTCCTCGTATACCTCTAATTTGACATTCCTCAAACTGTGTACAGTTGTTATGAATACATTGAAGATGTGCATATGTGTTTTTGAAAGTGATCAGACATTTTAAAAAAAAAATGTACTTGTAGTTGAACTTAAGTCATTTTAAAGCATTTCTTGAATAGATGGTAACTATTTTGTGTAATCAAATCCTCATGCACCTCTAACTTGACATTCCTTAAACTTTGTACAGTTGTTATGAACACATTGAAGATGTGCATGCGTCTTTTTGAAAATGATTAGACTTTTTTTTTTAAATTACGTGTAGTTGAACTTGTTATTTTTTATGCATTTCTTGAATAGATGGTACCTATTTTGTGTGATCAACTCGTGCACATCTAAATTGATATTCCTCAAACTTTGTACAGTAGTTATGGACACATTGAAGATGTGCATGTGTCTTTTTGAAAGTGATCAGACTTTTAAAAAAAAAAAAAATTACATTTAGTTGAACTTTGTCATTTTTTAAAAGCATTTCCTGAATAGTTGGTACCTATTTTTTGTAATCAACTCCTCTTACAGCATTTATTTGACATCCTTCAGACCTTGAACAGCTGTTATGGAATCATTGTAAATGTGCATGTGTCTTTTCGGAAGTGATCAGGCATTCTTTGAAAAATTTACATGTGCATGGTGAAGTTGAACTTAGTCATTTTTTAAGCATGGTACTTTATGTAACCAACTCAGCTTTTACTTAACATTTTCCAAACCCTGTACATTATAGATGTTATAAAAACATTGAAGATACACATGTAACATTTTAAAAATGCTTCTCTTTTTTTTTCTTTTTTTGTTGAAAAATTCTACCTTTAATTTGTCATTTTTCCAGTATGTTTCTACTGTTGTTCCTATGATAGATAACATATTTTACAAGAACCTGGTCATTTCTGTTTTTGAATCTCTTTTTTTTAATTAGTATTTTTGAATATGTTAATTACTTGATATGTCATTGTTCTTGAAATTATATTAATTGAATTATTATTGTGTTTTTGTTTTGTAATATGACAGTTTATATAGGATCCCTTAATTTCGAGCAGACAGTGCCAGAAGTGTGCCACAAGTTTGCCGCAAACTGTGTGCCAGAAGTGTGCAGCAAGAGTGTGCCGCAAGTTTGCCGCAAACTGTGTGCCAGAGGAAAAATTTGCATACGAAAAGTATACTTGCGGCAAATATGCCGCACACTGTGTGCCAGAAGTGTGCAGCAAGTGTGTGCCGCAAGTTTGCTGCAAACTGTGTGCCAGAGGAAAAATTTGCATACGAAAAGTATACTTGCGGCAAATATGCCGCACACTGTGCCAGAAGTGTGCAGCAAGTGTGTGCCGCAACTGTGCCACAAACTGTGTGCCAGAGGAAAAATTTGCATACGAAAAGTATACTTGCGGCAAATGTGCCGCAACTAGTTGCGGCAAACTTGCCGCAAATGCGCTGCAAATTTGCAGCAACTGTGTGCCAGAGGGCTTATATTTTGGTAAGGGTACTGTTCAACATGACAAAATAACGCCGAATAACGTTCAGATTGTTGTTTGCCTTTCAGGAGTCTGACGATTGATTTGTTATATATTGCTTAAAGCCCCTCTCGAGAATTTTTCACTCACTATTGCCGGTGAAGGGCTCCAAAATCTAAACGTATGATCGGCGTTTATGGCAATTGAGCAGGGAGAGATCTTTATCGTGCCACGGGACCTCGGTTCTTATGATCTCATCCGAAAGACAACCCCATTTAGTCGCCTCTTACGACAAGGACCTATTGTAACCCGGATCCCCACAGGATTTGGGTCTGACAAAAATAACAATTAACTTTATCAGTTTAAACTACATAGCCAACAAACATGTTGTCGTTTGGCAGTTTGGAAACATTGTGCTTTTAACAATATGACTGAATCTTATTATGTTATTATTGGTTTCTTCCGTAAATTATATCGAATCGTGGCATTTATAAGTAATTTTATGTGCAATATGTATCGTATCGTGAAGGGGACGTATCGTTTCAGCCCTAAAATAAACGTACATCAAGATTTATAAGCATATAAATATCAAGATTATCGAATCAACATTGACGCATATACATGTAAACATCAATATTATCGAATATAAATCAAGATTTCCGCTATAATATTGCAACATTTTACACGCCATAAATGAAGTGAATCACTCCCGCATCTGCAACATTACGGAGATCCTTAGGGGGTTTGAGCCCCCACCCCCCACCCCAAGAAAAAGGGGGCTACATTATTGCAGCTAGTTGAGGGTCAATATACATATTATCAAATCTCAACCAAATGTGAATGTAATATATGCATTCTGAATTGCACAACTCATCAAAGTTACGGACTTTAAGCGTTGTGCTTTGCGTATGAAAACTAATGTTTGTTGCTTAATATTGCGCTTTATGATAGCAAAAGAATTTCAAATACGACTTAAGAAATGATGAGGGTGAGGACTATGGCGGTATAGTATGAAGCTCGTTAGGGTGAAAAATTTGATATTTTACCAAATCTGCGAGAAAGAGGGTCAAATAATCGCTCATGTCGTAAACTTATTTCATCTAAAACGTTAATTAAAAACTAACGTCCTCTCGATAAAGAGGGGGGGGGGGGTGTTTAGAGACTTATTGCCTGCTGCCCAGTTCTTTTCTATGCAGAATAAATTAAATATAGATTTATAAACCAAAAACCCAATTTACAAAAATCTAACGAAACATGTTTCACAAAGTAAAATCATAATTATAAATGCCAAACTGATATTCCTTAAAATTACGTCAATGGTAGCAATGAGGTATTTTCACTTCGCCAACATTTTAAAAATTACGCTGAAAAAAATGAGCTGGCTAGATGAGAATAAGTAGCTGCAGAATGTTTTACCTACATACATATTTACTGGCTGTGAGGACACACGCCCGAGACAGGAAATATTGCATGTACGGGTAGTTGCTATTGGGGGATGTAAATTAAGCAAATTGCGCTATTATTTTAAAATAAGCAGTTCTCTCTAATAGTCAATAAGGTTGATAAATTCCCATAACATAGTGAAAATAAAATATCAATATTTTTAGTGTCTTAAAAATGTATTGACTCCCCTGGATATCCGGGTTAGAATAGGTCCTCAGTATCCTTTGCTTGTCGTAAGAAGCGACTAAAGGGGCGACCTTTCGGGACGTTAAACGATATAGATTACAACCAGCCAACCAATTTAAAAATGTATTGAAGCGTTAAAGCGATAAAATGCTACTTGCTTTTAATATTCATCAAAGCTATTTATTTTGAATAGAAAATAGAAGAAGCAACTTGGGAATGATATATCAGAGCCCGATTGAAGTCCCTCTAGAGAATATTTCACTCATATGGAGAGGTCACCATTACCGGTGAAGGGCTGCAAAATTTAGGCCTATACTCGGCGATTACGACCTTTGAGCAGGGAGGAATCTTTATCATGCCACACTTGCTATGACACAGAGCCTCGGATTTTGCTGTCTCATCCGAAGGACCACCCCATTTAGTCGCCTCTTACGACAAGCAAGTGGTACTGAGGACCTGGATCCAACTGAAGAGCTTAACAGAATAGAAGTTTTTTTTAGAAGTTGAAGTACCTCCAAATATGCTCCATAATGTTATCGCAGTGATCACCATAGGCACACAAGTGCTTTCGAGTGAAACATGCAATGGTGCTCTACTTAGAGGACATATGTCTGGTGTAATGGTACATGTACGACAGTGGGAAAATACCCGACATTCATTTAACCGGGGAAGGAAGACATAACAACGAATATACTTTTAACAAGCCATCAAACTACATAAAGCCGGCCACATATGACAGTCTCGGATCATGACCAGATTATAAGTCGCATGTTTAGGAATGTGCTGCTTTGAATGGATGATCTGATAGAGAGAAAGCACTGAACATGTCTTGCGGCTTCGCTGAGAGGAGTGTAAGGGAATTTCCCAGTAGTACTTGGGCGGAATTATAGAGAACTTATTAAGGCCTTGGAAGATCGCTTTGCCCCTACAAATCAAATGGAGTTTTATTTAGTACAACTTCGGAGGCGTAGACAGAATGCGACGGAAACTCTGCCGGGGTTAGGCCAGTCCATCCGACAGCACCGAGTGACATAAGGGAAACGCTGGCTAAAGAACCGTTTGTAGATCCTTTAGTGGATGCGGATATGCATTTGAAAATAAAAAAAGCTAGACTACAAACTTTGAATGATGCAATCAGACTAGCTGTTGAATTAGAAGCGTTTGTAATATCAGATCTAAAGAGAACGGACGAAATATCACATCTACGTGTTGCTGCAAATGGTGCAACACCTGATAAACCCAGCTTATCCCTGGACGAGTTCGCAAAGATATTGAACGATCTAAAAAAGTTTAAAGTCATGTCATTCGGCCTATGTCATGTGTGGGCTACCTTTGAATTGATAGAAACGGTACTCTCGGATTTAAATTGGGATATTTGCCCTTATTTACTTGGATGTTATTTTAGTTAAATGTAAAACATTTGAAGGAATGATACATAATCTATCCAAGTAATTCGAGCGCCTTCAGAGTGCCGGATTAAAACTGAAAACGAAGAAGTGTTACCTGTTTTGTAAGTCTGCTGAGTACCTTGCTCAAGTGTTCCCTGTTTTGTAAGTCTGCTGAGTACCTTGCTCATGTTATATCTACGGATGGAGTTGCTACTGATAAAAGAAAAATGGAAGCCATTAAAAATATGTCTACACCAGTAAATGTAGGTCAGTTATGTTCTTGTCTTGGAATATTTACAGTAGCTATTGCAGAAAATTTGTTAAGGATTTTGTTAAAGTAGCAAAGCCACTTCATCGACTGACGTGCACCCTGTAATAGGGTACCTACTTGGTGTAATCAACTTCTCTCATACCTCTAACTTGATATTCCTCAATCTTTGTACAGTTGTTATGGACACATCGAAGATGTGCATGTGTCCTTTTGAAAGTGATCAGACATGTTACGAAAAAATTACATGTAGTTGAACTTTGTCATTTTTAAACATGTCTTGAATAGACCGTACCTATTTTTGTAATCAACTCCTCTTACAGCATTTATTTGACATCCTTCAGACCTTGTACATCTGTTATGGTATAATTGAAGATGTACATGTGTCTTTTTGGAAGTGATCGGACATTCTTTGAAATATTTACAAGTAGTTGAACATTTGTAAGCATGATACCTAATTTGTGTAACCAATTCCTTTTTATACATGTAATATAATGTAAAGAAACCCGGTCATTTCTGTTCTTGGATCGATTTTTCAGATCTGAGATAGTCATACCTAATACGATATTTACAAAACCAAGCAGCCTGATACTGATGTCCCTTCTGCAGCAACGTCACTCATGAACCATGACAGGTCCATGCTATATTGTGTTCTGAACAATATCAAATGCTAGGAATGTGGAGCCCACTTACATGTAAAAAAAAAAGAAAAAGGACAGCTATCTGCTTAGACATGCGAAGAAGCACGAATCACCCATAGTAACACCTGTGAAGAACCACTAACAGAACGACTCAAGCACTAAAAGATTTCATTTTCGTAATTCCAGTAGCTACTGTACAAGAACCAGCCGTGGTGAAAGATAGTGCAGATGAGCAAAGTGGCTGGAAAACATAAGATCCCGGAAATTTCGTTGATGTTTTAGGCTCATGCAGTGAGAGTGAAATTGAGGATTCAGCAAAGACAGAACCCAAAGACCAACCGACTTTAAAATTCGAAGTTGGAAGGGCCATCCGAAAAAGAAAACAGCCAGCTTTATTTACCCGACGAAAGCCAAGAAGCTCTATTAGTTCCTAAGACACGGCTAAACATGAATAAGCCAGAGATCTAGAGAAGTCTACAGCAGAAAAGATTATGCAGACAGAACCAACTCTGTATACGCAATGGGAGAATGACATAAAGATAAAGACAATCGAGAAAAAGAAATATTTGAACTTGAATCAACATTTAGTGCTTGAGTACACCGGCCTAGTTATACAGCAGAGGTTAAGCCGGTATCTATAGCTTATACAGTGTTATAGGCGAGAGTATTATGTTTAAAACTGCTAAATAACTGACAAAGTTTATGCGATTAACATTTGGACGGTGTGGGTTAATTAAAACAATTGACGCGACTTACAACATTCTCATACTACGAGGCATGATCAGTATATTCATTCATTTTACGTTTGCGACATATATGACTCGGTAATATGAATAATTTTACATCTCGTTACGAGTTCAAAAACATTATATATTATGTATATGTATATTTTCCGACTTAAATAACTCCTCGGTAGTATAGTGGTAAGTATCCCCGCCTGTCACGCGGGAGACCGGGGTTCAATTCCCCGCCGGGGAGGAGATATTTTTACGGTAATTCTATAATTCCAAATTTTTATCTCATGACATCAGATATATTATCATGATGGTTTCAAAGGCCATTGTCATTTATGGGTAGATAATATACAAGCTCCACATTAAGGATGTATGCTACGCCAGAGAAATTTGATATGGATGAAAAGTGGTGGATATGTACAATAATATTTTGAAATTGAAAACTTTCAAATTTACTTTATCTAGTCAAAAAATGCAGTTTTAGTAAAAAGCAATCTGAAAATTTTTAGAAACGCTGCTGGATTCGAGCCCGCGATCTACAGTTCAGCAGTCGACATGCTAACTTACTGAGCCACTCAGCTATGTTATAATGTTTGAAATGAATAGATAAATATTGCTGATATTCAAATTTTTATCCATGGTTTAAAAGGAAGTCAGCCATTATGACGATGTAAAGTACCTCCTTAAGATCATTTACTACACCACAGGTTGTGAGTTCAAACTCGGGCTTGGGAGGAAATGGTTATCCA
>NC_079166.1:45903602-45996102 GCF_947568905.1 Ostrea edulis | reverse complement strand
ATTATATAAACAACATGGAGATTGTTTCAAAATTTAGAATACCACATCATTTGCTCTTCGACTTATGTCAAATGAAGGACAACGATTTGAAAAGACCCACTCGTAGGTCCCAATCATTGCCAATATCGTTACAAGTTACAAGTCATGGCTGCCTGCCACGGGGAATTTCCAGTTGGTGACTGTTGATCTCCACGGCATCAGTAAGTCCAGTGTTTCCAGAATTGTTAGAGACGTTTCTTCTTTACTTTCAAACATGAGCCCTAACTACATCAAGATGCTGAAGGAGATGCAGATATAAATGCTACAATGGTAATTTTTTACAAAATTGCTGGCTTTCAGACGGCACACATGTTACCATTAAGACTCCATCTTAAGAAGAGCATGTGTTTGTTAACCGGGAAAAGAATCATTCCGTTATTGTCATGAGTGTGCAATGCAGATTTAAAAATTCTTAAATTTGATTGCAAAATGGCCAGGGTCAAAGCATGACTCATTTGTTTAGTCGAACTCTACATTGTGTGAACTGTTCGAAAATAAGACTGTAGGAAGGGGATGGCTACTTGGCGATAGTGGGTATCCCCTTAGACCCAATTTGCTCACCCCAGTCCTAAACCCTAACACAGCGAAACAGAATGCTTACAATCACTGCCATGTAAAAATGCGCAACACTATGGAAAGGTGTTTTGGCGTCTGGGAGATGCGCTTCCGCAGCATAAGGTTTTCTATTTTTTTTTTTTATGATTAACTTACAGAAGCCATTCATTTACTACCGGTTTTCAAACTGTAAATGCAAAATTTGAAAACATTGATTACCCGTTTTGATATATATGTATTTAAGATATATCTTAGGGAAAGAGATTTCTTACGAACATTTTGTGAACCAGTTGTGGATATTCTTAGGAAATTCGTAAGTTAGAAGTTAAGAATATCTTACGACATATCTTAAGATATATCTTAGGAAAGTTTTATGAAACTGAGCCCTGGGCGCTAAGCATAGGTCTAAATATGTGGTACTTCACCTACAGCTGGTGACGTCTCAATATGAGTGAAAACGTAAAATGATCAATCAATTTACTTTTCAATAACTTCAATTTTCGCCTTTTCTCTTTAACCTCCAATTTCTGTATTTTTTTTAAATATCCTTTACCTACAAAATATCTCCATCTGAAATTTTTAATTGATCGAATACTAATTTGAAACTCGTTTTTGGAAGATCATTTTAAAAATTGTTTGTTTAAACTTATATGCATATAGAATTCATAAAATTGTCACATACGGTTCATTGTAGTAGTATTTTTTTCAGCGAGTGTCCGGGGGTGGGGGTGGTGGAGTGTTAAGCAACCCCATTAAAGTAATATATTTTCATGATATTTGCTTTTCGCATTAGAATTATGGAGCTAATTAAACAGTGTGTAGATCTGCTGGTAAATTTGGAACTGAGTAAAACTTGATTTTATTTACTTCTCGTATGATTATGCAAGTTGAAATGTGTGGCAATTTAAATCAGTTGAAGCCAGACTTCAAATATTGGACGTTGGGAGGTCCTAGAATCAATTTATATAAACTTGCTTCATGAAAATGATAAATTCATGTTGCTGCTAGGCCTATCTTACGCGTTTCATAACATTGTTTCGTCTACATCTTCATTGTGTATGGACCGCCGCGGTGGTCTAGAGGTTAGAGCGTTCATGACCTTGAA
Source organism: Ostrea edulis (assembly GCF_947568905.1). NCBI lineage: Eukaryota > Metazoa > Mollusca > Bivalvia > Ostreida > Ostreidae > Ostrea > Ostrea edulis. The sequence continues at coordinate 45,994,403 of NC_079166.1, read as the reverse complement.
AACGGATGTCCCGTGTCACAGTAGGTGTGGCACGCTAAAGGACACTCGCTGCTCAATGGCCTAAATTTGAAGCCCTTCACTGGTCTTGATGACGTCTCCATATGAGTGAAAAATTCTCGAGTGAGACGTTAAACAATATACAATCAATCATCCGCTGTGTAAGGGGGGGACGAACCATAACATTAATGAATACGTTTTTAAAGACCCCTTTTAACATTTACCGCAAATTATAGTTTTGTATGTTTTTGATATGTTGTGATGATGTAGAAGATAAGCTCTGTTTATATTTCACAGTTATACTTTAGTTAGAAATTCCATCCTTATGTGACCCTGCGTTTGACATCATGTTGATTGATTGATTGTTGTTGTTTTACGTCCTGTTGAAAAAAATTCCCTCATATTGAGACATCACCAGCTGTAGGTGATGAAGTACCACAAATTTACAACTTTGCTAAGCGCTCATGGCCGTAGCAGTAAGGGTTCTATAACATTCCAGCGCCTGTCGCGACACGGGACTTCGGTTTTTAAGGTCATACCCGATAGACCCGTGATTCTCACTTCTAAATTTCGATTGTTTGGCGAAGAATCAATCACTACCCATTACATGTTCTCGTCGTATGTTTGGTGCGGCTATGACACGGGCGGGACTCCAACTCACGACCTCCCGGTTATGAAGTGAACCCTCTACCACCGGTCGTTGTCATATCAAAATATCAAAGTAGTATAGTATGCACAAACCAAGCCTTTTATCGGAGCCAAGATGGCGGTGCTTCTGCCATCATGGCGGTCCTTCCATTTCCGCCCAAGACGGCGGCACTTCGGTTTCCGAAAAAGATTATGGTCCTTTCGTTTCCGCCCAATATGGCGGTTCTTCCACACAAGATGGCGACCTACCAAGATGGCGACCATTCCGGAGCACTGTATTCTGTAACATTTTATCCAAACAATAATCCATATCATATAGGTTGTGATATCCACAATGATATTTTTAACAAGAGTGTACACTGTGTGTTTTCGAAATAGCTTCACACTTACATGTACGACTGAAAGATGACCCTCAAAAAGTTGCGATTGTGATCCGGTGTTGTATATCAATTCGACTTGCCATGTACACGACATTTTGTGGCTTTTATCTACGGCCGAATGATGCGTGTAGACCAGTTCACTAACTGAGTAGCATTGCGACGTGGCATAAGCTGACGTCTTACGTACATGTAGGATGGACAGGAAATAAGCCTCTCCACCACCTCTTTTTCTGTATCTCAGTTCCCTTCATTTCTTCTTTCTCCTTTTCTTTCTCTCGTCTTAATTTTCCTTCTCCCCTTACCTTTTGAGTGCCCCCAACCACATACAACACTTGCTTAGCTGACTGGAAAGGCATTCAAATATCATTTTTGTGTACATGCTTCAAAATAACAGTGCTCCAAATAGGAATTACATGTATGGAGTATTTCGTTGTTTTACTACAACATATACATGCAGTCAACCAGGGATTATGGTATTCTCTCTGAATGATAACGAGGGTGTTATATAATATATGAATTACTTAGCACATCCATCTTGTATATCCTTGCTCTAAAGAAAAGCACTTTTGAAACTGAATGTTTCATTGAATTCTAGTTATTGAAAGATTAAGATATTTCGGTGTTGACTTTTATTCTATGAACCAATGTGTCATATTAAGTTAGTAGTCGTATTATAACACGGCGATCCAGCGCTCTATTTTATCGAGAATATCTCTCTGCATGGCATACATGTACAATTTAACGCCACAATAGCTGCTCAAACTATATTGTTTGAAAGTAACCTTGAAATTCTTTAAAAACTAAACCTTCAGATAACTTTCCATGTTTCAAATTCCTCTAAAGGTAATGAAAGACATACTGAAGACCAATGATTTGTTTTGTCAATTTCAACATAAACGACAAATAAATGTATTCCTTCCTGAATGAATGGTCTGTGATATTTATATTGGCATTGAAACCAAGGTGGTAATGAAACGGTCTCGTATGTGGACAACACCTTACCTATACCTATAGATTTTGTCCATTAGAACAAATGTTTTAACACCAGGTCACGCATATTTCTTCTCTAATAGTAACATGTCATTGTGTCAATATTTAACCACTAAATGATTTTCAACCTATCGGTCTAACACTTGAAACCAGATTGAATGGTCTTCAACAAATCTAAGAACATATTACTTACAATAAATGATCTGTATCTTTAAGATGAATCACATGGCGTGTATGCTGATTCAATATCAGAGGGAGATAACAACATGTCATCAAACCTTTACAAAAAATTTAATGTGTGTACAATAACACTATATTACAATCATGTAGTCATCGGGCAGATAATTTCAAACTTTTTGGTCCCTCTAATTGCCTTTAAAAATGCGTGTATTCATCTTTGGTGCAATTTAGTGTTCGTCACAAACTGTTTGTCACTTTTCGGAGAGATTCAACACTATCTATCCCACGGATCAAATCTGACGCTTTCTCAGCTATCATTATCGTTGGAGCGTTTGTATTTCCTGATGGAATATTACGCATCACTGAAGCGTCCACAACACGCAGATTTTGGATACCCCTTACCCTGCAATGCAAGTATTATCTATATCAATTTACTTTGTAACACTTATAATGTGAATTTCTTACATCTAAATTCAGTTTCATCATAATATTTTCCCAACTTTTTGTCTTCCAATTCAAAGTTGATACATGTATAATTTAAACGGTTATATTCAAAATCAAAGGAAAAATCACAGGCGTCTATTCAGATTTAATTAAGTTACCTTGATGGACATCAGTCAGTGTGATTTACTGTGCAGTTTACGTAGACTTTAGAATAACGTTAATCATTACCTTCTTGCAGGATTACTTTTACTTCTATGCTACTAAATCTCTAGCGTGCATGGTACCAGTTTGAAAAGTTTATTTTGTCTGTGATGTGAAATCACACATACAGTACAGTATAGAGAAGCAGATTTCTAGATATTTCCTTTTATAAAAAGCATCCGTCACAAGCTACAGTCCTCTTCAAACATTGTTATCAGTGTTTAGTTATGAATACAGAATAGAACTTTTGATAAACGCATCGAAATTCATGAGTACATGAGATATGTATAAATTGTAGATTCTGGAGGGACGCCTTTCTAAAAGTGAAAATATCTAAGACAATATCTTTTCTAAAATACATACATACATGCATGAATATCTAAGGCAATATCTTTTCTAAAATACATACATACATTCTTTTCTAAAATACATACATTCATACATTCTTTTCTAAAATACATATATACAATGTACATACATACATACAGAGATAAGAAGATAAGTAGATGGATTCACTGTAGAGAGATATTTATATACATGTATCCTAGGATTGCGCTACTACACATTCAATATGACTTGACTTGAATTACCTAAGTTGATAGTCCACCACGGCAGTTGAATCGTTTTCTGCTCCCATTCTGCAGGTTGAAGTTGGATGGTAAACCGTATACGTGAAATGTCTTATTCTGCATATCCAATAGTCATCAGAAAGGTAAGGTTGCTCATTGCAAACTGGCATTCCAACTTCCAAGGCATCTCCCGGAGAGGATCCAATTTCTCGAAGAATGGTTGTATTGGATATTGCTAGTGCCATTCTTATAGCTTTTAAGAATTTCATGAAACGGTTTATTATAATGTACTAGAGTAAGCAATGCTATATATTTTACAAATAAAGCTTTTGATGCATGGGTGGACATATATGTAAAGATTTAATTCTTGCTTTGATTTGACTATAAATATTATATATTTGCCAAATGTAAGCTTTCTAATATACACTTACATATGTACCTGTAGGTTGTTTTTCAGATTATAACTCTTTTTTTATCTGAAGTTGTGTTTTTAATAAAAATAAAACCATTAACAGAACAGAACGCAGTTGTTATCATTTTGATTGCTAAATGTACAATCAACTAACTGCAGAGATGCATATGTATAATGATCATGCAAGTTTGAATTTCTTCCTGATCATTTTCTATATACAAGTACACATGATAATCGATATACAAATATCTATTTTGTTTGAGTCCATATAATATTATATCATTCGAAGTTTGTTGAAAAGTTATGTTTCAAAATGGAAAGAAAAACCAGCAAAAGAACGTTGCATTCTTTTAGATATGGATATGGGGCTCACAGCGGGTGTGACCGGTCAACAGGGGATGCTTACTCCTCCTAGGCACCTGATCCCACCTCTGGTGTGTCCAGGGGTCCGTGTTTGCCCAACTGTCTATTTTGTATTGCTTGTAGGAGTTATGAGATTGATCACTTTTCGTTATCTTCACCTTGCTTAAGATATTTATTTTATCAAAATTCAATCGCAAAAGTATTTATAACGTACTTGTGGAAACTGTTGTTTTGTGTCGAATAGATAGGAATTCTATGCACATGGCAGATTTACTTTTCTCAAGCTACATGACTATCTGAATTTTGACGAAGACGTATACTTTGAAGGATGTCAACACGTGAGGTTTTTAGGGCGTTATTTTAATATGTAACGTGGCAACCTGTTATTGTAGCAATACTGCATATAAAGTATTCGTTTTATACGAACATCATTTCAGTATTTCATCATAATTTATCATGCAAAATTCCTATAAGGAATACAAAATAGAGAGTTCGGCAAACACAGGTGTATGATGTTCCGAAGTTCTTTACATTGATACACATTTATATGTCTCTGGCATTCCTGATTCACTGTATATACATGAAATGAAAATTACCTCGAAGAAATGTTTTAACATCTTCCGAATGAGTCAGATATTGCGGATCAATAAGTGGTGGATCAAACGGGTCCGTACTTTGGAGTTTCACCGTGCCCTTACTCTTAGGGTGAAGCAGGATGGGTAACAGAAAGTAAGACTCGACTTGTTTCTTAGACATGCTTTTGGCATCGTTCACTAACCCTTCAACAATCTGAATATGATAACGTTCTATTTGTTCAAATGATTTATCATACATGAGGTTTTCCTCCATTTGTTCATGATATCTCTGAAATATCATTTTAACAATGTATTGTTGTAATTATATTTTAGAATTCGCTAGTATTTGTGTTATGTATTATTCACTTTATTTAGAATCTAAAAAGTATGGTGTATCATAGATAAATATCTTACATCGTCCTTAAGATTCTGCATTTTTGCCAGCAATGGAACTCGATTAGCTTCGGTGGTGCCACTAAGGAAGTGAATCTGTGTGTATGGTGCTTTCTTCTCCTCATCGGTAAAGAATGCGCTGCCTTCCAGTGTTGTTTTACTTAAGTAACCTTCAGTTTCATAAAAGAAGAAAATAAATTAATTTTTCTAATGTTTCAAATATGTCATTTGTTCGAATGAGATTATCAATTTAGAAACGGCGATATAGCAAGAATAGAGATATACGACCACACTATCATAATCAGGTGTGTTAGATTATGTAATCTATGTGTAAAATACTTCTGACCTTACTTTTAAAAGAAATCAATTCCGTAGAACGTATTGATTTTTTCATGTTTAGATTTACCTGATTTGAATATCAAATATTGCAATATAGAAGACAGAGCGGTTGCTTTTTTCTCTGTAACACTATTAAGCGTCTTGTCAAAGAACCGCATCATCAACATCAGATGGTCCTGTAGATTCTCTCCAACTGGTAAGTCTGCCTCCAATGGAATCTAAAGAAACATTTGATATAATAACAGTTTATTCTCTCCTACTGGCAAGTCTGCCTCCAATAGAATATAAAGAAACATTTGAAATAATTACAGTTTATTCTCGCCTACTAACAAGCCTGCCTGCAATGGAATCTAAAAAAACATTCGACATAATAACAGTTTACCCATTCCTGGTTGACTTTTCAGTCTTTCGATTTTTGTTTTAACATATAATACCCTGAAATGGACAAAATAACCCCCCCCCCCCTAAAATGTAAGAACAAATGAAACGCTCAACAAATAATGAAGACACAATATAATCCAGGAACTATATGATCTGTATCTATAGATTGATTTAGAGTTTTTGAAATCGTTTGATGTTTGTCGAAGTTTTCTTTGATTGTGTATAGAAATGAATTCTAACCAAATCTGTATATCAGTCTTGATATCTATTTAAGCATTATAGCGCATCTATTTGTTTGTTGTCTATGCAGTGGAATGGTAATCACCAATATGTAGAATTCATTGCTTTCGCTTCGCAAGTTGCAGACCTCGGCTTCGATTTTCGGTACTGGCTCCGCGTTTGACGTAACACATTCAACAAGTAAAGATTGTTCCTTCACCAAGCGTCGGACATAAAAAGTGAAAATCATTCGGATATAACCTTAAACATGGAGGTATCCCATCACGGTAAGTGTTGGCACGATAAACCACCCTCACTTCTACAAAGTTCAGGGGCTGCGACATATATTGGTGAAACTTTGTAGCACTTCACCCACAGCTGGTGATGTCTCTATATCAGTGAATAATAAAAGAACACATAAAATGCAGAAATTACCCAAAAATATAATTATTACGAAAATAAACAACAGAAACATGACTGTGCGGATTGCTGGTAGGACGTCAACATTCACATGAACAGAAAATATTTCACTAACAATATTTTTTAGAATTGTTCATATTTGTTACAAAGAATGAGGAGGGGGGGGGGGGTGGTGTTCATGCAAAATACTGTGATGCAACATTGAAAGACAATATTTCAAATCATAAGAAATAAGAAATGAAACCAGTAGATTTATTTTCGATGTATTTATAATGGCCACAATCACTTACACCTAAGGACTTTAGATGATCCTTTGGACCAATACCAGACAACAGCAATATCTGTGGCGAGCTCACCGATCCCCCTGATACAATCACTTCCTGATTTGCCCTTACTACATGTTGCCTGCCATTTCTAATAAATACGGCACCCACTGCTTTCTTATTTTCAATTATGATCTAAAAAAAATATTAAAACTGTAAAGATACATCATGATGTACATACTTAAAAATCTTAATGAATTTTTTTTTATCAAGCATAGGTTTGTTGATATAGAAAGAAGCGATGTAACTAATTCTTTAAATTTTCAAAACTGAGGAGTGGTAAAAAGCATTTTTTCTTTGAATTGCACCAAAAAGTAGGAATGGAAGCAAAAGAAAGTTAAAACAAACGTTTTAAAAAAGACTCGTATGTTGATACCTTTGTAACATGTGATGATGAGGACACGTGTAAATTGGGACGATTCATTATCGGTCTAAGAAAGGCTTTCACTGTGCTCCATCGAACGCCCTTTCTGACTGTTTCTTGGGATGGACAGTATCCTTCAAACGAGACCACCTACTTCAGAATGCATGAATATTCTTAAGGAAGTATTTGGTCAATCGATCATATTCCATTGTAAGTAAAGCTTATGAAATATACTGATTCGTTTCCACTTTCAGATACCAGTAATATCGACGGGTGTAATCTGTAAGTAATATGTTACGCGAGAGAGACGGTAACTGGCCAGAACCCAGGATCATGAAACATCTTAATCTTAAGTCTAAATCTGAACATTACGAAGAAATGATTGAGAAATCAATCATTCCATACTAAAAATATTATTCAAGATTGCTTCATCAAGTTTCCTGTGTCTGTGAATTAAGAGTTTCAGTTCATAACATGTGATGATGAGGACACGTATAAATTGGGACGATTCATTATCGGTCTGAGAAAGGCTTTTACTGTACTCCATCGAACGCCCTTTCTGACTGTTTCTTGGGATGAACAATATCCTTCAAACGAGACCACCTATGAACATCTTATAGGTAACAAGAGGTACTGTGAGCAATGCTCACTAAGAATACCCCCCGCTTACCCCAATCTCCCAAAGGGTGTTGGTAATAGGTATAAACTACCTCTTTTCTGAGTGTAAAAAACAAATGGCATGACAAACCGAACCATATTGCTACTTCGATGTCCAGTGCGCTTGACCTTTGACCTTTTGACCCCAAAATCGATAGGGAACATTTTCATTGCATGGGTAGTCCATATGTATGATATGGTGACTGTAGGTGGAAAGGATAACGTTTTAGAGCCCGGAAACCATATTGCTACTTCGATGTCCAGTGTGCGTGACCTTTGACCTTTTGACCCCAAAATCAATAGGGAATATCTTCATCCCATGGGTAGTCCAAATGTATGATATGGTGACTGTAGGTGGAAAGGATAACGCTTTAGAGCCCGGAAACCATATTGCTACTTTGATGTCCAGTGCACGTGACCTTTGACCTTTTGACACCAAAATCGATAGGAAACATTTTCATCCCATGGGTAGTCCATATGTATGATATGGTGACTGTAGGTGGAAAGGATAACGCTTTAGAGCCTAGAAACCATATTGCTACTTCGATGTCCAGTTTGCGTGACCTTTGACCTTTTGACCCCAAAATCAATAGGGAACATCTTCATCCCATGGGTAGTCCAAATGTATGATATGGTGACTGTAGGTGGAAAGGATAACGCTTTAGAGCCCAGAAACCATATTGCTACTTTGATGTCCAGTGCGCGTGACCTTTGACCTTTTGACCCCAAAATCAATAGGGAATATTTTCATCCCATGGGTAGTCCATATGTATGATATGGTGACTGTAGGTGGAAAGGATAACGCTTTAGAGCCTAGAAACCATATTGCTACTTCGATGTCCAGTGCGTGTGACCTTTGACCTTTTGACCCCAAAATCAATAGGGAACATCTTCATCCCATGGGTAGTCCATATGTATGATATGGTGACTGTAGGTGGAAAGGATAACGCTTTAGAGCCCGGAAACCATATTGCTACTTCGATGTCCAGTGCGCTTGACCTTTGACCTTTTGACCCCAAAATCGATAGGGAACATCTTCATCCCATGGGTAGTCCATATGTATGATATGGTGACGGTAGGTGGAAAGGATAACGCTTTAGAGCCTAGAAACCATATTGCTACTTCGATGTCCAGTGCGCTTCACCTTTGACCTTTTGACCCCAAAATCGATAGGGAACATCTTCATCCCATGGGTAGTCCATATGTATGATATGGTGACTGTAGGTGGAAAGGATAACACTTTAGAGCCCGGAAACCATATTGCTACTTCGATGTCCAGTGCGCTTGACCTTTGACCTTTTGATCCCAAAATCGATAGGGAACATCTTCATCCCATGGGTAGTCCATATATATGATATGGTGACGGTGGGTGGAAAGGATAATGCTTTAGAGTCCGGAAACCATTGCGTCTACAGACGGACGGACGGACGGACAGACAGACAGACGGACAACCCGATTCCAGTATACCCCCCCCCCCCCCACAACTTGTTGCGGGGGGTATAAAAAAGTCTAAAGTTGTTGCATGATCCTGGGGCCAAGTATCTTCGACAATCATGGTTTTTCTTCCAGATTATCAGTTGCTACATATTTTTCATAAATGACTCCGTTTTATTTTGCATAATAAAAACCTTGCAAACATTTGTACATTGCGGGATCCAATTGATGTTCTAACAATCCCCTATCTTTACTTCATATGAACGTATTTTAAACTGCAGTGAACTAGAAACTTAAGACGTACTAGTATTGTGTCAAAACATATGCGACAAATTGTGTCAATCAAGTGTATATTCTACAAGAATTCAAAGAACGATTAGGTCTAAAATCACTAAACTTTTCCAACCTTAGCCGTATCAATGCATACGACTTTTTTTTATACTCCTTACCACTATTCCTTAATAAATATCAAAGACTAGACTGTTTGACATCATATACAGCTGCTTTTAAGTTGCAATGAACTCAAAAATATTTTTTTAAATTATTTCCTAAAGGCTACTTTACATATGTTTTGGAAATCAGGACTTCAAATAGTCTGTTGTAATTTCTATGGGTACGAATTGTGCTATGTTATTAGCTGACCAGGTTTTGTATAATGAGGCAGAACTTATTCAAAGGTTTCTACATGAGAAGGGAATGTCTCTTGCTGTGGCTTTCAACTTGAAATTTAGATACATCGACGTTGTTTTATCAATTAACAATGTTCACTTTCATTTATATGGCGATTCGATATATATGTATTCCATTAAACTCGAAATAAAAGACATCATATAGTCTTCCATATCTGTTTTCTATTTAAATACTTTTTGAAAGCAGCTTTATAACAAATAGGATTACTTCAATTTCTATCGTCAACTTCCTAGATATCGCCAACAAAATTCCATTATAACCTGCGTATGATGTGTATATCTCTCAACTGGTTCGATACACGAAAGTATTTTCTGCGTATGATCAATTTGTAACCGATGCAAGGTACAGAAAAATGAATTGATGTTGCAAATTCTATGGTCGTTATAATGATCATATTTACAAATACAACCTGTCATTAAGTCGAATGCCGTCTGTTGGTATGTTTCATACCAATTGTTAGGCCTTTCTTCACAGATTTTGACTACGGATTACTCTGTTTATCTTATCACAATATAGAGCTCACAGCGGGTGAGACCGGTAAACAGGGGATACTTACCCCTTCAAGACACCTCTGGTGTTTACAGGGATCCATGTTTGCTCTTATCTTAAATTCGTTCATTCTTTATAGGATTTATGGTATTGATGACTGTTTTTTATTATCACCTTTTAATTTATCCCATTTTGTTGCCTTCATCTTTTCTTACCGATCTGACTTTTCCCATTGCAGTCTATGTGAGTGTACCCGAGTTCCTGAATAGCTTTGCTATATAGCTGATTAAGGGGCGTGGCTGTCCCGTCACTCACAGACAGATAACCATCTCTACCGTGGTACGCTGAAACGGTAACATGAACTGTCATGAATATATAAACATGTAAAGAAGTAGGTGCAGTGGATACTAATTATGAAGAGTCGGATAATCATATATAAAAAGGCCTCAAGATTCGCCACGATATGTGGCAGTTGTTATGTATTAAACTTAATTCCAATATATATTAACATCGCGGGATTTCACAAAATTAACATACTTCAGTCCTGAAATCCAAACAATTCTTATATGATGTGTTTTAAAAGATCTCCAAAAGGAAAAATAGATACCACCTCTGGTATACCCTATCTTAATTTTGTATTTATGAGATGGATCACTGTTCGTTATCTTCACCTTTTCATAATATTGGATTCCTTTTAGCTAATTGGGATAATCATACATGTAAGTAACATTTAACGCATGCGTCAAAGAACATTAGAAGTGAAAAATTCCATTTTCCATCCTCAAAGGCTGATGAATGTATTATCATGACAACCTTTACAAAACGCATTATTTTCATGCTTACAGAAATAAGTTGTTCTTCTTTTAATGAGTGTATTGAGAATATATCCAGTGCCTCCATTCGTAGTTTACACTTCATTATGCCCTCTTCAAGCATTCATAGACATTTACTCTTAAGTATGTCCTCTTCAATCAAGACCGTACCATTTTGATCACTTGATTTTGTGGTCTTGCTCAAAATAAGGGGAGGAGAATATGTTGTTCAACGAATGAAAGTGAAACAATATATATCATACACCTGATCCCACCACTTGGCCCGGGTTTGCCCTGTTCTTGGTTTTTATTCTTTATAAGATTGTTCGTTATCTTCACATTTTCCATATTTGACAATACGTATATAGATGAAAAAGTACTCACTGGATTGTTCTAGGTGTTTAATTCTGATATCCTCTGATTTAATGAAATAAGGCAACACGTCTTGGTAACTCCACCCGGTACACCCCTCAGCGGCCCAGGAATCATAGTCAAAGCGACTTCCACGTATATACTGCATAAAATTCAGATTACTGGTCCCACCCAAGACTTTGCCTCTCGGCCATACACATTCCTAGATGTATAGTGAACAAACCAGAAAATAAGTAATACCTTTCAATCCAAGATATAATTATCCTTAGATAAGAGTAATTCCCCATGGCAATGATCGTCTTGTAAAGAAATTAACAAAGATGCATTAATATTAAAAGGAACACAGACAGGAATAGAATACAAACATTATTGAACACAGTGCAACACGGTACACTGAGGATGCGCGTTACCTGATTGACCATCGCTAAGCATGCGTTTTTCTGTGGAACAGTTCTGAATGCCCAATCATGTTCTGTGAACTGGATTTCAGGAGACGCAATAGGTATATCAATATTGGGATTAGATAACTCTGAAGATCCCGCTTCAAGGAGTAGTACCGTCTTTGTGGAGTCTTCTGACAGTCTGTTGGCCACTACACAGCCAGCTGAACCCGCCCCAACTTGAAGTAATTTCATTTCAAGATGTAGTCATTATATTAGATTGGTTTCTTGATTCATTTTCAATTATCTCTCAAAAACGTTTTAAAAGTATTGAACGTGATCCGTTAAATATATTTTTTTTCAAAGCAAAGCTACAATGTAATGTCAAACAATTTCTGAATTATCTAATCTGTGAAAGTAATTTCAGATAGATATTTTAAGAAACAATTATATATTTTGCTCTGTGCTTCTTTTTCTTAGGAGAATGAAGGAGCATTCACTTACTGATTATGTAATCATAAGAGTTCTTTATCTGAACGCTTGGATCTTCCTGATCATGGGTCTGCATAAAGTAGAAGTAAATCGCACCCAATATGGCTACCATAACAGACACTTTTAACCACATCGTTAGGGAGAACTGCCTCGTTAGGGAGCTCTGTCGTGCGTAACCTTCTTGAATATGTATGTTCCTTGTAGCTGGTTGTGGGAAAAATACAATGCAAAATGCAACTTACGATAGAAAATCAAAAGGAAAAATGTGTTTCATGTTTCAATCCAGACCTCTCTTTTCGACCCATCGTAGGAGGACCTAATCTTCATTTCAAAGACGTAGTCATCTCATAGACAGCTTAATAAAACCATATTGCGAACAGTTCCCTAGTTTTATCAGAAATGACTTAGACACCCTTCATCAAATACCAGACAATATACAAAATGATACGAAACTTGTGTCATTTGATATTGTCACTTTATATTCAAATATTCTCCTATACCCAGGAATTGATGCCGTTTAATATTTGATTGAGAAACATTCTGCACAATTGTTTTGATCAGCATTTTGTTTAGCAAGGAATTGAGATATGAAATCGCAAAAGAACAGTTTTGCATTTGGATAAAGCCAATTTCTTCAAATAAAAGTCACGGCAATGTAAACAAAAGTAGTACCGACATATACCAGATTAACATTGCGTTACCTGAAAGAAAACCTACATATACAAATAATAATGCTATGGGGCGACAAGGGTGCCAAACTGATAGAATAGCAATGGATAAAAAATTTGGATGATTGTTTTATTCTATGGCTTGACGATATAGACAGATTAACAATTCTTTTTACAAAGTACTGAACCAGTTAAGGAGGAATGTTACACAAATTTACTTCATTTAGTCAGACATGCAGTTTTAGTAGAAATCAATCTGATTTTTTTTTTTAGAAACCCTGATGGACTCGAACTCGCGATCTACAGGTCAGTTATAGACGTGCTAACATGACCTACTCAGCTATGTAAAGATATTGCTCGACGCTTACGGACTTTGTGCAGTACCATACCTGTTGTGACGCGAGGCCTCAGTTTTTGCGGACCGCCCCATTTAGTGGCCGTGGGTAAGAAAGTATGGAAAAGGTTAAAATAACGAACAGCGATCAATTGCATAATCCTTAGTACTAAGAATTTAAAAAATTGTGAGATGGGGAAACAGTCCATTAGCAACACCAGAGGTGGGGTCAGGTGTCTAGGAGGAGTAAGCACCCCCATTGACAAACACATCCATTTCATTTAGGTGAAAGAGTAACTTGAAAGTAGCAATTTTCTTATTTCATTTTCACATTTTGTAAAGTGTTAGCTTCAATAAACATGTATATAACTTCATGTCAAAAAGAAAGAATAGTAACGCATGCACGCTTCAGATAAAATATTAATTGTGATGAAACTTTATTGAACGTTTCTGATATCTTGATATGAGATTCATTAATTAGCAGATACATCAATAGAACAATGATGGTAGACATAACTGTGGAAAATTAACACGAAGCAGTTTATTACGCCCAGGGATCCGTGTTTCCCTCTCTGAGGTTTGTATTCTTTATAGGATTTGCGAGATTGACCATTGTTCGTTATCTTCACTGTTTCATTGATAACCGGGATAATCAGGTACAGACTATCAAGTTAGCAGAACTTTAACCCTTTATGCTTTAAAAAATGTGTTCAATACACCAAGCAAAGACATTGGTATCAATAATATAATCTGTATGCACAAACAGCCAGTTACGGTATTAATAATACAACAAATTATAACAAAGCTGCGTTAGGTTTTGTAATGTTTGATGTACACAATATCGCACTTACCTGGTGATTAGAAGATAAATACGATGTAAATATGATGAAGGTCAACGCACCGTGTATCCTGATATAACAATGTCTTAACGGATATACAATGATGTTATCTGTATCTTATCTCATTCACGACACACAAATATCTAATTAAAGTAGTCTTAGTAAATGTTGATTAAAGGAACTACAAACAATTTTTCACTTGAAAATGTCCCAAAGTCATTATTATGTAAACAAAATATAGATATATATGTATTCCTCGGTATGATAGTTTAGAAAAAAAGAACATCTTTTAGCTTTTAAAATTGAAAACAAAAGATGTAGTATGTAAAAAGTCTATTTGCTTTTTATATCTCTTCTAACCTCTTGAAAGCTTTTAAAGTAAATAGATCGCGGAAAATTAATTGGCAAGAAATAGAATATATAGCAATCGTGATGATCATACGTTACAGTCAAAACATTTGACGTCACAGTACAATTGGCGAATATCACTTAGGGCGGATTCCGTTGTTAAAATCAAATTACTAGCTCTATCGCGGAAACATTTTCTACGGGCGGAAACATTTTCAGTGCGGAGGATTTGAAAACATGGGATTTAAATTGTTTTTATGTCAATTTTAATCCTATAATGTTTGAGTATTGCAACAAGCTATCACATAGAATGTACAGCATTATATATAATTTCTAAGTTGAATTTCTTACCCCAATTCATAAATTGAAGTCCGTAATAGCCCCAAGTGACTGACAAATGTAATTGCGTCTGTATTTTCACTTATCACAGCCATTTTGACTGTGCCACTAACTATCCAAATCAATATCATTATTATAAATCATCAAACACGGTCTTTGTTAATGTGGTTTAGATAGAAATAAGACATTTGTATCTTTATAAAGACTTCTTATTAACAATTTTAGAATAATTTATGTACTGTAATGAATTAATATTGATAAAAATTAATATTTGAGTCCCCAAATCATTATGGGTCCTTTAATCCTTTTTGAGTAGTTAGTTGCACAGACCAAAATGGCTATGTCTCTGTTTATATCTTGATCAGGTACAAGGAGTAATCCGTAGTCAAACTCAGTGTGCCAAGAACGGCCTACAGTGTAACAATAACTATGAAACACGTCATACAGCATTTGACCCAATGATAGGCTGTAATGACAAATTTCTTGAAGTCCTGTTTATTTACAAATAAAAAATTAATAGCAAGAAAATTAGTGGTTGATCTTCAAGTCCAACTTTTTATAAACGCCAGCTTAATATCCCAGCTTTAGGTTATTCTAGTTAATAAACTGACACAGTTTACTTTCTTTTTAATTTTCAATTTGTAAACGCATAATAAAATCCTGACAAGTGCTACCAATATATAACACTGTATGGTGTTCATGATATACCTCTACACAGGGCATAAGCCAGGGTAGGGCATTACAGCCTGCATTTTACGAAAACATTGATATTTTGTGATCAGTAATTAAAAAAATATTTGATTAAACACCACTATGATACAAGGAACAATTACTCTTAAGTTAATATTAAAAAGTTGTTGTGTTTCCTCTTTAATCTATATAATCATGTTTCCCATCAGTTGGAATTCCCTTGAACAAGAATTGTGTTTCTCCATTAGCTGACCCGTTTTTGTATTCTTTTTCAAAAGATTCTACATAAGAAGAAAAAATCACGTTCAATATTTAGGTAATCGACGATGTTTTCATTCATACGTCAATTCGATACATCCCAGTAAACTCGAAACAAAAGACACCACAGAGTGCTCCTAATCATATCTGCATTGTTTTGTCAAAACTGCATGCAGATGTGAACAGCAAACTAACAACTCAACTTGATGAAAAACAAGATGACTTCAGCATCTCTATTGTCAATTTGTCATTTTTAAATATGAATATTACATTATCATCTGAATATTGTGTTTACGTCTCTTCCCTCTTCTGCAATGGTGACGTCTCCATATGAGTGAAAAATTAAGCAATATGCAACCAACCAACGTCTCTCAACTGCTTCGATACGTGAGAGCAAGCCGTACATGTGATCACTTTTTTTAAACGATGCAGGGTACTGAAAAATAATTTGATGTAACAGGAGTTTAACAGTCTTCTTTAATATCCTAATTTTGCGAATTCTATGGTCGGCATATGGATTGAATTTTTAAATATAACTTTTCATTTCTTCAAATTCTGTCTGACGTGTTTTATACTATCTGTTAGGGTGCTCTTTTCATATTGATTTTGACTACGGATTACTTTGTTTTATATGATCAATATATAGAGTTCATGGCGGCTGTGACCGGTCAACAGGGGATGCAAACTCCTTATAGCCACCTCGGTATTTCCAGGGATCCGTATGTGCCCTACTTTTAATTTTGTATCATATATAGGATTTATGAACGTCTGTTCGTTATCGTAACTTTTTATTTTCCGAATTGTTAGAAATTTATCTCTAGCACTCTTTTGGTTAAAGATATCCTTTTTAATTCGATATCAATTTATAATCAAAGCAATATGTGTTTATCGTTGAGCGTTCACAAATGCTTTAACTGCAACTTATTAATAAAAGAATTGGCTTTATGACCATGACCTGACCTAGGGTATGTCAAATTTACCTAGAGAAGCCATTGTGCTAAAATAAACTTAATATACAGCACAACCAGCCGCACGACATCTGACCTACTGCCCGAATTGAATAGTGACCTTAACCTAATATCCGAATAGACCAGTAGGTGCGTCGAAGCTTAACTGGCTGTCCTGTAATCCCTCATAGGCTGCTTAGCAGCTGTAATGACAAGAGTGATACAAGTTTAATATTTATTAATTGGATCAGAAACAGGATGCAAATTTACATATACATGTATGATGGAAAGGGTCGCATGCAAACTTTTTGTGGGGAACTGGGGAGGCGGACAGTGTGCCAGTTTGACTACCAAAGTAGGGGAAACACAGGGGCCCTATGTGGACATAGGTGCCCGAACCTGAACGAGTCCCCACGTTCTAAGGGAGGTAGATATCTCTGCGCATCTCACCGGTCTCCTGCGTGCTACCTGGTTTAATTAGCAAGTGCGGAGCAAGCTTGTAGACCCTCCTACAGTTGTCGCAACATGCACCAGCCTGTAGCATCCCCTCCCTTAGTAGGAGGTGGATGTGGCCCCAGCTATGAACTAGCCGAGAGCCCCACGAATTAAACTTTAGCAACTTAAGGAAGAAATTAGTATTTTCTATGAATATCCACTGACCCTTGACCTAGTTTAATGGTCGTCTGGAGGGTACACGTGAAATACCTGCCCCCTGCTTTAGTAGTAGGTGGGAGGAGAGCCGGTTTTGGCGCAGAATTAGTGATCAACTACCCCAACGCACTCCCCAGTCCTGAACCCCCCTAGAAAGATGCGACAATTAAGAAAGAAAAATTGCCCAAATTAGTGCATGTAGTAGTTTGACAGCATCCTGGAGACAGCTGGCATCGATCTGAAAACAGGCATGTTATCGATGGTGACATGGAAAGGAATCTGGAAAATAAAGAACAAAGCAGCAGAACACGTAAACACAAATAAATGATGATATAAGAAAATGGGGTTGGGTGGATGGGTATTTTTCACAATGTGTTGAGCAATGTTTGAGCAGAATGAAAAGTTAACTCGTTCCCTGTTAGGTGGAATTGTAAGAGGCAAGATAGTTCGAACTAGGTTTATTTCGTAAACGGTACGAACTGTAATAGCCAATCTTAATTAATTGTGGACTATTTAATTGGCTTTATGACCATGACCTGACCTAGGGTATGTTAAATTTACCTAGAGAAGCCATTGTGCTGAAATAAACTTAATATACAGCACAACCAGCCGCAAGACATCTGACCTACTGCCCGAATTGAATAGTGACCGTAACCTAATATCCGAATAGACCAGTGGGTGCGTCGAAGCTTAACTGGCTGCCCTGTAATCCCTCATAGGCTGCTTAGCAGCTGTAATGACAAGAGTGATACAAGTTTAATATTTATTAATTGGATCAGAAACAGGATGCAAATTTACATATATGGTGGAAAGGGTCGCATGCAAACTTTTTGTGGGGAACTGGGGAGGCGGACAGTGTGCCAGTTTGACTACCAAAGTAGGGGAAACACAGGGGCCCTATGTGGACATAGGTGCCCGAACCTGAACGAGTCCCCACGTTCTAAGGGAGGTAGATATCTCTGCGCATCTCACCGGTCTCCTGCGTGCTACCTGGTTTAATTAGCAAGTGCGGAGCAAGCTTGTAGACCCTCCTACAGTTGTCGCAACATGCACCAGCCTGTAGCATCCCCTCCCTTAGTAGGAGGTGGATGTGGCCCCAGCTATGAACTAGCCGAGAGCCCCACGAATTAAACTTTAGTAACTTAAGAAAGAAATTAATATTTTCTATGAATATCCACTGACCCTTGACCTAGTTTAATGGTCGTCTGGAGGGTACACGTGAAATACCTGCCCCCTGCTTTAGTAGTAGGTGGGAGGAGAGCCGGTTTTGGCGCAGAATTAGTGATCAACTACCCCAACGCACTCCCCAGTCCTGAACCCCCCTAGAAAGATGCGACAATTAAGAAAGAAAAATTGCCCAAATTAGTGCATGTAGTAGTTTGACAGCATCCTGGAGACAGTTGGCATCGATCTGAAAACAGGCATGTTATCGATGGTGACATGGAAAGGAATCTGGAAAATAAAGAACAAAGCAGCAGAACACGTAAACACAAATAAATGATGATATAAGAAAATGGGGTTGGGTGGATGGGTATTTTTCACAATGTGTTGAATCTAAGGTTTGAGCAGAATGAAAAGTTAACTCGTTCCCCGTTAGGTGGAATTGTAAGAGGCAAGATAGTTCGAACTAGGTTTATTTCGTAAACGGTACGAACTGTATTAACCAATCTTAATTAATTGTGGACTATTTAATTGGCTTTATGACCATGACCTGACCTAGGGTATGTTAAATTTACCTAGAGAAGCCATTGTGCTGAAATAAACTTAATATACAGCACAACCAGCCGCAAGACATCTGACCTACTGCCCGAATTGAATAGTGACCGTAACCTAATATCCGAATAGACCAGTAGGTGCATCGAAGCTTAACTGGCTGCCCTGTAATCCCTCATAGGCTGCTTAGCAGCTGTAATGACAAGAGTGATACAAGTTTAATATTTATTAATTGGATCAGAAACAGGATGCAAATTTACATATATATTAATATTTATTAATTGGATCAGAAACAGGATGCAAATTTACATATATGGTGGAAAGGGTCGCATGCAAACTTTTTGTGGGGAACTGGGGGGACAGTGTGCCAGTTTGACTACCAAAGTAGGGGAAACACAGGGGCCCTATGTGGACATAGGTGCCCGAACCTGAACGAGTCCCCACGTTCTAAGGGAGGTAGATATCTCTGCGCATCTCACCGGTCTCCTGCGTGCTACCTGGTTTAATTAGCAAGTGCGGAGCAAGCTTGTAGACCCTCCTACAGTTGTTGCAACATGCACCAGCTTGTAGCATCCCCTCCCTTAGTAGGAGGTGGATGTGGCCCCAGCTATGAACTAGCCGAGAGCCCCACGAATTAAACTTTAGTAACTTAAGGAAGAAATTAATATTTTCTATGAATATCCACTGACCCTTGACCTAGTTTAATGGTCGTCTGGAGGGTACACGTGAAATACCTGCCCCCTGCTTTAGTAGTAGGTGGGAGGAGAGCCGGTTTTGGCGCAGAATTAGTGATCAACTACCCCAACGCACTCCCCAGTCCGACACAGACATTGGAACAATGTCCCCCACACAAATTGATATTTGTATGTTTATTTTTCCTTTTTTCTTCATGCATACTTGAAATTGGAGGCACTTAAACAGTGGGGTGGGCGACGTGCACCCTCGTCGTCGCCCAGTGCCCTGAGGCGCGAGCATTTATCCCTACGCCCCCTCTCCGAACCCCCTGTGCACTCTCAAGCAATGGTTACTAAGACCAAGTTATCACCAAATTGACACATTTTGGTAATCGCTCTCAACTTGAAGATTACCTGCATTTCCTGTAATTTTCGTGGGAATAGAAAACTTTCGGGATTTCCGACCAGTAATTAGATTGAATTCTGAAGTTGATCATTGCAAAAAGTGTAACCTCGAAGGTAATAAGTTAACAACAAGGTCATCTCGATTCTGCGGGGTGGGCGACGTGCACTCTCGTCCGTCACCCAGGCCCCCTGGAGGGACAATGGGAGAGCGTTTATCTCTATGCTACCCCCTTCGAACCCCCTTGCGTACTCTCAAGCAATGGTGACTTAACCAAGAGGTCACTGGTATCACCAAATTGACACATTTTGATAGTGATTATGAAAGTTGTAAATTATTTGAATTTCCTGGATTTTTCAAGGGAATAGCTAAAACTTCAGGATTCCTGACCAAAATTAGACTGAATTCTGAAATGACCATTTCAAAATGTGTAATCTCAAAGGTGACGTAAGATTAACAACAAAGTGGTCGCAGTTCAGGCGGACTATAAGACTTGTCAGCTCTGAATAACTTCTATGATGGAAAGCAAAAATTGAACAAAATTTCCTAACACCAATTTAGCAAACCATCTCCCAGTCCTACTGGAGGAAAATTACGCCCCATAACTGAAACTGGTATACCTCTAAAGGATTCCGATTGATTCTGAAGAGTTTCAGCAGAAAATTCTAAAATAATTTTGAAGTCTGAATTCCGTCAAAAACGATCTAACTACGAGTCCCAAATACTTCCGTAAAAACTAAGGTAATGATAGCAGAATGGCACGTTGCTAAATACCATTTTCGACGATTCCTAAGATAAAACAAACTGTAATGGATCAAACCTTTTCGACCGGAAATTCCTCATAAATTCGTCAAACTAATCCAAACGTTCCAGAGCCAGTGAGCATTAACCCAAACTCAGCTAAGAATTAAAATTAAGACCGATTACTCGAGGCAAAATACGAAAATTACCCAGCCCATTAACACCCCTAAGCCTCTACCCTCAAAGCCACGCCTCCTCGAAAAAAGTTGGATAACAAAACATGACACTTCCTGACGTGGTTTCTCGACTGCTTGAACCATACAAACTCCAATAAATGCCTATTGAATGAATTATGGAAAGAAAAATTCAACGCCGAATACATCTGAGACAAAACCAGTCAATTATTTACATGACAAAAGAATGGAGTGTGATTGACTTAAAGTTAACCAAACAATAACCTTTGAGAATAAACAACAACGAACTGATCAACAATCTGCAAGTCCGAACTTAAATTGAGATTAAGGACAATTATCGGAAACAAAAACTGCAATTAAATGCAACTAATGATATGGAACTAGGGTCTCTGTGCTATGGAAATTGCTAAATATATCCAAAGAACGACAAGGTGAGAATATATTGCAACTCGTACGCTGTGATGCTGGTTCTAGCACAAACCTGAAATGTGTGTACGAAATAGCATATAGCGCTCCACGTCACGTACGTTGTTGGAATCATCTGTAAACTACATCAAATAAAAAGAGGCAAATGGCTGAAATAGCAAGAATACCACGTAATTGCATAGGGATGTTAATAATAGATAAGTACTATGAAGTTAATAACTCTGCATAAATTGACCGGTGGGGTCCTTGGTACCTAAAATTGTGATCGTGCGTAGTAAAAACCCGTGAACCCCTGTGGCCGTGAATAGCAATGCCTACCCTGAAACTTGGGGCCCAATAATGCCTAGCAAGTAAACCTAGCGAGATAATGTAGTGGTTGGCCACATTGCAAATTGAACCTCGTGGTAGGTTGAGGTCCGAGCCCCTGGTCTATGCAGTGCCGACATGGCACAATCAGGTATACCTGAACGTTATCCAGGTTCATCTGTGTATGACATGTAAATGAATAAATACAAGTAACGCGACATAATGAACTGATTACAGAATGGGACGGATTAATGAAACCTACGTTAACCAAGTACCTTGAATCATGAATGGCATTTTGGCCAGATAAATACAATCAAAATTGTGCCATAGGTTTGCCATTGGAATACATAATAATAGAGCACCGGCAATGCTAGGTATATTAGGTGGTGTAGGACATGACCAGGATATGAATTTACATATGGCGGCTGCCAAAAGATACATACAGAAACTAAGTCTGAGTATGGTATCGTCCTATGGGCTATGTTGTGCAAGTGCTTTACGACAGCCGGTAGAATTTGAAATAAGTGAATATTAAGGAATATCGACTCACCATGTTGACCTTGAGAAGGGATGGTAGCCTTCGGCAGGGATTAGACGACTATTGCCGGCTGAATAGGTACCTCTGCCTTCAGGGGAGGGGGAGGACCAGCGTTGTCATGCTTCACTGCCTGACTGGTATGCCGTCCTTGTCTCGAGCTCCTGTCCCGTGGAGATCCCGGTTAGAAAGGTCATTGTGTGGTGGCACGATAAAAATCGCTCCGAGCACAGACCAAAATTTGGAAACCCATCACCGACAGTGGTGACGATTCTATCCAGGTTGACCTTGAGAAAGTCGAGTAGCGTTCGCCCGGGATTAAACCTCCATCACCGGCTGAATGGGTACCTCCTGCATTTAAAAGAAGGGGGGGTGTGACCATAACGTTGCCGTGCTTCACTGCCTTGCCCTCCTAGTCTCGGACTCAAGTCCGAGTCACAGGTGGCACGATAAAAATCGCTGAGGCTGAGGCTCCCCGCTAAGTGGCCGAGAAAACGCCTAACTCAGGCCAAAGTTTAGCAAACCATCGTCGACAGTGGTGACGATTCCATTGTTGGAAGAGATGTTTTATTGTATTGCTTATAGGAATTAGATAGGTCACAGTTCGTTATCTTCACCATGGACAAAACAAATCAAAAACCAATCGATCGGTATTGCTTCTATCTGTCCCCCCCCCCCCTTTTTTTTCTCTCTTCATCCTGTTGCTGCACTAGTAAAGGATTGTTTGGCTGCGTATGCGATTGCACGATGTGAATAAATTAGCTCGATGGCAATGGATTGTCATTAAGAAAATCATTTTTCACAATGTGTTGAATCTAAGGTTTGAGCAGAATGAAAAGTTAACTCGTTCCCCGTTAGGTGGAATTGTAAGAGGCAAGATAGTTCGAACCAGGTTTATTTCGTAAACGGTACGAACTGTATTAGCCAATCTTAATTAATTGTGAACTATTTGATATGTATCAAATAATCTTGATTATTTAAGCTGTTATTTTCATATTCACATAGGAAAACCTGTTATATAGTTTATGTTTAGCATTCATATTATCAACTACCATTATTCCAATTATTAGAATTAATATACCCAATTCGTTGAACAAATTTTCTTTCTATTTCCAATGGGCGTTCTGAATCCTAACTGTTTTATCTCTGGTATTCTCTAATCTATCTTGAAGTTTACATGAATATTTTTTGATTGGTGTAGGAAACAGGCTGTTGCAGGTTATTCAAAATGTAGTTGTTAATGCTGTGTATATGTTCTTAGAAATGCATTTTATTGTGGTTTATCAGTTTTGTTCGGCATCAACTTTCGTAGATGACAAACGCTACATAATTATATGGAAGATTATTGTACTCTCGTCCTTTATTTAGAGTGATAATAGTCGATTGATTTCTATCTATTTTGATTGGAAGCAACCACGAAAATAACTGACATTTAATTCTTTATAGAATTACTAAAGTATGAATCAGAATATTTATTCTTCTGTGAATATCTGATAATATGAATGGTTTACATCGATCACGTGGAGATCACGTATATTCATATACCGTCTGTGGCTGTCGTTAGTCTTACATGTGACGTCATAGTTGCTTCGGGTCACATTACACCTTACATGATGCTGAAAATGTTATGGACAGGATATATACATGCATGTATCAAAACGATTGTAACTTGATTTGGGAAAAACCACTGCTCTTCACATTAATAAAAAAAAGGGGGGTGTGTTTCTTCCTGTTTCACCAGTTTATCAATTCATAAAATATAACGAAATTGGAAATTCCTGATATACGGATATTTACCTGATACTATTTGACAATAATACTTTAACCCCTTCTCTACCGTACCGGTCAATTTGACCGGTGGCGCGTAAAAACGGGACAGCGCAAAAGGAGTGCCTCTAAATCTTTCAAACTACGGTCATAAGATATATGATCTATATATCATATTTTTGGAAATTTTCTCTATTTTTTAACTATGTAAAAATCAGTTAAGTAAATAAAGCTATTGAATTAATAAAAGCATTTAAAGCGAAAGATGGCTTCGTCTAAATATGACGCAACGCTTTGTCGCAAGGCCATTTTCCCCCTCGATACGATTTTTTTAATCTCCCGTATGAATGCATTTTTTTTTTTTTTTTATATTTTTGAAAAGCATATATTCCCTGCTTTCAGAACATATAAAAGAGCTATTTTTTGCACATGTACGCTTTCTTACAATTTTATTTCTCAATGTTTAAACAGATCGGCGTTTTACCAATATTCATATATGGAAATAGGGAAAAGTAAATACAGCCTGTAAAAGTACAGGAAATTTTCTTTTTGATGGGCCCTTATTCGTGTTGTAATTCTTGTTAGTTTTTATATTACGATAAAATGAAATTGGGACATGCTGCGCGGTTTTCTTTAAAATTAGCGATAAAACGTCGGTGCTGAAAGCGATCGACGCGCATCGCACAATAAAGTAGTGAAAACTATTTGTATTGTCCTCTGTTGGTAATATGAATACTTTTTGATACACTAAAACAATATCCATATATGTATGAAATTATCAGCCAGGTATTCTCTGCTTTAAAAAAAAAGAAGAATAAAAACCATTATTGGTAAATAACAGTTACACCACCTACTTGTATTGTAACTTCATAAAACACCTAACGAGAATGTTACATCGGTAGAGTGAATAAAAAAAATACTTCAAATTCAGATATAAACGTTATGTAATATTTATTCGGTATAGAAATAATTTTTTCTGCCAAACAAAGAAAACAAAAAGACCAGTCTGCATATTGTATTATATAATACTTTTTTCCCCGTGATCCGAATCGCAACCGCGGGGTTTTCTGAAAGTGTCCACGGGCAACACACGTGTTTCCGTTTCAACGAAAACAACAACACAACAAACGCTTGTATTGTATTTTACATCTTGAAAAGGACCTGATGTCAGATGAAGAAGTCTGAAGATACCTTGGATATCCTGTTGCAGGATGACCCAAACGATCATGCATTCAGTATAAACATGTAAGTTGATGTAGCCACATAGGCCGACTAGAAAAAAAAAACGTTCGCGGTTATGTCATGTTATGAAAAATGCACGATTAATATATTAACCGCGATTTGATGCCATAATTTGTCGTTTCATGAAAGAAAATATTTATATTTTATGATATCTAAACCAAGTGTATAACACCCAATTGTTTATTAAGAGCTGAACATATCTGACATCAACTAATCTGTCCTGGTCCGGCATTAATCAGTCTGACCCCCCCCCCCCTTTTTGGTATCTCCTCACCTGACGCGGGAGTGTAAGAAGAGGGTGGATTTAGTGTACGATGAGAAAAGGGTGAGATGGTTTTAATCAGACTGGGCATTCATGACTATTGGTGCGGAGGCTATTTTCCAAGATTTTCTATGTTTATAAAAAAAAATCTTTCTATGAAAAGAAAACACAATCTGTTAGGAAAGCATATATTGCATTATTGTATTATCGTAATAATAGAATTTATTACCGTAATTTGAGGTTTTTCTTCATATTGCAACAAAAATAAAAACAAAATGTTTGTTTGGGACAAAAGGTGTGTGCGTGGGGGGGGGGGGGGGGGTAACATAAATCAAAATCTGGTTATGACAGGCTATTGAAAAAGCATTTAATTATATGATCCATACATGCTGGTGTGCTTTGAGCTTATGGGCATCTGCCCACTTCTTGCTTAGATTTTCTCTAATATCGACTAAATCCACACCCCATCAGAGTACCATGCCAGGGAATTTAAACACTGTGTACAATGAAGAACCAATTCAATTCTACTTTAAATCTGGGGCCATTCAATTTCCCTCAGAGGCACAATATTTTCGCTGGACACTGTATATTTTAACCTGAATTTCTTCAGTATTTGCTCCCATGTATATGTTGGGCATAATGCTAACACCTCCATGATGTATAGTGGGTTTTTTTTCAATACGCACTCTGCTACACTCGCAAAGTATAATGAAATATTCCATTCATTTGATTTCTAACATATGTATGTAAAACTTATACGGTACCAATTTTGATGCACCAGATGCGCATTTCGACAAATAATGTCTCTTCAGTGATGCTCAACCGAAATCTTTGAAATCCGAAATAACTATCTATGTAATCCCTTACCAAATAGCACTTCAAATATAGGACATCTCTATCTTTAAATAAATATGATCAGTACTTTCGTGCGAAACTGTCCCTTACTATCATGAAGCTTATATTCTGCTTTAAAACACAAACCAATAATTCTTAATTGTATTTTTTCATCTTTAAAAAGGTTATTGACATCCCAATATTTAGTGGGAAGCTTCCAGGTATCTTCCACTAGTGACAGTCTACTGGCAAATCCAGACATGCATTGGAAGTATGTTGATGTGGAGGACACAGGGACACCTGATCCAAGAACTGTGGCATTTCATTCGGAGTGACAACCTGGCATGCAGTTGGTATGACTCTTTGAGGTTGAATATAGGGTTAAATCCGTATACATTTAGTTAACATTCAAATGAATCCAGATAATACATTCACAAATGGAATCATGGCATTATGGTACACTGATATGCGTGTACCATTTTACTGTTTATCGTTGCATTACTAGATATAACATGCATACCAAAAGAGACAAAACACGGAAAATCATTATTCTGTTTCTAATTATAAGGTATGCTAAGTGTTTTAAATGCTGACAAATAAGGTATGATGGCCAATACTGATTTTATTTGCATTTTTATTTTCAGATATGGGACCTGATTATTCAGAGAATTGCAGATTTTATGAAGCTGTTTTTGACAGAAGATTTGGTTTTCTCCATCTGTGTTGCCACCAACCATTATGCTGTGATGGTCATATCTAGTGGGAAGGGTTGTCATATGCTTCCCAAGGAAGTTCGAAGCCTCTCACTGAAGAGGAACTGTACAGGTATTACTAGTTTTAAAGTACCGATATTGTGACAGTGATTTCCAGTTTAAAACGAATAATAAAATGCATTTTATAAGATTACCTTTACCAAAATTAATCTGGCTGTGCATCTAACACATTTATTAAAGATAAAATTTTACAAGTAATTAAACGCATAATTTTCAGAGGGCCTTGATTATAGAAAACATTTACAGAGTCAATTGAGTATTCAAAAGCTCTGAGAATACATCAGTATATTGGGGCTAAGTATAAACAATCTTTCTTTTTTTTTCTTCAGATTTTTGGGCATTATCTTATACATGTCTGCTGAGAAGTTCCAGTCGATGGACAGATATTGGTCAACGCATGCCCCTATCGGAACAACCTAGTATCAAGAATTATGTCTAGAAATATGTTTTAAGAGGTTGAATATAAGAAGAACAATTTTTATTAAATATAATGCAAGTACATATAAATTTAGTGATTGAAAGTAAGTACTTGAACATTCGTATACATGTACAATGAACTTGGGGAGGAAAAACGGGCATTATTTTCGCATAGCATTTGATATCATAATGGTGTTGTTGCTTAGCAACCAAATATATTTGAATATAAAAAAAATGATTTTTTTTTTAGATTTTAACAGGAAAGATCTTTGTTTTAATGTTGCAATATTTATACTATTTAGTGGGATACAATGGCAAAACGTCATATTATTAGAAAATGATGAATATGTATATGAAGTACGAAATTTTCATTTTATGACCTTTGACCTTAATTCTGTTCACTATATTTTTTGTTAAAATCCTTTTAAAATGATTGAGATCTAGTCAAAGATTATATTTTTAAAATAACGTAACATTTACTAATCATCATGCAATGTAACTTTGTTTAAATTGTGTCGAATGGATGTAGAAAGGCAAATTATGGTCAAAATTACACCATGAGTGTTGTTACTTAGCAACCAAAAATATTTGTTTGTCAATAAAATTGATTAATTTGATTGTGATGTTTTTGTAGTATTTTAAAAGACATATCAGCTCATACATTTAGAATTTCCTATTTTTGACTTGAATCCAGTGAGAGGGGTCGTAATATATATATTCCAGAGAAAAAAGATTGCAAAAATGTGCACTTAAATGACCTTTGACCCCGTAGAACTCTTTGGGGTCATGGGATAACATGACAAACTTTATGAAAAAAATGTTCTCTGTCCAATTCGTAACAAAATTATATATCACATGCCTACCTAAAATCATGATACATGCAGATGTAACTCGATTTAAAAATATTGTCATTTAGTCTTTAAAAACCTCTAAAATGTACCGGTAGAGAAAGGGTTAATGCAATGTTATTCTGAGCAATGGGGAAAATATATTTGTTACAAACGGTGAAATTGAGGAAAATATGAAGTAAGTCATTTCAGTAACTGTAAAATTCGAGCTTTGTCCTTGTCTTAATTGACTACGTACATTCCATTTCAGTTCAACTACACAGTGTATAATTAATGATACCACGGTCTCAATATGAGAATGATATTGTATGCTGGATTATACCACTGAGGGCAATATGAGAATGATATTGTATGCTGGATTATACCACTGAGGTCAATATGAGAATGATATTGTATGCTGGATTATACCACTGAGGGCAATATGAGAATGATATTGTATGCTGGATTATACCACTGAGGGCAATATGAGAATGATATTGTATGATGGATTATACCACTGAGGTCAATATGAGTATGGTTTACAATGTAGTTGAATGCAAATACATTCGTAATGATGAAACTATCAAATAACAATACGTCTCTCATTGAAACATACTGTGAAACATAAGAACGGTGTGACATGATTAAACGTGTGTTATCCAACATCAACAAGACTAAACGTGTATTATCAGCATACATGTCGAGATATTCTGAGTCAATCAGATTCGTGATTTAACAATTCATTATCTCATAATGGAAAGGTAAATAAATCATTTATGCAAAATTTTTGGACCAAAATTTTTAATTGTCTCTATTTTTGATGTGAGAGAAGTGGCTTTAATAATCATACTTTACTTTATCATTGGTCGAGTGATTGATTTTATATTGTTTAACGTCCCTCTCGAGAATCTTTCATTGATATGGAGACGTCATCATTCAAACAATAAAAAGTGAATGCTCACTTTACAAACGTATACGTCATACAAGACTATAAAATACATGTTGTAAACAATCAGGTTTCTGCATGAAACATTCTCGAATATACGACATATCAATGATTTCGTTATCCAAAGAAAATGCTTCACTACACATATATGTTTTAATTTTTATTCATGGAAATCAGGAATAGTGTTGGTAATCCAAATACTGAATCATAACCTGAAAAATAAAAAAAAAATATTGATATGATGATTTTAATCATTATTACTATCGTTATTGGTGGTGGTAGTAGTAGTAATTAGTAGTGGTAGTAGTAGTAATAGTAGTATTAGCAATAGTAGTAGTAATAGTAGTAGTAGTAGTAATAGTAATAGTAGTAGTAGTAATAATAGTAGTAGTAAAAGTAGTAGTAATAGTTGTAGTAGTAATAACAATAGTAGCTGTGGTAGTAGTAGTAGTAATAATAGTAATGGTATTAGTAGTAATAGTAGTAGTAGTAGTAATTAGTAGTGGTAGTAGTAGTAATAGTAGTAGTAATAGTAATAGTAGCAATAGTAGTAGTAGTAGTCGTACTGGTGATAGTAGTAGTAGTAATACAATTGTTGTTATCATGAAGTAGTAGAGAATCCTATCTAATAGAATTATTTTAATATATTTTTGTGATAAAAAAACCCATAGCATTCGATAACATGAAGTATAATACTAACAATAATAAACAATAGCAGCATGGACGAATTCAAATTCCAGAATAAAAAAACTCCATCATCATGTTTCGTATGTAAAATGATGAAAAGAACATAAAAGGCTTTCATAAGTATATTCAATTTAATTGTAAACACTTACAATATGAAAAGAAAATCATTGTTTTCAGAAAAAGTCACTAATCTTGTTGAACTGTGTCAAAAAGGTAAATTCAAACACAGATTCGGGAATCTCAAGGTAAGATTGTTTTGCATTGTAAAGTAACTATTCTCTACAATACAAATTTGATTGGAGTCTCTTACCCAGTTCCGCTGATAAGGATGCCTGTTATTTACCATCAGGCAGGTCCCCAGGGGTAGTAGATTCTTCACCTGCGTATGTCACAATGGGAACAAAAAAATTCATTTGAGTTTATACTTTAATTCACATACACAAGTATTTAGCCACCAGTTGTAAAATAAAAAAAGGATGTTGCAAATGAAATGTACATTATGTGTGATTTTTTAAAAGTACAAAACGTTAGTGTATATTTAAATCAGGGTTATAAAAATGTTTGATAAGTGTATGAGGATTATGTATATTATTACTTCCTATAACTTTTCAGAGAGAGTGAATGTGATCTCACCTGATTCTGATGAATTCTCACTTGAATCTTCTAAATATTTTGACATCAGGGTTATTATCTATGACGTCTCATGGAAACATATTTAAAACTTTATTCAAAGACATTGCAAACAATTGTGAAACTGTATTTAATAATCAAATTCTGAAATTCTCGTCTTTAGAAGATTGAGTGTTCTTCGGGCGGACATATTACTGAGTCACGATTTTAATAGAAAAATCATTATTTCCTGAAATACTTAGCTCCTTAATAGTAGTAGACGTTGTTTTCAGTGAAGCATTACTTCTAGTACAATATTCTATAAATTTCAATACTAGTTAAAGAGACATGCTTGTATAACCAGCTTAAAGACAAATGGAAAAATCTGCAGTTGTATGTAATGAACATGGGTAACTAAATCTTTGTACATGAAATGAATAGACATGTCCTCGACTATGAATGCTGCAATGAAGCAATATCAAATTCAATTCAATAATTTATCAAACCTGATTCTTCCGAAATCCCTCCCGTCTCATGATTGCCATTTGATTCTTCGTTACCATCATCCGTTTGAAGGAGTTTTCTACCGAACCCGATACTGTTCACTATGCATTAAATAATGGAGAGGCTTAATTTCAAATACAATCATAATATAGCATCACGTTGACATGACCACGATTACAATCTTTACTATCAAATTCTCCCTTCTTTATTTACTGTTCGCAACCATTTGAGAATTTTTCACGCATATAGTTTTAAATATTATATCTAATATTGACAAAAAGTGTAAGAATCTTTTGCACAAAAAATACATGGATACATGGAAATGTTTAATATAGATACTAAAAGTTTCTTCGTCTGGAAGCGAATGATATTTCGAATATGACGACGTGTGTAGCGATATACTTTGGCAGGATGTAAAGTCATCACTGCTAGGTGAAAGGTAAAGATAACGAACAGTGATCAATCCCATAACTTTCGGGTCAAAAGTTTTAGCATTTGACCCTGAGCTGGCTGTGTCTATATGTAAAACTTATACGGTAGCAATTTTAATGCACCAGATGAGCATTTCGACAAATATATGAGTGAAGAATTTTCGAATCTGACGTACACTGTAGAATACAAATAAAGCGAAGCAAACATACCTTTTGAAAAACAAGTGTGAAGCACAAGAGTGACAACGAGTAATCTGTAGAACCACATCTTCAGATCGCCAGGCAATATAATCATTGATTTTCAGACAATGTTTAGCTTTATATAGATATCAAGAACATACAAAACCGGGATGTTCACGACCAAAATCATAAATAAGAGCAATTATCATTTGATGATAGTTTGATAGACTTACTTTGCATAGATATTTTCAATACATCTGCTTCAAGATAATTATGTGGTCTTTGAGTGACGTTTATATTCGTTTTATAACACAAAATATTGACATATGCCTTCTAGAGAAAAAAAGAAACGCAAGTTCGGTTTTTGTAATACATGTATAAAATCTAGACACGTAAGTGAAATTTAATTAAATTTGACACTGAGCTACCACCGTGCACTTTGAAAATGTTCTTTAGTTAAAATTCAGCCGACCGTTACCTCACTTGACGCTGCATACGGGTTAGTACTGCGCCATATGTTGTTTAATCATTATTTATCGAACATTGGAACAGTACAGATAAGCTACACAATATTTCTTTTCGAAGCGATTGTAGAGCGAATTGCTGCAATTGAATGAAGTTGATAGGAGTAGGGCAATTTCTCTGATAATGCAGGGGCATTTGCAACGTCGTTTAGCCTTGAAATATGGTGTACATGAGACAACAATATCCCGTTAAGTTGGGCGTCTCAGAGCCACAAGGAGATTGGATGACCGTCATAGAAGCGCACGCTCGTGCTTTACGTCGCGACGTCAAGATAGAGCTACTTCAGTTTAATATTATATCTTATTTCTTTATGCATTCATTGTTGTTTGGTGTTAATATCTTTTTCACGTAAGCGCTTTAGGGTAATTGTGTTTATTAAATAAAGCGCCGTATAAATTTGCAATAGTAATAATAAATAATAACAATACATCTCTAGCAGCTCCGTAGCCGATTTCAAACGGCGACAGAGACGGCACGTCAGGTTGTCGACACTCATGGTCGGCCAGCATGACCAAGAAGGTTTAGGAATCGGTTGAAGGAGTTTTATTTAAGGCCACGACATCCCTATGTTGGACCACCAATTACGCAGAGACGACGCCAATGATTAATGCAGTGGTTGCTTGCACATGCACCTAATCGGTTTCGTTTGGCCCACTGGAGATGCGTGTTGTTTACTGACGAGTTTCGCTTCCCGTGTTACAGGTCAGATGGACGACCACGTTGTGGTCAGCGATATTATGACGCTTTCGTAAAGGAAAGCGACAGTTCAGGGGAGGGTCTGCTATAGTATGGGGGGTGATATCTCAAGGCCTGAAAACATATCTCATGGTTATCCAAGACAATCTTACAGCAGTAACATATCGAGATCAAGTCTTGAGAACACACGTAATTCCTCTTATCAACCAACGTAACCTCACATTGCAGCAGGACAACTCGAGATCCCATGTTACTAAGGTTTGTCGTGATTCTCTGGCTCAAAACAATGTCCCAGCTTTTGATTGGTCACCATACAGTCAAGATCTGTCCCCAATCGAACATTTGTGGGAGGAGCTGTACATGAAGGTTAGGAAGGACAATAAACACCTTGATGGGATTAATGTTTAGGAGAGTAAGAGAAGCGACTGAAGCCAGAGATGGGCACATCTGCCACTGATTTGGATCGGTAAACGGCGTAGGGTACCCTTGTTATAACGCTATCCACGCAAATGCCGTTTGTAATAGGATAACAAAAATAATTAAAATGTATTCAGTAATGATGAAATAATCTAGAAACCCAAACAATGGATCATGTAAAAAAAAAAAATCAATATTGAAAATAAACTTGCGTTTCTTTTTTCCGTTAGCATTTTAAAATGTGCATTTTTCTTATTCAACATCACATTTCTTTTCATGGTGTCTCTTTGATAATGAATAATATTATCCTCACAATGAATTAAAGATTAGACGTTTTGACAAATTAAACAGTTGCTTTTTCAACAAAAATGGAAACAGAAACTATTCATCACTGGTCATTCAAAAATACCTTTGTTAAACACCACCCTGATTCTACGCACAAGTACTCTGAAGTAGAAATAATAGATATCCTGGAGTTCCTCTTCGACAATATCGTCGTAGTCTTTGGTCATCCGGTCTTCCAATAATGTGTTGGAATTCTCATGAGAACGAATTGTGTTCCATTGTTAGTTGACCTGTTTTCATATTCTTATGAAACAGAGTATATTCAAAAGCTTTTACATGAGAAGAAAAAATATGTTGATGTGGCCTTCAACTCGACATTTAGATAGACAACGTGTTATCTATTAACAATCATTTTCATTCATATGTCGAATCGATTTATCCCTGTGAACTCGAAATGAAAAAGGCATTTGATTTCACCTCTGGTATATCCAGGGATCTGTGTTTGCCCAACTCTCTATTTTGTATTATTTATGAGAGTTATGTTTGTTTTACGTCCCGTCGAGAATTGTTTTCACTCATATTAAGAAGTTACCAGCTGTAGGTGAAGTACCTACTTAATTTAGACCTCTACTTAGTGCTCAGGGCCGTAGCAGGGTTCTCAAACGTGCCAATGTCTGTCGCGTTTCTAAGGTCATATCCGAAAGATCCATGATTCTCACTTATGAATACCGTGTGTTTGGCGAAGCAGCAATCACTACCCAAGTTATCCAGGGGTCATAATGTAAAACTTATAAAGTACCAATTTTGATGCAACAGATTCGCATTTCGACAAATAATATCTCTTCAGTGATGCTCAACCGAATTTTTTGAAATCCGAAATAACAATCAGGTTTGACGCGGTCATGACACGAGCGGTGCTAGAAGTCACGACCATCACCATTATGAAGCGAATACTCTAACACTGGGCTACCGTGACCGGTGAATCGTAGAGGACATCTTACACATTTAACTATAGCTTTGTATTTAGGAGTAGAGATACATTTGAGTGATTTACTCCACTTTCGTCTACATATACAATGTCAGACAGCATTTGACCCAAGGACGGGTTATATAACAAGCTAGGCCTGTATTTCTCGAAACAATCTTAAGTCAAAACCTTGAGTTAAGTCTCAGATTTGAATCAAATTTTTACAGTTCGAATAAAAGAAAACAAACTAAAGTTTGAGATTTTTTCGAGAAATCCAAGCCAGATCGTTG
This sequence comes from Ostrea edulis, assembly GCF_947568905.1. Lineage (NCBI taxonomy): Eukaryota > Metazoa > Mollusca > Bivalvia > Ostreida > Ostreidae > Ostrea > Ostrea edulis. The sequence goes on along the minus strand of NC_079166.1, from coordinate 45,959,154 downwards.
TAACGACCATACGATTTGCGAAATCGAAGCAGGCTACTGACAAACAAGTTGATGGTGCAGGGATTCCAACAGTCTCGTTTAAAGTCAGCATTTCACAAATTCTATGGTCGTTATAACGATCTAGTTTGCCATTGCAACCAGTCATTGGATCAAATGCTGTCTGACGTGTTTCATACCGAGATTGTTAGGCCGTTCTTGGCACACTGCTTTTGACTACGCATAACTCTGTTTACCTGATCAAAGTATAGGGCTCAGACAAAATGACTATCACTATGCACATCTACAAACGCTAAACTATCATCCTGGAAAGTTTCATATCGATCCCTTTTGTAGTTTCTGAGAACCATACCGGGCAAAAAAGTACCGGAGAAAAAGAATAATAACTAGATGCGATCTCGTTGCGAGCAACGAGTGGGTCTTCCGTCCAATTTTAGATGTGATGAGATAAGAACTTGACTGAGAATTTCGTTCATAAATAATGATACAAATATATTGTCTAGACGTACAATTTAGCTTCGGTAATGTTGTACAAATATTGATCATTTAAGTGTTATAAATTAAAGAATCTCTGCCACTCCCGGCCACTAATAAAAGGGGTCAGCCTTTTTTTCGACAAAAAAGTTAATAATGTTATTTACTGCGATACAAATTCGACTGATCAGGCGAGTCATGCCGCCCGGAGGCCTTTTTTAAAAATATAATTCTAGATATATCTCGCAAAACTGAACAAATTTTGTTCTACATGTCCTATTAAAATTTTCTTGAGAAAAAAGTTATTGATTGCGACATTTATCAGACTGTTAAGGCAAGTCATAAGGCCCGTGGGCCTTTTTCTTGATATCGTTTGAAAGATCTTGCAAAACTGAACAACTTTTGTTCTACATGTCTTATCAAAAGTTTTTCGAGAAAAAAGTTATTGATTGTGACACTAATCAAACTGTTCAGGCAAGCCACGAGACCTGCAGGCCTATTTATTAACATTGTTAGTTAACGCTTGTGAAACTGAACAACTTTTGTTCTACATGTCTTGTAAAAAGTTTCTCGAGAAAAAAGTTATTACTGTTATTAGTTGTGATACAAATTCGATTGTTCAGGCGAGCCATGGCGCCCTGACGCCTATTTTTTTTATATCATTAGATAGAACTTGCAAAACTGAACAACTTTTATTCTACATATCTTATCAAAAGTTTCGTGAGAAAAAAGTTAATCATTGTAACAGAAATTCAATGGATCAGGCGAGCCATGAGGCCTATTGGCCCATTTCTTGATATGACACGAAAGATCTCAATAAATTGTACAACTTTTGTTATATATGTCTAAGCAAAATATTTACGAGTAAAAAGTTATGATTTAAAACGTGGAAAAAAATTGGACACTTTATAAAACTCTATGTTCGACCCCTACCGAGCTTCCATACTAGGCACTTCTGGAATTTTTTAAAACACATGTGCACAACTACAACATGTCGTCTAACATCACTGAAAATTTCAGCACTGTAGCTTTTATCGTTTTTGAGATTTTGGCCGGACAAAATGGTCATCTGAAAATCGATAAAAGGAGGATAACTTCCAACCGGAAGTGAATTTTCAAAAATCCAAATAATGATTCAAACTTCAGATAGCAATGCATCAACCCTAAAAAAATTGAAGTAAATCGATCAAGCCATCTCTGAGAAATCCTCTGCACAAAATCGGTAAGGAAAAAAAAAAGAATAAAAATAACTAGTGATCCTAATTGTTCGCGAACAATTAGAGGGCTTTCCACCTGCAATGATTTAAAAAAAAAAGACATTTAAGAATATTTAAGATGATGTACGAAACTCAAAATGACCAAGAAAATTTAATTAATAATTTTGACGATGACCTTGACCTTTGACCTTCACCTCATTTTGAAGGTCAAAGGTCATCGGTCTTAATGCAAGTGATACCATGTCTCTATCTATATTAATGTAAAAGCTATAAGCTTAAAAAAATGTTAATCAAGACATTCAGGGGCAATAATTTGTTTATGGGTTTTCGGTTACTTTCGGTTAGCTTATCAATGCTAAAAATACTTTGAAAAACCTTGAAAATGGAAAAAAATTAATTTTGATGATGACCTTGACCTTTGACCTTGACCTCATTTTGAAGGTCAAAGGTCATCGGTCTTAATGCAAGTGGTCCCATGTCTCTATCTATATTAATATAAAAGTTATAGGCTTAGATAATGATATTGGAGACTTTCAGGGGCAATAACTATGCTTAAGGGTTTTTGTATCCCTTTGATTATTTTTTCTTTGCAAGAGGGTTTTACTGTGAATTCATTAGCGAAGGTTTCGTGTCTCTATGACTTTCCGTTAAGTAGGAGTAGCGATAACAAGGTTTTCGACGCGAGTCTCCGAAATTCACAGAAGGGTCAGAGTTCAAAGTTGTAATGCATACTATCAAAACCAATCAAGAAGTCAATACTTACCCATATAATATTTCAACGCTATCTTAAGCAGGAAAGAGAGTATAAAAAGTGCTATTTTTTCCTCTTTTCTGATGACCTTGACCTTTGACCTTGACCTAATTTTCAAGGTCAAAGGTCACCGATCCTATTCCAGTTGGTCCCATGTCTCTACGACAAACCGTGCTCAAGCTCGACATGTTTTACGAATATATCGCAAAACATAAAGAGGCATTAACTCCCTTTAGGGGACACCGAATCCCTTCATTTTAAATTCTTCGCTTCTACTAATTACCCTCTATGTTTTAGAAAAGGTTTCATCCTCCTATCATTTACGGTTACAAAGTAGAAGTGCTAACAATGATTTCTGCGAAAGGTCAAATAACTCCGTAAGGGGTCAAAGTTCAATTACGCAGGGTGAACTGTATTCGTTTCTCAAGAAGTACTATATGATGGACTATAAAGTTTTTCGATAAGTCTTAAGACGAAGATTTTTTTTGACGGCAGGAAAATAATAATAATAACTAGTGATCCTAATTGTTCGCGAACAATTAGAGGGCTTTCCACCTACAATGATTTAAGAAAAGATATTTTAGAATATTTAAGATGATGTACGAAACTCAAAACGACTTTGAAAATTTAGATAATAATTTTCACCTTGACCTTTGCCCTTGACCTCATTTTGAAGGTCAAATGTCATCACTCTTAATGCAAGTGATCCAATGGCTCTATCTATATTAATGTAAAAGCTATCAGCTTAAAAACGTTAATCAAGACATTCAGGGGCAAAAATTTGTTTAGGGGTTTTCGGTTAGTTTCTCAATCCTAAAAATCCTTTGAAAGACCTTTAAAATGGAAAAATAATAATTTTGATGATGACCTTGACCTTTGACCTTGACCTCATTTTGAATGTCAAAGGTCATCGATCTTAAAGCAAGTGGTCCCATGTCTCTATCTATATTAATATAAAAGCTATAGGCTTAGATAATGATGTTGGAGACTTTCAGGGGCAATAACTATGCTTAAGGGTTTTCGTATCCCTTTGATTATTTTTTCTGTGCAAGAGGGTTTTACTGTGAATTCATTAGCGAAGGTTTCGTGTTTCTATGACTTTCCATTAAGTATGAGTAGCGATAACAAGGTTTTCGACGCGAGTCTCCGAAATTCACAGGAGGGTCAAAGTTCAAAGTTGAAATGCATACTATCAAAACCAATCAAGAAGTCAATACTTACCCATATAATATTTCAACGCTATCTTAAGCAGGAAAGAGAGTATAAAAAGTGCTATTTTTCCATTTTTCTGATGACCTTGACCTTTGACCTTGACCTAATTTTCAAGGTCAAACGTCACCGATCCTATTCCAGTTGGTCCCATGTCTCTATGACAAACCGTTCTCAAGCTCGACATGTTTTACGAATAAATCGCAAAACATAAAGAGGCATTAACTCCCTTTAGGGGACACCGAATCCCTTCATTTTAAATTCTTCGCTTCTACTAATTACCCTCTATGTTTTAGAAAAGGTTTCATCCTCCTATCATTTACGGTTACAAAGTAGAAGCGCTAACAATGATTTCTGCGAAAGGTCCAATAACTCCGTAAGGGGTCAAAGTTCAATTACGCAGGGTGAACTGTATTCGTTTCTCAAGAAGTACTATATGATGGACTATAAAGTTTTTCGATAAGTCTTAAGACAAATATTTTTTTTGACGGCAGGAAAATAATAATAACTAGTGATCCTAATTGTTCGCGAACATTTAGAGGGCTTTCCATCTGCAATGATTTAAAAAAAGACATTTAAGAATATTTAAGATGGTGTACGAAACTCGAAATGACCAAAAAAATTTAATTAATAATTTTCACGATGACCTTGACCTTTGATCTTCACCTCATTTTGAAGGTCAAAGGTCATCGGTCTTAATGCAAGTGATCCCATGTCTCTATCTATATTAATGTAAAAGCTATAAGCTTAAAAAAATGTTAATCAAGATATTCAGGGGCAATAATTTGTTTATGGGTTTTCGGTTACTTTCGGTTAACTTATCAATGATAAAAATACTTTTAAAGACCTTGAAAATGGAAAAAAATTAATTTTGATGATGACCTTGACCTTTGACCTTGACCTCATTTTGAAGGTCAAAGGTCATCGGTCTTAATGCAAGTGGTCCCATGTCTCTATCTATATTAATATAAAAGTTATAGGCTTAGATAATGATATTGGAGACTTTCAGGGGCAATAACTATGCTTAAGGGTTTTTGTATCCCTTTGATTATTTTTTCTTTGCAAGAGGGTTTTACTGTGAATTCATTAGCGAAGGTTTCGTGTCTCTATGACTTTCCGTTAAGTAGGAGTAGCGATAACAAGGTTTTCGACGCGAGTCTCCGAAATTCACAGAAGGGTCAAAGTTCAAAGTTGTAATGCATACTATCAAAACCAATCAAGAAGTCAATACTTACCCATATAATATTTCAACGCTATCTTAAGCAGGAAAGAGAGTATAAAAAGTGCTATTTTTTCCTCTTTTCTGATGACCTTGACCTTTGACCTTGACCTAATTTTCAAGGTCAAAGGTCACCGATCCTATTCCAGTTGGTCCCATGTCTCTACGACAAACCGTTCTCAAGCTCGACATGTTTTACGAATAAATTGCAAAACATAAAGAGGCATTAACTCCCTTTAGGGGACACCGAATCCCTTCATTTTAAATTCTTCGCTTCTACTAATTACCCTCTATGTTTTAGAAAAGGTTTCATCCTCCTATCATTTACGGTTACAAAGTAGAAGTGCTAACAATGATTTCTGCGAAAGGTCAAATAACTCCGTAAGGGGTCAAAGTTCAATTACGCAGGGTGAACTGTATTCGTTTCTCAAGAAGTACTATATGATGGACTATAAAGTTTTTCGATAAGTCTTAAGACGAAGATTTTTTTTGACGGCAGGAAAATAATAATAATAATAATAAACAGAACAATAACAATAGGACTTTCCACTGAAAGGTGGAAAGCCCTAATAATAATAACTAGTGATCCTAATTGTTCGCGAACAATTAGAGGGCTTTCCACCTGCAATGATTTAAAAAAAGACATTTAAGAATATTTAAGATGATGTACGAAACTCAAAATGACCAAGAAAATTTAATTAATAATTTTCACGATGACCTTGACCTTTGACCTTCACCTCATTTTGAAGGTCAAATGTCATCGGTCTTAATGCAAGTGACCCCATGTCTCTATCTATATTAATGTAAAAGCTATAAGCTTAAAAAAATGTTAATCAAGATATTCAGGGGCAATAATTTGTTTATGGGTTTTCGGTTACTTTCGGTTAACTTATCAATGATAAAAATACTTTTAAAGACCTTGAAAATGGAAAAAAATTAATTTTGATGATGACCTTGACCTTTGACCTTGACCTCATTTTGAAGGTCAAAGGTCATCGGTCTTAATGCAAGTGGTCCCATGTCTCTATCTATATTAATATAAAAGTTATAGGCTTAGATAATGATATTGGAGACTTTCAGGGGCAATAACTATGCTTAAGGGTTTTCGTATCCCTTTGATTATTTTTTCTTTGCAAGAGGGTTTTACTGTGAATTCATTAGTGAAGGTTTCGTGTCTCTATGACTTTTCGTTAAGCAGGAGTAGCGATAACAAGGTTTTCGACGCGAGTCTCCGAAATTCACAGAAGGGTCAGAGTTCAAAGTTGTAATGCATACTATCAAAACCAATCAAGAATTCAATACTTACCCATATAATATTTCAATGCTATCTTAAGCAGGAAAGAGAGTATAAAAAGTGCTATTTTTTCCTCTTTTCTGATGACCTTGACCTTTGACCTTGACCTAATTTTCAAGGTCAAAGGTCACCGATCCTATTCCAGTTGGTCCCATGTCTCTACGACAAACCGTGCTCAAGCTCGACATGTTTTACGAATATATCGCAAAACATAAAGAGGCATTAACTCCCTTTAGGGGACACCGAATCCCTTCATTTTAAATTCTTCGCTTCTACTAATTACCCTCTATGTTTTAGAAAAGGTTTCATCCTCCTATCATTTACGGTTACAAAGTAGAAGTGCTAACAATGATTTCTGCGAAAGGTCAAATAACTCCGTAAGGGGTCAAAGTTCAATTACGCAGGGTGAACTGTATTCGTTTCTCAAGAAGTACTATATGATGGACTATAAAGTTTTTCGATAAGTTTTAAGACGAAGATTTTTTTTGACGGCAGGAAAATAATAATAATAATAATAAACAGAACAATAACAATAGGACTTTCCACTGAAAGGTGGAAAGCCCTAATAATAATAATAATAATAAACAGAACAATAACAATAGGACTTTCCACTGAAAGGTGGAAAGCCCTAATAAGAAGAGAAGTGAAAAATCAACAATAGAATAATAGTAGGGTCTTCCGCTGAAGACGGAAGACCCTAATAAGAAACAGAGTAAAAACACTATGTTCCCAAACTTTGTTTGGGGAACATAATAAGAAACAGAGTAAAAACAATATGTTCCCAAACTTTGTTTGGGGAACATAATAATGATATCATTTTGAAACGTTGTACACAGTGATTTGTGGTTCGATAACACATTTTTTCTGTACATAATAAACAAGTATAATGTTTTCTTCATTGTGTGTGGGAAAATCAGTTGGCAACGCGTTCAAAGTCTGGAACTTATAATTTCTTTATTTCCTCTGGAGAAACATGGAATGATTTGCTTACATGATATAAACCCCTTTTTTTCAATCCTGATAATCATTTATAGGACATATTCTCAATGAAAAACAAGGTTTCAACCTTAGAGTATTTTATGCACCACTCTTGTTTCCAGTAAAGATTCACATTCTGTATTATCGCATTTGTGGTGTTAACAAAATCTAAAACATATAAATACAAGATAGGTACAAGATGTTTTGAATGATTTTATTTAATAAGAAAAACATGGATCAGTACAGAGGTTCAAACCAGAACCAGTGGAATGCAATCCAAAACTGCAACGCATCCTAAAAGGAAAACATCATTCTTATCTTAACATAATCATCGTCATCGTCGTTATGATTATCGTCATCATCATTATTGCTATTACCATCATTAAGGTTCACATTCTTATTACCATCATCATTGTCACCATTATTTTCACCATTATAATCGCTATCATTATCTTGTTATTGCTAAATAACCAGTTATGTGAAATGTTTTCTGTAACAGATGAACATCACGAATGCTGTACATTTCTTTTCTTGCCACTTTATATTCGCCGGTCTTAACATGACGCTATATCGGAATCGTTTTTAATTGCTCTTCACCATATGAATGCTTTTTTTTTTCATTACCAAAACTTGATTGAGATACGTATTATTTGAGTTGTAAATAATATAAGAGTCATGTATCTTCTCATTGGGACATAAAATATCCGTTAAAATACCGGTTGTGTATAACGTATTGCTAATATCACTAACAATAGTAGACTATATATTTTAAATATTGATTTAAAAGGGCACTTAATGATGATGAATATATACTTACTTAAGAGTTGTATTTAGATATTCATCACAGAATGAAAGTTTCTAACCCGATTATGTCAAGCAGACGGCCTCTTACAGGTATCCATCCTTCCCATAATCCATCCGAAATGCTCCTTATCCTGCCTCTGTCACTTTTGGGAACAAATCAATGATGCAAATAACTTCATTCACAGTTTTAACAAGTAATTGTGAATTAATTTCTTACAAACGACATACATTTCTTAAAAATACAAATGAAATCCTGTGATCTGTCCGGAAAACTAATTGTTTTAGATATCTCTAGTAAATCCAGGTCATAAAAATATTTAGTACACCATGAGATGAATTTTCCTAAACAGATATATCTATATAATGCGATTATCTTTCAGATATCGTAATTTTGATCTTAACTGTACCTGAGTTTCGCGGACTTTCAGTCGTGTCATTACTAACTTCGTCTTCAGAATTTGTACTGAATACGTCTCTCGCAGGAGGAGTGCTATTCACTTTAAAAAGAAATATCTAGCTATCAAGCAGATGTGAAACAATGCCACATTTTCATCAATATCCATAAAGTTCAGTATTGTGTCGATCAGGATAAGAAATGTACACGCGATGTAGTTTTTAAAATCCTAAGATACTTAATGCTTGTTAGTATTACAAATATAGAGAGGAGTGCATGGGTAAACACGTGTAGATGGTTAAATATTAAACTAGGGAAATTAAGATAAGTAATAGGCACACCGTGTCCAGTTATTATCTATGTAATCATCAAAATATGTAGAAGAGAATATAATTTCAGTCTTACATGGTACTTCTAAACTCTCACCATCTTTGTTACCACCAATCACATCAACGGTTTTTTCAAACCTCCTGTGCTTATGGTCTGTGAAAACAAACTACAAATTGATCAACATTGAACCTATTATATACATCTAATATAAACAATATTCCTTTATCATATAGGCTGGGAACCTTTATCAAGTAACAAGCAAAGGCTACTTGGCAAGTCATATTAACTAAAGTGGTTTCATAGGAAAATGTTGTGGTATATATGGGTTTTTAGCAATATCAAAACATTTACAATTAGATTTACAGAAATTCTATAACAATGTTTTTTTTTTATATGATATGTCCTTAAACCTCACCTACCAATGCGCATGCCAATTTTGCAGTGGAAAGATTATATGATTATGAGCCACAATATTAACTAGCATCAAATATAAATGATGATATCAATTACATGTACAACAAAGGAAATGTACTTACGGCGTGACAAACAAGTCTGTAGCAGGACCGCAAGGATAAGGACTCTATAAACCCACATCTTCAGATATTACCAGTATTTACCTCAACTGCAGAAGTGACCTATAATTGTTTGTATAAATACCAATATGTTTTGATTGTTTAAACAAAACTCAGCATTTTTACCACAAAGAACAGCTGTTACAGATTTCAAATATAGGGATTTATATTTTATGATACTTTTTAAGGTAGGTGTTCTAAACATTGAATAGAAAGTTTTCAGCATATGCGTTTTGGGAACTTTCCTGGATGTTTTTAAGACACCAGATTTCTTTATTGACGTCTACTTTGATTACAGACCTTTTGTTATCGACACACAGCTACTACTCTTATTGAAATTTAATTCATTCTCTATGTTTCGCTGTCAATCTTCTTTTTTAAAACTCAGTGTTACATACTTGATTTAATCCGATGATTCAGTTTATGTTTTCCAGTGTGTCACACTCTCAGACACATGTTAAAGTTATCACTTAGTAAATAATCTCGCCATTTCAATGTTACTTATACTTATTTGCATTGCTGTTGGTACTAATAGGTAAAATCATAGGGAACGCTATTTTGATAAAAGTATTAAACTTGAAAGGTTTATAAACATAAGACAATTATAACCAAGTATCATGTGTACCAGTACTTGTCTTCCTATACACCTTACAACAGGGTTTTTATGATTAAAAATAGTCAACTATACATGAAAAAAAATCATTCATAGGAGGCGGAATATGTTAAACACATTTAATGAAGTATGAAGTTTTGCTGTTTATGTGTAATTCGCTATCATTTGATCAAACAGCAATATAAATCGGTTATCAATACATGAAATGCACCAATACAAAGTTGTTTTGTGGGATTTCAATTTTTGGGGATCGTTTTCAGATTGAATTGTCATGAAAAGAATTGTGAATAATGCAAAATATGTTGGTAGTGTCATAGGGAAATTTCATGGCAATTACAAGTGTTTAGCAATATCAAAACATTTACAAATAGTTTATAGTTATACAAAATTCTATAACAACGCAGCATAGGTAAGGTTTCCATAGAAAACCACACTTCTATGCAGAAATGTACCTCAGTATACTTCACATTATATGACTACACAATTATAACGCACGTTCCTACGTACATGCATGGGTTTATAGTAATGTCACGGGGAAAATGTCATCATATTCTATCGTAATTTACTATCGCTATCAAGTATTATGCTGTATGTGTGTGCTTGTGATATTCATGTCACATGTAATTCTTATATTTTTTTTTATATCATATGTCTTCATTATTTGATATATACGGCGAATGTGACCTGTCGACAGGGGATGTTTACTACTCCTAGGCACCAGATCCCACCTCTGGTATATCCAGGGGTCCGTGTTTGCCCAACTCTCTGTTTTGTAATGCTTATAGGAGTTATATGAGATTGATCACTTTTCGTTATCTTAACCTTTCATATGTGTATACATACCAATCACTACTGTAATTTTGATGTTATATAGTAACCTTGAAATCACCCTATGTGCAAAAGCATTTGAGAATAAGAAAATCAATCATTTGTAAACAGCGCCTTGGCGCAAATGAAACGTGATATTTTGTGTGAAACCAAACGAGAAAATCTTTGCGAATGTTTACTTGCGAAAGAGACGAACCCCTCTGGTACTTTTCAAATCGATCATTGTTTGAGAATAATCCCCCGAAATTGATGATGTTTGACACTTTTTATAAATTATTTTGTGACATCTTTGACATACGCCACGGCAAATACAATAAAACAGAATCCATTGGGGTGGCCAGGTATATCTAAATATAAGGAATAACACTAGTGAAATTATGCGTGGCGTGTTTGTCACGGACATTTAATAGATATATCACAGAAAATACAAATATGCGCCGATGAACAAATGGCAGCATAGGAATGAAGCATAGGGGCACCATCTTGGACGGGGTTCTGGAAAATACTGTAGCCCCAGGAGACCGTCAAAAATCAAATGCGAAGGATGGTGGATTTTGAGATGTTTGCCGTCTGCTCTCTTTGAATGTCGAAATAAAAAGGAAGAACTCAGTTGATATTATTCTCTCACCAGATGGCGCGCTACGCAAGCTTCACTTTCATCTCTGTTATCATCTCAAAAATAGTTCGGCTTACCACATGATCTCGCATGGACAAAATGGCGTCTTTGATTCCAACGAAAGATGTAAACATCGATTGTTTTGTGTGTTTTGGAAAAAAGGTAGCAAGTTTAAAACTCTCTGGACGTAAATGTTTGAAGGAAAAGTTCCAAGAGAAGTTGAGCAGAGTAATTGACGTCAAGTTATACGAAGATTTGGTGAGAAAGGATGCTTCAGTTTGTCGTAATAGTTTTTCCAGAATTTCAACCGTAAGCAAATGTATACAAAAATACCAGTACTCGGCACAATCATTTCGTCAATGCTCTATTCATAAACGGGGAGCTTCGTAGCAATGTCCTACCAACGCTTCCGGTGTGCAGATCAAGCAAAATGTTGAAACTGCAGGATGAAACCACCGTTGCTACTGAAACAGCTTTATCAGAAACATTACCCCATATTCTAGAACATGGATATGTATCGAAGAGTATACCTGACCCACAAATCAAGAAAGATACTGACCCTGTTTTGATGATCCTCAGTGATTCATATAATAACATGAAAGAGAATAGGGATGAAGCCATACCCAATTTATGGAGCGAGTGTCAGAGTTTAACTTCAAGAACGAACATCTGTGTTACTGAAGTATAGAGAAGTATCAGATAAAAATTTTAAATAATTTATTTATATTTTTTGTAATCTGTTTGGATTTGAAAGAAATTTAGTTCATATTTGATACTATATAGATTATTAATAATATAAATATAAACTGCCATACTATCATAATTGTTTGTTTTAGAGTTCAATTACTGCTTGAGGTGGTCTGCTATGCTGCCATTCCAGTCAATGGTAAAATTACTTCTTCCAATCTTAGCATCCTGCTATGGAATCATAATGAAACAGATTTCATAATCTATCAGCATATCAGAGACTTGCCACAGCTATTGGAATGAAAGGAGGATTGGATGATAGGGTATTAAAGCTGGGTATTAATGTTGCTATGTGCAATGTTTGTTATGTACAAGTAAGAAAAAGAATCTTTTACATGTAGTTACAGTGGAATCATTGTACATTGGGGATCAATGTTCGTGTATCTTATGGGTCACTCTAAGCCATGAATTTAAATCTCATGAACATGTTTTAAAGTTATGAATCTTCTTACATGTGTAATGAAACAAACTATTTACACACAAAATTACGTCCAATGAACCAGTGAAATTTTGGTTATCCACAAACATTGAGCCCACCAATTGAAATAATTCCACAGTAGTGTTTACAATTGTTCATTTCTCGGCACATCCTGACAATTTTAACAGATACAATGTATACACTATATGTATAGTAATTAAACATGAAGTTAAAGGAGTTAAAGAGTGTATACTTGTATTTCTTATCCTGCATTCCTAGCATTTATATGTTTGTTTAGGATCCACCAGCTTTACAGTTAATTTCTATGCTCTGAAATGTACACAAAAAGTTTTCTCTGAGCTAGAGATACATGCTAGTGAGATTTTTACTTTGAAGTAGATATTAAATTTTGTTTCATTTTGCATGTATTTGAATGGGTATTGGCTATTATATTGTTGAAAGATATATGCAATGTATATATCAACATTATTTTACATGATAATTATATATGCATTGTTATGTTTGGGTATTGGGTACTAATATTGTTAAATGCTAAGATTGATAATGCAAGTGTTATGTCTCCACCTTGGAACACAAAAGAATTAAAAATTTAAATCCAGTTATTAAAATTTTAAATATACAGTATTATCGTTAACTTAGAATTGTGTAAAATTACGGTTTTTGTTGTTGTTGTTGTTGTTGTTGTATTCTTGGAATATATAAGTCAGTTTTGCATTTAAATTTCCACATTGAGAGATATACACACAAAACATTCTCTGTAGATATACATGTATGCCAGAGTGATATTTTTATATGGTATGTTTTATTATATATCTCATATATTTTATAAAATATCTTGTAAAACATATAAGATACCCATGGAAAGCCGTAGGGTACCCCCACATTATTATTATTTTTCCCTATATAAAATACCAAAATTATAATCTCTTCCAAAAATAAAAAAATTCTCCCTATTTGCCGATATTATTATTTTATCGCAGCGATAATAATAATCTGTCCCGATTCTCAGACACCAAATTATAATTTCATCCCCAAAAGAAAAATATTCTTCATTTATGACATTATTATAATTATAAATACTGCCGCAATAAAAGTCACACATTATCTTCAATAGAAAAATAATCTTTCCACCACAATAATAATTACTGAACATCAACAATAATTATCTTTTTTATATGAACGCTACTTTAAGAATATAATCTGTACTGACAATAATAATTCTAGACCAGCCAAAAAGACAAGATTATTAATGTTGACGGAAAAGATTTGGACGCTTGAAACAGAAAACGTTTGTCTGAATCGGATTCACAATAATAATCTCCGACTACAGAATGGCAGATATTATATGAAGCGTGAAAGCAGATACTATTTCATACGTGACTGTGCAAACGGTTGGTCGAGAGGAAAATCACGTGACGTAGTTTCACTTTGACTTTATTGTGGAAATGGTTGTTTGTCGAAAAGGTATCCTGGTATGTGTTTCTTTTGGAGGATGAGAAATGTGAATAATTCAATGACTAAATCTTTGTTGGAAACGAAGTATAACATTTTATATCTTTGTGACATGATAGATAGAAAGGGAATTTTATCAAACACACTGGCCAGCATGGTTGCACAGACACTATATTTTCGTAACACAGGCCACCCAAGGGCTTAATTACGCATTGAATGATATAGGGCTCACGGAGCATGTGACCGGTCGACAGGAGATGCTTACTCCTCCTAGACACCTGGTCCCACCTCTGGTATATCCAGGGTCGGTTTGCCCAACTTTCTATTTTGTGTTGCTTATAGGAGTTACGAGATTGATCACTGTTCGTTATCTTCACCTTTCATTGATCTCTTTACTGTGTTTTATGTTGATTTCTTAATGTACTGAATAGGGTGTCATCACATAAGGTGTCTATATCTGGTACAGGAACAACCTTATCCGGGGAGTGGCGTCTTAGTACTGATTAGTAGCACCTCCACCGCTAAATTCCACATCATTTTGTATACATGACCATCCTTCTACTTAGATAATTGACAAAGGTGATACATGTACTAAGTACACATACTTCATGCAGTTAATTGTTTCCCAGCTATTCACACAACCATCTAAGGGTGCATACAATGTATAATTAAGGATGTACCTTACATCGTCATAATGTCTGACTTTCTTTTAAAACATGGATGAAAATATTAGTATCGGCAACATTTAACTATTTCTTTTGGGTTTAACTACCTAGCCAAGTAGCTCAGGTTAGCAAACTGACTGCTTAGATGTAGGTTGTGCGTTCGAGTCCACCAAGGATTTTTAACAAAAATTTCCCCAGATTATTTTCTACTAAAACTGCATTTTTGACATTAAAATGAAGTAAATTTTAACATTTTCAATTTCAAAATATTGTTGTACATATCCTTAGGATTACAAGGAGAAAGCTTTAAAAACCCTGGCTTACATTTGCCATGATTGTCGTGCAATAAATTTGTGAACGATTCAGTTCTTGCTTTTCATTAATTTAATTGATGTGTATATCAATATTCCTGTTCACATTCAAATTTGGAGCTCAGTATAAATGATTTGATGATCTCTTTAATTCAGTTGAAGATATCTAATTATTTTAATCTGCTTTTGTATGAGAATTAATGCACAAAAGAGAGCTACAATTCAATACGATCATTAATTCAATTATGTAAATGTTGAATTGATGATATCTCTAATTATATAGTTGCTCTCTCCAAAAGACTTATTGCATACATCTGCAGTCAATTAATGTTATATTTAATCCAATTGTATAGAGCAATACATCAATTACAGTGCACATTGATTGAATTATTGTCCTCTACAATTTAATTGTTGCTTACACCAATTCAGTTGGTGATATCATCAATTCATTTAAAGAGAGCAACAAGTCAATCAAGGGCCTCCGTGGCCGAGTGGTTAGAGCATTGCGCTCAAAATCACACGGCCTCTCACCTCTGTAGGCGTGGGTTCGAATTCCGCTCGCGCCGGTAAGTGAGAAAGTTTCCCAGTTTACTTTCGGAAGGTCGGTGGTCTCTTCCCAGGTACATTGTATCTGGGTTCTCTCTTCCACCAATAAAAACTGGGCGCCACCATATAACTGAAAAATTGTTGAGTGTGGCAGAAAACATCAAAACAAACAAACAAACAAGTCAATCATAGCACACATCAATTCAGCAGAATAATTAATACTATCACCAATTCAATTAATGTATGCTGAAATGAAAATTATTAAAATTAAAATTATCTGAAGAGATCATTGACTTGTTGCATGCTTCAAATAAATTCATAGTATCTTCAAAGTAATTAAAAATGTCTTAAATTAATTAAAGAATCCGCCTGATAGATAAAACCAAAAAAATGGCTGTAATGACAGTCCATGACTCATTGCAGTGAATAACAGACACAAGCAACGTTTACCAATTTATTCATATAACAGCAATGACACATTCGGGATATACTGAAATGGACATTATCGGCCGCATGTGAACATTTTGTGGGGTAACTGGGGAGTCGTCCAGTGAGCCAGTTTAACTTAACTTGTAAGGGGTACACTGGGGGGCCCGAGTAAAACATTCAGTGCCCAGACCTGAACGGACGCCAGCGTTCTAAGGAGGTAAGCGAGACCCGCCCTTCTCACCCTGTCTCCTGCAGTGCTACCTGGTATGTACATTATCATGTTGGACATAAGCCCCAAACATGCATCAGACTGTAGCATCCCCTCACTGAAGTGAGGTGGATGTGGGCCCAACCGTCCCCGGTGGTGGCCCCACTGTTAGTTTACTTGTTTTAACTTGTACGACTTTTAGTACTGTAAATTGCCTCCTGCTTTAGAAGCAGGTGGGGGAAACAACCAGGTTTTGGAGCAGAAACAGTCATCACATGCCATTACCGACTCCCCATTCCCCAACCCCCCCCCCCTTAAACATGCGACAGTCTAATTAATTAGACTCAAATACACTGTATCAACAATTTGCTTTAATATTAAAAATTCCCCCTTAACATTTAAAAAGTTGTTATTAAGGCACTCCATCCCGAATGGCAATGCAGTCACACTTGGTGTGGTCCAGGCTTTACCATTTACTTTATCCAGGTAACCTGTTGGAAGTCTTCGTCTGTTGCGAAACCTATGAAAGAGAAGGAAACAGCAGAACCAAAAGGAAAGAACATGTATATACAAATTAAAATTGGGGGAGGGTGGGTGGGTGCTTCGGTTGGAAAAAATGTAATGAATGGGTTCGATCACAGGGAGTACCGAGTGTGACGTAGTGCATACGAATTAACTTGTACCATCTAGCCGCTAAAGTCACGTAGACCCGACCTACAGGGTGTATCAAAATTAATACGGACTATTTGATATAAACTCAAATAATCTCGAATATTTGAGTTTATATTGATTTGGCACTCCATACAACTGAGCCAAAGACCTCAATAAGCTTGTCTGAGCAGAATGTCATTGTTGCAAGTCCTCTTTCAATTTTTCATTTGGCATTTCAATGAAACTTAGTAGAAAGTATCTTTGAGTAAAGAACTTTTAAGTTTCTTCATTTCAGGTTCCATGCCACCCCCAAAAGGGAAATATACCTTAGGTTTATATCAATTCATGAAATATAATAAAAAACAAAACATGTTCAAGCATCTTATATAGTGCCATATTCAAGTGGTCCAGTGTTTCTTAACAAAGTATGACTACCAGAAAACCATCCATATAAGAAGGTTAAACTTTTTTCTTCATTGAAACGTACCGGTAGTACATACACAAGAAAGATATTTCATTGAACTGAGAATCAATTCCAAAATACTTTTAAATAATTGTTATAATGAGGGTTTTAGGAGAAATCAACACCAATCATGGTTCAAAGAGTTATATTGTCTTAATCACATTAACCCTAAACTATTTAAACAATGTCACATGGCATAGTGTCTAAAACACACACACACACACACACACACACACACACACACACACACACACACACACATATATATATATATATATAATCAAGACTTGCCTAGATGGTCGAGAGGTCTAGCGCGCTGGTTACATGCTGCTAGGAGATTTGGTTCCGCAGGTCGTGAGTTCAACCCCGGGTAGGGGCGGAAGTGGGTATCCACATAAAAAAGTGAAATTTTCTGTGCTTTATATTAATTATTTCTTCACTTGGGGCAGTTATGTTTATTTGAGAGTTCATTGCTAGTTCTGTGTTATATATATATATATATATATATATATATATATATATATAAATATATATATATATATATATATATATATATATATATATACAAGTATGTGGATGCATACTGTAATTTACATTATAGCAACTAACATGACTATTTTAGATCAGAACCTTGCTTGGGCAACCATAGTCTATGAAAGCACAAACACTTTAAGTATCAAAGACAATTCAATAAATACATATATATAATTTATTACACAATCATGCATATCTGACATTAATAATACATATCAGAAGGTGCTAAACATTTTGAATATATTATAAATGTATAGAAATAAATTTGTTTTTCTGTAAACTTCTCCTGTGGTTAGCAAGTTTAACAGTACAAAAGTATGGTTTGGACAAAATTCATGGGTGTTTTTGTAGGGGATAGTGGAGAGGGATGGGAGTTTTCAAACAACAAATTCTGTTCATGAATAGCCTTTAGCATTCATACCAAATGAAATTCTGTAAAGCTCCACATTTAAAATATTTCAAGGATAAAAAACATCCCCCCCCCCCCAGAAAATGTGAATACATGTAAATGTATCTGATTAGTTAAATACATAAAACGATGGAATAGAAATCAGCTGGCAATAAAAGCAAGTGTACAAAGTCATGGAAACAAATGTATATTCTACAACATCTCATGATGTTAAAGAATCATCAAATGCATCATGCACTCCCTCAGATTTATGCAGAGATGACGAGCAGAGGCCCAGTCTCTCAAGGTGTCAAGCAAAGGCAGATCATGCTGATGCAAAATAGATTATGCCTCACATGTTAATTCTTCCTCAATATCTTGGAAATTGTTTAGATACAAGTCTCTGTAAATTGGGCACTGTATTTTGTTGAACTGCAGAGAAGTATTGTGAAGCACCTAAAATAGAAAAAAAAATCTAGACATATTCAACATACACAGTATATAAATTGAACAAAAGGCTCACCGGCCTAAATTTATCGGTCACCTGAGTACTAGTGAAAAATTATCACTACTCCCAAGGGCTATGGAATCTAGAAATAATTCCCTGTTCTGAAATCTAATCTAAATTTTAACATTCAGCAAAAGTATAAAACAAGATGTGCTCTTACAACTTCAGTGCCCTCAAAAGTGCATACACTGATGAAAGGCTTCACATAATACAAGAGATGTTTGTAAAAAAAAAAATATATTCCCCCAGGGTGCAAAATTGAAAAGAGTTATACACACACACATCATTTAATTGATAGTAGTATCATCAATTCAAAATATTGAGCAGACAATATCTTCCTATATCAAGAGTGGATTGACCATGTGACCTCAAAATCAATAGGAGTCATATACTCCTTAGGATGTACCAGTGTACCAAGTTTGATGTCTGTCAAGCAAAGGGTTCTCAAGATATTGAGCGGACAGTGTATTCCTATGTCCAGAGTAGATTGACCTTTGACCTGAAAAACAATATGGGTCCTCTTCTACTCGTTACCAGCCCACATATGAAATATTATTATGATCAAGTGAATGGTTCTCAAGATATTCAGCAGACAACATGTGGTCTACTGACCGACCAACAGGTGCAAAGGAAAATACCTCTCTTCTTTGAAGGGGGCATAATAGGTATATTAACATTAAACGATATGACTAATTTGGACCCATCCTAGAGTCAAAACTCTGGGTTGTGAAATTCAATATTTTTTGTACATCTTTTTCTGCTATTCCTTAGTATGCATTTAGATTTTATAGAGTATCAGCAAACTTGTACAAAAACACTATATTCTAAGTTTGGTCCCACCCTGGGATCAGAAACCCTACCTCGGGGATCATGAAATTTACAATTTATGTCCCCCTTGTCCAAAAGATGCTTCATACTAAATTTGAAAAGAATTGGACTAGTAGTTATCAAGAAGAAGTTAAAAATGTTCAATTGTTAACGCATGACAGCGAACGACAATCAATTTAGTATCAGGGGTCCGTGTTTGCCCAACTTTCTAATTTGTATTACTTATATGAGTTATGAGATTGATCACTGTTCGTTCATCACCTTTCATTGTAATCCGAACCTAAGGGTCATGACATAACCTAACTTCAATTCACATACTGTATACCAACTTCTATTCATGACGATTAGTTGACAATTTAGCAATTTAAAACTGGTTCTCGGTGACCAATATTTGTGACCAAGATAATCTTAAACAAATGCAAAATACATTAATGAGGAGATTCTCGCAAAATTCACGAAAATTTGTCACATGTGAATAAAAGTTGGTTTACAGTATCATGGGTATGCCTCAATATCAATATGACAAACATGACCTTGTTTTTCTGGAAAAGAATCTTTTTAAAACATATTCCTTTCTGTATGCATAAACCTACTTCATGGGCCACAATTTGACCAAACTTGAATCTACACTATGTCTTCAAGCTTTCATGAACATTTCAACTTGTCTAGCCAGTGGTCCTCAAGATAAAGATTTTTAAATGACCCCACCTATATTTGCCTTTTCTTGACTATCTCCCCTTTGAAGGATGGGTGACTCTCCATCTAAACATCCCAAATATCCAACTTTGACGGATTGTTTGTGCCAAGTTTAATTGAATTTGGCCAGGTGGTTCGAGAGAAGATAAAATGTAGTTTACAAACAGACAAATAGCAGGCAAGAGGTGGTCAGAAAAACTCACTTGACCTACTAATAATAAATATATCATGTCACTGTGTGCGTAAAATCTCACATAGATATATACATGTAGCACTATTTTATTTGTGTTACCTTGATTTGCTCCAAATTTTCTCTAAGTCACTGAATTGCCATTTCCTTCTAAACAGGATTCAATGAAATGCTACAACGATTCCATTCTCTGTTCCAGGATCCACACAGATCTTTTGAGGACACCCTTAAAAAATATGAAAAAATCTCAAACTTTAAACTTCCATACATGGAATTTTAACATCAAAGCAGATTCTGTCTCATGCAAGGTGAAGATAACGAACGGTGATCAATCTCATAACTCCTACAAGCAATACAAAATAGATAGTTGGGCAAACACGGACCCCTGGACACACCAGAGGTGGGATCAGGTGCCTAGGAGGAGTAAGCATCCCTTGTTGACCGGTCACACCCGCCGTGAGCCCCATATCCCGATCAGGCAAACGGAGCCATCCGCAGTCAAAATCAGTGTGCCAAGAACGGCTTAACAATCGGTATGAAACACGTCAGACATTTCAATTCTTAATTTTGAAATGAATTTCTAAATTTTATAACAGCAATTAAATATACATCCGTATTTTCAAGCTACTAACGAAGTACTTAGCTACTGGGCTATAGAGACCCTCGGGGACTAACAGTCCATCAGCAGAGGCCTCGACCCAGGGGTCATAATGTAAAACCTATATAGTACAAATTTTGATGCACCAGATGCGCATTGCGACAAATAATGTCTCTTCAGTGATGCTCAACCGAAATGTTTGAAATCCGAAATAACTATGAAGTTTTAGAGCTAAATATAGCCAAAAACAGCGTGCCAAAAAAGTGGAGCCAAATTCGTCCAAGGATAAGAGTTATGCATGAGGGAGATAATCCTTAATTTTGAAATGAATTTCTAAATTTTATAACAGCAATTAAATATACATCCGTATTTTCAAGCTACTAACGAAGTACTTAGCTACTGGGCTGTAGAGACCCTCGGGGACTAATGTCATGTTTTGTGCACTCTCTCCTCTTATAGGCCTACCCTTTTACGCCACATTTATGAAATGCAAGATTAGGCATAATCTCTGCACACTTCAAACATGTCGAAGGTTTGAAGAGCTGTTTCGAATAGGAATAAAATGTGCTGTGGTTTTTTGCATATGATTATTAATCGAAGGCTACTAGAGAGCGCCACATCTCCCTTAGCTATTACCAGACTCGTTTAGTTTGATCAAACCGGAAGAAATTGAAGAAAAATTTGGAGGAGGAGAAGGATTAGAAAGGAGAAAGAGAAGTAAGGGGAATAGATGCTGGAGGAGGAGGAGAAAAGCAAAGTTGGGGTTTTGGAGTGGGGGTTTGGGTGGCGACCATTCGTGCTTGGGTATGGCCTAAAATTGGCGATCAATCGTGTCCACCCTCACGTCACGTTCGGTCGCCTGGCGACGATACGTGTGGCACAAATGGTCACCGGCGACCATACGTGCGGCACGAATGGTCGTCGGCGACAAAACGTGCAGAAACGACGAAACGTGCCGTAACAACCCCCTCCCTCAATTATAGCCACATCACAAAATTATCTACTTGAGTTACATGATACATTTGTATGTCTAATTATTTACAATAATAAACCTAGTTGTTTGAATGAAAGAGAAGATGTAAGTAGAATTTAAAGTATAGATAAATTGCGTAATTATCGAATAATCATTCAGGAAGTTGAAGATGAACGTATACTTGCAATTACCTGGTTACTTTATAAAACTTGTTCTCCATTGACACTTGAACAACTGCATTGACAATGTACGAAAAACGTTGGTTTTTCGGACGTGTAATTGCCCCATTCTATACTCGTAATACTGAATCGTATTTATTTGTCACCGGAAACCCTTCGCCGGGAGTGACAAAAAACGAGACATAAAGCCCCTATGGCCATAAAAATACAAAATTAATAGTGGAGCAAACACAGACCCCTGGTCTCACCGAAGATGGGATCAAGTGCGTAGGAGGAGTAAGCATTCACTGTTGACTGACGACTTCTCATTTTGAAGGAAACAGGTCGGGCACTATTCGTATATATACAAACTAGATCATTTTATCGGCCATAGAATATAGAAAATGCTGACTTTAAACAAAAATTATTAAGTTAACAAATAACAACTTGTATAAAGAAAATGCATGTACCAACAGCATAAATGAATCAAAATTGAAATCTGCTCAACTGAGTCATCTTAGAAATGAATATCATTATGAAAAGGTGAAGGTAACAAACTAAAAATACACAATTAAGAGTTGGACAAACACGGACTCCTGAATATACCAGTGGCGGGATCAGGTGACTAAGAGTAGTAAGTATCCCCGTCGACCAGTCACACCCGTCGATAGCACTAAATTTTGATAAGGTAAACGGAATAATCCGTAGTCAGAATCATTGTGCCAAGAACGGCTTGACAATAGGCATGAAATATGTCAGATAGCATTTGACTGAATGACAGGTTGTATTGGCAAACTAGATCGTTATAACGATCATAAACTTTGCAAAATGCTGATTTTGAATGAGACTGTTGGAACTCCTGTCACATCAAATCGTTTGTGAATCAATCTAAAAACTGGCCATACGCAGAAAAAGCACTTGTGTATCGAATCAATTGAGATATATAAACATCATATGGAGGTGATAATGTAATATTGCTACGTAAATATGAAAATTTGACGATGGAGAAGCTGAAATGATCCCGTTTCTCATAAATTTGAGCTATTAGTTTGCCTTTAATATCTAATTTCAATGAGATATATAAGAACAAAGCAGATGTGGAAGTCGCTTTTGTGTCTTTTATTTCGAGTTCACTGGGATATGTCGATCTACATATTAATGCAAAAGATTATTGTTAGTAGAAAACGTCAATATATCTAAACTTCGACTTCAAAATCACGCAAGAATTTTTTTTCTTCTCATACAGAAAAATTGGAATAAAAAATGCCTTATCAGAATATAAAACAGGTCAGCTAACTAAGACCAAGGAGCACAATTCGTGCCCATGTGAATTCTTACAGACTGTTGGAAGACCTGATCACTAAAGACTGAAGAGATTGTCAATGAAGAACGCTTGCATCTTTTTAATATCAACTTCAGAGTACTTGTGCGTAGAATCAGAGCGATGTTTAATAAAGTAATTTTTGAATACCTCATATTTAGATATGAATATTTCCTTTTCCACAATTTTATTGAAGAAACAGCTGTCTATGATATCAAATGTATAGTGTTCAATTTATCATGAGATATGGTCGTGTGGAGTGCTGATTTGAGAAAAGTTTCCATTTCAAATTTATTTAAAGTTCATAAAAACATGTATAGGGCCCCCACTTGATTTACACCACTTTTGCCATATGTTGAGGCAGAATATGTTTTTAGTTTCTCCCTCACATCAGTTAATATTTTCGTGAGGAGCAAAGGTAGGGAGCTTGGTATAACATTAATTGCATCCAACAATGTATATTTGCTTTTTGTGAAGCTTAGGAATCCAATATAGGTACGATTGAGTGCGATTACAAACTCTGGATTTAATGTCATGTCGAAATGATGCTGTAAAAGAGAAGATCATAGTTAATAAAGACATCATTTGGAATAGTTGTACATAGTTTACCGTTCATGATAAACAAGGATAATGGTTTCTTCATTATATATGAGCAAATTACTTGGCAACGCATTCAAAATCTGGAACTTGAAATTTCTTTATTTCTCAGGGAAAAACATAAAATGGTTTCCTTCCATGATATAAACCCCGTTTTTATTAAATCTTTATCATCATTTATATGACATATTCTCAATGGTAAGCAAGGTTTCAACCTTAGGGTATTTTAAGCACCACTTGTTTCCAGTAAAGATCCACATTCTATATCATCGCATTTTGTAACAAAATAGTTACCCAGAAAACACTAAATATTGTGTAAACATTCGTATCTTGCATTTCCAGTCAAGATGCGAGTATATCTCCCAGCCAATTTGTTTCTGTATTCATTTTAAGGACTCGCATCTTTATTCGACAAGCCTTTACACCTTCTAATTCATGTTTTCTGTTATGTTTTATATGGACACATACAAAGCTGTAATGTTGCCTTGGAATATAGCGAGGTTTCAACATAAATACATGATAGATACCAGATGTTTTGAATGATTTCATTTAATAAGAAATCCAGGGATCAATACAGAATTTCAAACCAGGACAAGTGGAATGTTATCCCCTAAAAAGAAAAAAAAACAACATTGTTTTTATTTTAGCAGAATCATCATCATCATCATTATCATTATTGCTATTATTATTATTATGATTTACGATCTTATTATCATCATTATTGTCACCATCATTTTCACTTCACTGTATTATTATCGTTATAATTTCCATGTTATTTTCATAATCATCATTAAGTTTCATGTAGCTATTCTCATCAATGATGTCATTATCATCAATAGTCCCATGGAGATCCGGGTGAGAATAGGTCCCCTGTACCACTTGCTTGTCGTAAGAGGTGACTAAATAGGGCGGTACTTCGGATGAGACCGCAAAAACCGAGGTCCCATGTCACAGCAGGTGTGACACGATAAAAATCCCTCCCTGTTCAAAGGTCATAATTACCGTGCATATGCCTAAATTTTGCAGCACTTCACCGGCAATTATGACGTCTCCGTATGAGTGAGAGGGACGTTAAACAATATTCAATAAATCAATCAATCATAATTGTTGTTAATAATACTATTATCAATTTTATTATCATTGTCATTCCTTCAAAAATCTTATTTTGATTTTACTTTAATCAGGTACATGGCTTAGATGCTGCTACTCAAAGCCTCAAAAACACTTTTTAAAAAAATATTCTTGTTAATGTTATCATGGTTACCATCACTATTAGTATTAGCATTGTCAGTCATGTATTATAGTATAAATGAACGGTGAGGATAACGAACAGTGATCAATCTCAGAACTCCTAAATGCAAAGTAGGGCAAACACGTACCCCTGGATATATCAGAGGTAGGGTCAGATGCCTAGGAGGAGTAAGCATCCCCTGTCAACCAGTCACACCTGCTGTGAGCCCTATATCTTAATCCAGTAAACGGAGTTATCTGTTGTCAAAATCAGTATGCCAAGAACGGCCTAAAAATCGGTATAAAACAAGTCAGAGTATTTGCCAAATGATAGGTTGTATTGGCAAACTAGATAGTTATAACGACCATAGAATTTGCGAAATGCTGACTTTGAACGAGACGGTTGATAGCCCTGCACCATCAAGTTTATTGACAGTAGCCTGCATCGATTTAAAAACTGATCATACGCAGAACAAACTCTTGCGTATCGTATCGAATAAGTTGCAGGTGACAATGGAATATTGCTACATAAGTAGAGGAAATTGACGATGGAGAAGCTAAACTCATCCCGTTTATCATAAAGTTGAGTTGCTAGTGTGCTGTTAATATCTATTTTCAATAAAAATATCTAAATATGAAGCAGACTTGGACGACTTTGTGGTGTAGCGATACATATAACATGGCGCCATATCGGAAGTATTCTTAATTCCTCTTCATGGTATGACTAAAATGTTTTTTCATTACCAAAATCCGATTGAAATATATATTATTTCAGTTGTATCTTATTTAAGAGTTATTTATCTGTTCATAGGGTCAATGCACCTTAAAAGAACAGACGTTATGTTCGTCATTCTCTCCAAAAAGGACATTGCTGAGATGTCTGTTAAAATACCGGTAGTGGAAAACCTAGTCTAAATGTCTCTAACAGTAGTAGCCTATGTATCTAAGATATTGATTAAAATTGACACATAATGATAATAAACTTCTAATTAACTTAAGCGTTGTACTTAGATATTCAACAGAGAATTAAAGTTTCTCATTCGATTATATCAAGCAGAAATTTCTTACTTTTTCCTCCAATTGTGCATATTAGTTGTTGCTTCGTCTCCCTTTGTCACTTTAGGAACAAATCAATGGTCTGAATATTAACTACATTTACAGTTTTAGCGAGTAATTGTGAACTAATTTCTTACAAACGACATTTGTTTCTTGATATTTTCTATGAAATTCTGTGATCGGTCCACAAAACTGATAGTTAGCTTTCAGATATCTCTAGTAAATCCTGGTCATAAAATGTTTAGTATACCATAAAATTAATATTCCTACTAAACACGTATGCCTATATAATGCGATTATCTTTGAGAGATCGTGATTATCATCTTACAATGTACCTGATTTTTCCGGACTTTCAGTCGTGTCATTAACAACTTCATCATCAGAATTCATATTGTCTCTCAGAGGATGCACTTCCACTTTGAAAACAAATATCTAGCTTTCAAGCAAATGTCACATTTTTATCAATATATACAAAGCTCAGTAATGTGTCGATTCGGAAAAGACGTTTACACGCGGTGTAGCTTTAAAAATCCTAAGATACTGTATGTCTTTTAGTGTTACAAATATAGAGAGGAGTGCAATGGTAAACACCTGTAGATGGTTAATTATTAAACTAGGAAATCTAACATTAAGATAAGTAATAGACATTCTGTGTCCAGTTATTATCTATATCATTGATCATCAAATCATGTAGAAGAGAATATAATTTCAGTCTTACATGGTACTTAAAAAAAAACTACCATTTTCATTCCTCCTTTTCGATTCTTTGTTACCACCAATCACATCAAAGGTTTTCGCCAAGATCTTATGCTTATGGTCTGTGAAAACAAACTACATAATGATCAACATTGAACCTGTTATATACGTCTAATATAAACAATATTCCTTTATCATATAGATTGAAAAAAACTATAGTGTAAGCCCAGTTTTAATCATCATGAATATTAAATTAAAATTAAACATGTCTTTGTAAATATTACGAATAGTATATGTTTAAAACTTGAAGAATACGAAGCAGTTTTGAAGAAGAGAAAATCATATTTCTGGGTTTAACTTGTTTTCTGGAAGGACAGTCTGCTTGATTGATGTATGGTTGGAGTTTTTTATGCTTACGGGATTGTTTGCTCTTTCAAATATAACTATATATTTTTATGTCCTGATATTTTACTCGCAATTTATTGTCTTTACAATATGGAGAGGCATGTGTGCTGTCAAAAATATTCATTTAGCATATTGATATAGCGTATACATGCACGTCTATCGTTGATATTTTTGGGATCAGCACATGATTATAATTTTGGGGTATTTACGTGATATTTCATTTGATCTAATAACAATGTAGATCGCTCGCTGAAATACAGCAATAAAAAGATATGTCTGAAGAATTTAAGTTTTGTTTTCAAATAAAGATTTGTGAATAATGCAAAAATAAATGTGGTTTCATAGCAAAATATTGTGGTAGATATGGGTTTTAGCAATATCAAAACATTTACAATTAGGTTTACAAAAATTCTATAACAATGTTTTTCATACCCTATGTCCTTAAACCTCGCCTAAAAATGCACATGATAATTTTGCAGTGGAAAGATTATATGATGATGAGCCACAATATTAACTATCATGAAATATAAATGATGATATCAATTACATGTAAAACAAAAGAAATATACTTACAGCGTGACAAACAAGTCTGTAGCAGGACCACAAGGATAAAGACTCTATAAGCCCACATCTTCAGATTGCCAGAATTTACCTCAACTGCATAGGAGACATACAATTGCTTGTATAAATACCAATATGTTTTTAATGTTTAATCAAAACACAGCATTTTTACCACAAAGAACACCTGTTACAGATTTCAAATATAGGGATTTATATTTTATGATACTTTTTAAGGTAAGTGTTCTAAAAATTGAATAGAAAATGTTCAGCATATTCGTTTTGGGAACTTTACTGGATGTTTTTAATACACCAGATTTCTTTATTGACGTCTACTTTGATTACAGACCTTTTGTTATCGCCTCACAGCTCCTACTCTTATTGAAATTTAATGCATTCTCTTTGTTTCGCTGTCAATCTCCTTTTTTAAAACTCAGTTTTACGTGTTTGATGTAATTCAGTGGTTTAGTTTAAGTACGTTTTCAAGCGTGTCACACTCTCAGACACATGTTAAAGTTATCACTTAGTAAATAATCTCGCCATTTCAATGTTACTTATAATTATTTACATTACTGTTGGTACTAATAGATAAAAACATAGGAAACGTTATTTTGATAAAAGTATCAAACTTGAAAGGTTTATAAACATAAGACAATTATAACCAAGTATCATGTGCACCAGTACTTGCTTTCCTATACACATTACAACAGAGTCCTATACATATTACAACAGAGTCCTATACACATTACAACAGAGTCCGATATACATTACAACAGAGTCCGATATACATTACAACAGAGTCCGATGCATATTACAACAGAGTCCAGTATACATTACAACAGAGTCATATACACATCACAACAGAGTCCAATATACATTACAACAGAGTCCTATACACATTACAACAGAGTCCTATACACATTACAACAGAGTCCGATATACATTACAACAGAGTCCTATACACATTACAACAGAGTCCAATATACATTACAATAGAGTCCTATACACATTACAACAGAGTCCTATACACATTACAACAGAGTCCTATACACATTACAACAGAGTCCGATATACATTACAACAGAGTCCTATACATATTACAACAGAGTCCTATACACATTACAACAGAGTCCTATACACATTACAACAGAGTCCAATATACATTACAACAGAGTCCGATATACATTACAACAGAGTCCTATACATATTACAACAGTGTCCTATACACATTACAACAGAGTCCGATATACATTACAACAGAGTCCTATACACATTACAACAGAGTCCTATACATATTACAACAGAGTCCTATACACATTACAACAGAGTCCTATACACATTACAACAGAGTCCTATACACGTTACAACATAGTCCGATATACATTACAACAGAGTCCTATACACATTACAACAGAGTCCGATATACATTACAACAGAGTCCTATACATTACAACAGAGTCCTATATACATTACAACAGAGTCCTATACACATTACAACAGAGTCCTATACATATTACAACATAGTCCGATATACATTACAACAGAGTCCTATACATATTACAACAGAGTCCTATACACATTACAACAGAGTCCGATATACATTACAACAGAGTCCTATACATATTACAACAGAGTCCGATGTACATTACAACAGAGTCCGATATACATTACAACAGGGTCCTCTACACATTACAACAGGGTCCTATACACATTACAACAGAGTCCTATACACATTACAACAGAGTCCGATATACATTACAACAGAGTCCTATACACATTACAACAGAGTCCTATACATAATACAACATAGTCCTATATACATTACAACAGAGTCCTATACACATTACAACAGAGTCCGATATACATTACAACAGAGTCCTATACACATTACAACGGAGTCCGATATACATTACAACAGAGTCCTATATACATTACAACAGAGTCCGATATACATTACAGCAGAGTCCGATATACATTACAACAGACTCTGATATACATTACAACAGACTCTGATATACATTACAACAGAGTCATATACACATTACAAATGGGTCCGATAAACATTACAACATAATCTGATATACATTACAAAAGAGCCCGATGCACATTACAACAGGGTCCGATATACATTACAACAGAGTGTTATACACATTACAACAAAGTTCGATATATATTACAACAGGGTCCTATACACATTACAACAAAGTCCGATATATATTACAACAGAATCCTATGCAAATTACAACAGAGTCCGATACACATTACAACAGAGTCCTATACACATTACAACAGAGTCCTATACACATTACAACAGAGTCCGATATACATTACAACAGAGTCCGATATACATTACAACAGAGTCCGATACACATTACAACAGAGTCCTATACACATTACAACAGGTTTTTTATGATTAAAAGTAGTCAACTATACCTGAAAGAAAATCATCAATAGGAGGCGCAATATTTAAACACATTTAATGAAGTGGGAATTTGCTGTTTATGTGAAATTCTCTATCATTTGATCAAACAATAATATAAATCGGTTATCAATACATGAAATGCACCAATACAAAGATGTTTTGTGGGATTTCAATTTTTACGGATTGGTTTCAGATTGAATTGTCATGAATAGAATTGTGAATAATGCAAAATTGAAGGTAGTGTCATAGGGAAATTTAGTGGCAAATATAGGTGTTTAGCAATATCAAAACATTTATTTTACAAAATTCTATAACAATGCGGCATAGTTAAGGTTTCCTTAGAAAACCACAATCCTGTACAGAGATGTACCTCAGTATACTTCACATTATATGACTTCACAATTAAAACGCATGTTCCGATGTACATTCATATGTTTATAGTAGTATCATGGGGAAAATGTCATACCATTTTGTCGTAATTTACTATCTCTATCAAGTACATGTATCATGCTGTATGTGTTTCTTGTGGAATTATTGTCACATATGATTCTTCTTTTTTTTTAAATATTATATGTCTCCATTATTATATATATACGGTGGATGTGACCGGTCGACAGGGGATGCTTACTCCTTCTAAGCACCAGACCCCACCTCTGGTATATCCAGGGATCCGTGTTTGCCCGACTATCTAATTTGTAATGCTTATAGAAGTTATATGAGATTGATCACTGTTCGTTATCTTAACCTTTCATATGTGTATACCAATCACCACTGTAATTGTGATGTTATATATAAACCTTGAAATCGCCTTATGTGCAAAAGCATTTGAGAATAAGAAAATCAATCATGCGACTTGGTGCAAATGGAAGTTGAGATTTTGTATGAAACCAAACGAGAAAACATGTATCTCTGTGAATCTTACTTGGAAAAGATACGAACCCCTCTGGTACTCTTAATCGATCATTGTTTGCGAAAAATGCCCTCAAATTTGACGATGTTCGACACTTTTTATCAATTATTGCGTGACACCTTTGACATACACGACGACAAATACCATAAAACAGCATCCATTAGGGTGGCCAGGTATATCTAAATATAAAGAATAACATTATACAGTTATTGACTGAGCTCGAGGAAAACAGCTGTTTTGTTTGACCCAAGAATGGTCAAACAAAACAGCTGTTGTCCGAGGACCCAGTCAATAACTGTTTTGTTATACACCTTCATTTCTTAGGTTGTTTTACTAGATCCACATGGTTTGTTGACTTTGAATTGGACAGTGTGATTGTGTACATTCATCACCGATTCCATTAGTTTAAAAGAAAACATACCCAATATCCTAATTGTTTATCATATTTTTCATGTATCTGCTCTGCTTTTCATTTAATAAATTCTATATTTCATCCTCAGTCAAATCAGTGAACATCGCCCTTACGTATAAACAAATCAGCAGATCAAGAATCACGTGACTTGCGCATAACAACTTTAACAAGAATAAAATAGAAATAAGTAAACTTCAATTTGTACAAATGATTCTAGAAAATAATAAACAAATAATGTTTATATTCTTGCTGTCCCTAATTTGAAGAATTAATTGAATTTCATCTTCCGTTGCTGTCGTAAAATATGCATCCGCCATTTCTCCTTATTCAAACGACACGAAAAGATAACTCGAGTTAGAGCCATATGACGTCATCGGTCAACAGTCTTTTTTAACAGTTGATTTTTACAGTTCCCGGTCCAACAGTCGAAATGTTGAACTTTTTTCGTAAGGAGTTATATAGGAACTGTTTTATAGGGGTATAACAAAAGTGCTTGTCGTGGCAATTTAATACAAAAAATACAAATATGAGCTGATGAACAACTGGCAGCATAAAAATAAAGCATAAGGGCACCATAGTAGTCCCTGGAGATGGTAAATGTATGCCAGTCTTGATCAGAAACCAATGTGCATGAATAGTCCAAGATCACAATGTCTGCTGTACGCTTCCAATACGCTTATACGACAAAATCTGCTTACCATCATAGCCATGACTTAAAACAAAAGCAAAGTGAGCGTTAGAACTTAAATGCGAGGGAGGGTGGGTTTTGAAATATTTGTCGTCTGCTCTCTTTGTTGTTTTCTTTCTCACTTACTGGCGCGAAAGGGATTCGAACCCGCGCCCACCAGAGGTGAGAGGCCGTGTGATTTTGAGCGCGTTGATCTAACCACTCGGCCACGGGGGTCCCTCTGCTCTCTTTGAATATCGAAATAAAAACGAAGAACACAGTTGATGTGCGCAGATTTAAATAATTCTAAACGCCGAGCTCGATCAAATTACCATTAAGGAAGAGTTATTGATCTTTGAACATTAAGTAATAGACAGACCTGCACAAAATAACATTAATATTTGAATAACCCAATATCCACGATATTACATATAGGAATGCTTATGAATAAATTTCCCAAGTAATTCTAAGTAAATACATGTATAACTATGTTTTGTACCTCCAACTACTTTATATTTCAAGCAAGGGGTACTGGCGATTTATTGCAAGAACTTTAGAATGTATAAATAAGGATCACGTGACTGATACTATTATGTGATAATAAAAAGAGGTTTTCTCCAGTTTATTACATATTCGTAATTTCGTCTAACTAATGAACATCTTCAAAGCGACTTAGATTTTGGCGACATAGCAGATTTTTGAAATGTCATTTTCACTAACTTTATAAAGTTTGGGTAACCTTAAAACATCTGCAATTTATTTGAGTATCCTTAAACAACGATTTATAAACCAAACGATTTACTAAAGATTAACTGATACTATCATGTGATAATAAAAAGAGATCCTCGCCGGTTTATAAAATATTCGTAACTCTTTATCATATGTGGGGAGGCATGAATTATATATTGATATAAAAATCAAGAAGACATATGATAGATGCTTAGTGTCGAGCTTAGTATTGAACTATTCTTTATGAATGATTGATTTACGACACATAAAAAATTAAAAGCTTGAAATTGGACAGTCATTTATTTGCATTTTTTAAAACCATCAGCGTCGTGTGATTGTGATATGCCAATTTTGGTTGAGACAAATATTCAATATTTTAACCATGTGTGTTTAAGTACAATTTTCTCAAACACAACACTACACGTAAAATGCTTGGGGTTTGTAAGAGATGTGATTATATCGATGAGTTGTGAAAGATGTTGGGAATGTTTGGAGTGGATCAATCGCGCATGCAATGTAATCCCTTCCTTACTTCTGCGATGTAATTCCTTTCTTACTTCCATAATTTTTTTCAAATCTCTCTCTCTCTCTCTCTCTCTCTCTCTCAGTATGTGTGTATAAGATATTCACATGGACTGGAATGGAATAGACACTCGTGAATCAAAGTACTTAGTGATAAACACACGCCTCCAGGATTGTCTTGTCTTTACAGAACATTTTTTCAGACTTTTCAACATGTCTTTATGCAAGATATATTGAATTATAGCATAGAATAGAATCTGCCTTTAGATCAACCCCCCAAGCACAACCAAGTTCTTGTGTGTAAACTGTTTAAACTAAGCATTTTATTCGGTTGGTCATCATCATATAGATTGAAAACAAAAATTAATGAGATTGATTGATGTTAGCGCCCAATTTTTATTAATGGAAGAGAGAACCCAGATACAATGTACCTGGGAAGAGACCACCGACCTTTCGAAAGTAAACTGGGAAACTTTCTCACTTACCGGCGCGAGTGGGATTCGAACTGGCACCCACAGAGGTGAGAGGCCGTGTGATTTTGAGCACGATGCTCTAACCACTCGGCCACGGAGGCCCCCCAAATGAATAAGAAGTATGTGTAGTAAAATAAACAAGTTATTGCATGATATTAAATGAAGGAGATACGAAGATTCATTCCCTCAAGGATAATCATATTCCCTTCGGACAAATTTATTTTTCTTCATGAATAGATTTTCATTTGTGACCCACTATAACGTATTAAATGTATAACATCACCCTTAATCAAGTATTATTTCCCATTGCTAGATGTTAACACCCCGGAGAGTGTGGTTTCTTTTTTCAGAAGGTAACTCGGTATTAAACCTGCATCGGACTTTGATTTTGTATACCTATTGTAAGTTAGCAATTTGTTATTGATAAAGTTTTCTTTAAATATTTGTGAATAAAGTGGTTCAAATCTTTCAATTGACTTTGTGATTGATTCCTGCTGAGTTTAGGCTTTATTCTGGTCCATAACATTACCAAATATGGAGCGTCGTCAAGGTCAAAAGGTGCATCGGACGTTCCGTTTAATGTAAGGAATAGGACAACGATATATTTTAGTACCGAAATCTAGTTTATATTTTTATATAAAAATATGAATATAAACAATAAATATCTCTCTTTTTGTTGTTGTATTGTCCATGGGTGATGAAAGTAGCAAGAATTGCAAAATAAATTGTATAACTAGGTAACGTGGGTTATGTTGTTTTTTCTCCAGTACTTGCTACCTTCATCCCCCGATAAAACACCAAAGATGGCTTTTGTTTTTTGTTTAAATGCAAGCATTTTCATGTTATTCAAGTTGGTTAAAACCCTTTCCCTCAACGTATGCACAGGGCTACAATAGCGATTTGATACATACATACACACTTGCGGGCTAATAGATAGATAAATAGATAGATAAATAGAGAGATAGAGAGATTTTAAAACAAAAACGGGATGTATCCTCAATATGTGTATTCCATTCCGATGATTCTGCAAGTGAAAATGTAGTGGACTTAAACATTTTCCACGCAGCAAGGCATTCCACATCTGTCATGTAAAAGTCGATCCATCATACAAGGAAGTCTTTTAAATACGAAAGTCCGTAAACGTAAAAATTTTGTTATAATTCCAGATTACAAAAATGAGCATGTTCCCTTCTTATTCCTTCATAAGTGTAA
Organism: Ostrea edulis; assembly: GCF_947568905.1. Lineage (NCBI taxonomy): Eukaryota > Metazoa > Mollusca > Bivalvia > Ostreida > Ostreidae > Ostrea > Ostrea edulis. The sequence continues at coordinate 45,923,864 of NC_079166.1, read as the reverse complement.
AATAATGGAATAGACGTAGATATATTCTTTCATAAACGTTTTGAAGTATATTGTAATCATTTGATAACTTTTAAAGTGATGATTTAAAAACGATGCTGATTGGATGAAAAATTCGTTTGATTTCTTAGTCAAAACAAATTTCGTTCGGAGTTCATCTGCACTAAGCACGCGGGACTACTTTTCTCTGGAATGCGTCTTCCCCGTTCTAATTTTAGCGCTATTTATAGAACGGGAATTTCCACACAAGCATTATAAAAGAAATGCTTTCGTTTGATTTTTGTTTTTTACAGCTATCAAAAATAAATGCAACCAAGGATATGAATAAAATACAAATCAATTCAAAGAACCAACAGACATAGACTTAGTGATGGTGTGACAGAACTGTCAACTTGATGACGTAGGACACTGACTGGTAGAACAAGTAAATTACAATTACACGAGTTCCCAGTATGTATCGTCTGCGAGTTCTATAACATGACGGAGCATGCGACGACTTTTGATCTGGGAGATATTAATGAAATTGAAGTGTGTTATATGGGGCTCAGTCAACGAGTGCGTTTTAGATGAAGATGCCATAAGTATTGAACTGGAGCCGAGTTGCATTCCACCGTTCCTGTGACACAACCAGAGTTCAACTTCTCCTCCAACACAATACAGCATAAATCCAGTCACCACCTGTTCTCTTCCTTTATATCTAATTCAGCTTTTGACCACTGCGCCTTTAATTTGGTGTATAATCCATTTCATTCTGCAAAGTAACTGTACCTGAGCTAAACGCATAGCCATGCCGTTTTGTAGTTGTTTTCATTGTTATATATATGTATTCCTACGCGCCCTTTCAAAACGTTAATTCAAGCTTTTTGATGGGAGAAACTATTTGTTTTTCTATTTCAAAAGCATAATTAAATGATGAAAAAGTTTTCCGTCCCATTTTTCGTTTGATACATGCATCAAACAAAGAATTATAAGTTTCATTTCTTGAATCCAGTCGAAGTTTTGACATTCACATTTTGGACATGTTTGGACACACGTATAATAGGAATATATGTAAGGAATTTTTATATAAAATTTATGAGACAGCAACACAAAAATTCACCGATATAAAGCCTCAACCGTGCGCATGTTTTTGTGCTCCGTAAATCGAAGACTTTAACAAGGGATGGATCTGTAGCTCTCTGATCAGTCCCAATATTTTTTTCAGAGAGCTACAGTTCTGCAGCTATGTAAAACCAAAGATAGTATTGCTCTTCACCAACGCTCGGTATTTAGAAGTGAGAATCACGAGTCTTTTGGATATGACCTTAAACATAGAGGTTAATTGTCATGACAGATGTTGGTACATTAAAGACCCTTACTGCTATGGTCATAAGCACGAATGCAGGTGGTTTCGTCCCGATTACCTATTCGCACCGAGTGGATTCGCACCTTTATCTGTTCTCTCTAAGTGGATTCGTCCTCAGTGGTTTCGCCCGCATTGAGTACGGCAACAGTGGTCAGGACGATTGATCAGTGCATACTCTCCTTTAACGATGAACAATTTAATTGAAATTAATGAATACATCAATATACCGACGTCCAAGGTACGTCCATTTTTATCATTATACCAACAATTTTGCCATGGCAAGTTGCATTCATTGTAGAAAATCAGTAAATAAAATTTATCATATGAAACAGAATTACCATTACATGTATGTAAATAAATCAATGTGTCTATTGTGCGATTTTATCCAGTTTTAGATATCTATATAAATCACAAAATGAATAATTCAACTATTCTTAGTTATCATCTAAGCTCAATTATATGACTATTCACGAGGAAAATTTCGCATAGAAAAAAAATTAAATCACAATTTATATATATATAATTGAAGCTGTAAGAGTTATCATTATGATATTATGAAATACATATATTCACAAGATATGTACATGTAGAATTAATTTAAGATATGTATCACAAAAGTCACCACTTCACTTTCTAATATTTTAATGTGAATTTTATTTGATTTTTTCATTTAAATTCATATGAATTTATAGCTTTATATCAAACAATAGTGAACGGTTTGTGATTTGTTTAGATAGTGATAGCTGCAGTGAAAACTACCAACTTTAGGGTCGTCCAACAACATTGTTAACATTGTAAAGAACGCATACAAAAACTTGGATTACTTAAATTTAGAAATAAAACTATAATTTCAATTTCCAAGGATATTCTATCCCAAACGTATACCTATTAGTTTTACAAGTCCCATGATTTGACGTGCACCTATTAGTACTTAGCTGTTGTAACTAGGTTCTGCACAGGTAAAATGGCTCGACTAGTACATGGGGGCGAAACCACTCGACCATAACCTGATCTTCTACCTTACTAAAGGTGAATCCACTCAGTGCGAATAGGTAACCGGGACGAAACCACCCGTTATCATAAGGACTAAGCATAGGTTTAAATTTGTGGCGCTTCACCTACTGGTGGTGATTTTTCAATGTGTGAAAAGTTCTTGACAATACGTAAAACAAACAACTTCCAATGTCTTTGAAATTGATAAATCTGATGCCGTTTTTGACAATTTAAAAGTAAAACTTCCAATGCTTCAACATGTTTGTGCACATGATGAACAAGGTTAGATATAGATATTTATTCATTGGCAACTTTAAAAGTTGAAAGTACAATAACTAAGCAAAAAAAACAACACAAGAATATTAGCAAAATATAAACGTGATAAGAATGTACATGAAAAGACAAAGAATAATTATAAAAGCATCTACAAATAATAAAAATATTTGGAGAAAATATAAATAAACGGACGTACATAAGGTAAAACAAACAAAATAATGAGTCTGAAATAAGGATAATAAATCTGACTAGCTTTCAGAATACAATGTATGCTTATGTATGCCTTTGGTTTAGTATACACATGGGTATAAAACTGTTCTTGTAACGGTTTGTTTTAAGTTTTGGTAAATAATATTTTGAGGATCCGGAGTTTCTTAGATTATATAGGTGTTCGCGAATGTCAGGAAGGAGGCAGTGGAGTCGATCGGATGGGTCTTCCATATCCTTGAAAAGTTTTAAACATATATTTTTGCGTCTATCAGAAAGGTTTTGAAGTCGGGTATATTCCAAATCTTTTTGGTAAGAGTCTAATGGTCGTATGATCTTGAGAGCACGCTTTTGAATGGATTCGATTTTATCTGAGTAGATGTGAGGCCTGTGGACCACACCGGGCATGTATATTCACCAATCCGTCTTATAAAGGACTTGTAAACTCGAAGAAGATCAATCTCGCTTAATCCAGAGTATTTTAATTGGCGTAGGTAGAATAAACCCTTTGAGGCCTTTTCTGTTATGTATTACACATGTGTCCCCATTTCAGATCTTCACTTATTACAACTCCCAAGTAGTTTACTCACTGACACACGCTCTATTTCTGTACCATTCATGTTCGGTTTATCAATATCTGGTTCTCTTCCGAATGAAATAATCATTTCTTTTGTTTTGGAGGTATCTATACCAAGCTGGTTTTCAGAAGACCACTCCAAGATAGATTTAACAGTAGATGTCATCTTTGAGTTAGCATCTTTTTGTAGGATTTCGATGAAGGTTGTATCATCTACGAACTTAACATTTGGGAACTTCAGTTTGGAGATCTGCTACCATGTGAATAAAAACCTCTGGCCCACTTAAAGTTCTCTGTGGAACACCATCATTAATATTTACCCAGTCTGATTTTAATGTTCGATCTTGACTCTCTGCAATCCGTTTTGTTTGTTCTTTATGGTATATGGGTAAATTAGGGAACTTAAATTTCTTTATTTCTTAAAAAAAAAATGAAATGGTTTGGTTAACGTTTAAGAACCCTGTTTTTCCTAATCTTTGATTGCATTCATATGGCACTTCATTAATGAAAATACATTCAATATGTTTTGAATAACTTTATTGCAAAGAAAAAATTGAATCCGTATAGAGTTTGAAACCAGGATCAGTGGAATGTAATCCAAAACTGCAACGCATCCTAAAAGTAAAACAGATATCATCAGTTTCATTTTAGCATTTATCAATATAATTGTTATTACTACTAATAATGGTATTGATATGACTAGTCATCAGTATTATTACTATTATTTATCATTGTTATCATTATCGTCATTCTTAGAATAATTATCATCATTTGTGACCATCATTAAAGTTCACGTTATTATTATCAACAATATTCTGATTATCCTTCATATTGTTAACATTATTATTGTTATTACATTTGTATTTTAAAAGATATGATTTTGATTACATTGAATTCTTTGTAACAGGATTATGATTCATTGAATGTATTCGGCCTTTTCTCTTGTCTGTTTAACAGAATGTATCTTGCACATTGTAGATATATCAGATCTGACATATACTAGTAGTTTTTTACGTTCAACATTCTATCAGTAGAACTTGGCTTTATGAAACGGTGAAGGTAAAGGACAATGATCAATCTCATAACTCCTGTATGGAATACAAGATAGAGACTTGGGCAAACACGGACCCCTGGATATACAAGAGGCGCGATCAGGTGCCTAGGAGGAGTAAGGAGCAAGTCGACTGCTAACACCCGTTGTGAGCCCTATACTTTGATCCGGTAAGATATGTAGATTGTTTTCTTGTCGAGTGACTTCCATCTATCCGTAAAATAAAATGTGTCAATATGAAACAAATTCCATAGATATTAAAAGTTTCTCACCTAATTATGTCAAACAGAAGTCTCTTATCCCCAGTTGTGCATATCAGTTGTTGTTCCTCCCGCTTCTATCACAATGGTAACAAATATATCAATCAATCATCAGGAAATTAATTCAATTCACGGTTTTAGCACGTAATCCTGAACTATTTTGTTATATTTACATTTGAAGCGTTTTAGCCTTTGATATCTTTATCAATTCTGATGATGGTTATTTCTTTACTAATGAGCTGTAGTTGTGAACAATATGCATATTAATCTTGATAACTATACAGTATGTAATACTTTAACGGCTGGGAATGATGACAGAAATGAAAGTAAACAGTGCTCAATCTCATAAATCCTAATAAAAAATAATAAATAAATAAAAAGCATACAACATGAAGAGTACGGCTAATACGGACATCTGGACATACCAGAGATGGGATCAGATGCCTTGAAGGAGTAAGCACCAAATCTTCACCGGTCACATCCACTGTGAGCTCTATCTTTTAATCTGATGTATGGAGTATTCCATAATGCTAGCTTTCAAAATTAGATTTTAATTTGACATTGAAAAAGGATGATAGTAGAAAAGATCTTACCTGAGTTTTCGGAATTTTCAGTCGTGTGTTTTATACCTCTATCATCGGGATTCGTATTTACGATGTCTCTTGGGGGAGTGGTGCTGTCCGCTTTGAGAACAAATAAATGGTAGTAAATATTTAGCTTTCAAGTGGATGTGAACAATTATTTGTCGTTACTGGTTTGTGATTTTTATCAAAATCCGTAAAGCTCAATCATGTGTTGGTCCGGAAAACTCAAACACATATACGTCAATTGTAATGTTTGAAATTTTAGTTCTAAATTCCTATACGATGGTTAGTACGTCGTCACTTTCCGTTTGCCTGTTATCTAAAAATAGAATCCACAGTTTCAAATAGAAAGGTGTGCATGAAAGGTGAAGACAATGAACAGTGATCATTCTCTGAACTCCTATTAGCAATACAAAATAGAGACTTAGAAAAACACGGATCCCTGGACATACCAGAGGTTGGATCAGGTACTTAGGAGGAGTAAACATCCCCCATTGACCGGTCACACCCGCCGTGAGCCCTTTATAACCACCTGCAGATGGTATGATATTATGTTAAACGTTTCACGGTTTTTATGGAATTGAGATGAGAAACAAGTATGTCAGCTACCATTGAGTTTCAATCTCTGCATAAAAAGCATGTAGACGTGAACATGAATTCAATCTTACCTGGTACTTCTAAACAGCCTACATTTTCATCGCTGTCTTTCGAATCTTTGTTACCACAATTACATAAATTGTTTTTTGACAGAGCCTCTGTTTGTGGTCTTTGAAAACAAATTGCAGAAATGATCAACATTGAACTTCATACAAATACTATTCCTTTAATGGTATATATTCAAGAGATTATTATTCTTCATTCTTAACCGAATTTGCATTGACGCCATCGAGATGTCTCAGAGGAGGAGGGATATTAATCACTAAAAAGGCAATTAAATGCAAATCCTGAATAAAAGGTTTGAAATTTTCAATTATATCCATAAAGTTAAGTAATGTGTCGATCCAGAAAATGCAAAGTAATATATGTTATAATATAGTTTTTAAAGTACTAAGATAGTTCATGTAGATTATCATGACATCACTTCCTGTCATGCTAGTAAATAACCATGGAATCTACAGCCATGCAATAATAACCACCTGCAGATGGTTAGATAGATAATTTACATTTCACCGTCTTGAAGGTTATGAAACTAGAGAATTTAATATATCCGATTAGATATAAGCATGTCGTCTGTTATCAAGTACCAATATATGCATCAACTTCATTTGGAAGTAAATGATTTCAATTTTAAAATTCGTCTATTTTTATTGCTTTTATCGAATCTGTTACCACGATTCATATGAATGGTTTGTTGACAGAAACTTTGCTTTTGAGCTGTGGATACCAAACAAACTACAAATACGATCAACATTAGACCATAAACAAGATATGCCTCTTGATAAAGACGCAGGTTGTGTCAATATTTCAGGTTTAAATCAAATTAAATAAATTTGAGGTAATTATTTAACATACACAGAAATGCATATTTTATTAATAGATAGAGTATAACGTTAACGTTGAAAGCGTTTAATTCTTGCCTACCAATGTACATGACAGTATTGTAGTGAAAACAATATGATTAAACTTTAGTAACAATGAACCCTTAAAATTTACCTGTGTTGAGATCAATGCTCGGCCGCAATATAAAGTTCTATCAAATGACGGTATGAGATAATATGACACTTTCGACTACAAATTACAATTGCTACAATGTTTTAAAATAAATGTACTTACGGTGTGATAAACAAGTCTGTAACAGGACCGCAAGGATGAGCACTCTATAGATCCACATCTTCTGATTGCAAGAATTTACTTCAACTGCAGAGGATGCATAGAATTGTTTCTATAGATAATAATATCTTAGACTCAAAACAAATTTGGATGTTTACATCCAAGAGCAGCTGTTACAGATATTAAGCATTTGTGGTAATGATATTTTATGATAATATCAAGATAGGTGTAATAAAAATGGAATATATTTTTAAGAACTGTGTTTTGGAGATAATGGTGTGCTTTTTTCTGAATGTGTTTAAGACACCAGATTTCTTTATTGATGTATACTTGTATACTGGCCTTTTGTTATCAACACATAGTTCTTACACGTATCTTTTTTATGACTGACTCCGATTCATCCTTTATGTTTTGATGTTAATCTCTATTAACATTCCGTAATCCATAGTTGATGCAATTTGATTAACCATTTGCGGTTGCAAGCGTGTCGCACTCTCAGACATATGTTAAAGTTATCATTCTGTCAGCAGTTTCAACAGTCAGTATATTTCGCAATTTTTATAGTCGTGATTATGATCTAATATGGATTTGCAAATACAAAATTTGTTATTTGATCAATTGCTACCTGTCGTCTCTCATACCAATTGTCATACCATTATTTACTTACTTATTTTGTTTACGGATTATTCTGTTTGAGATATAAAGCCCATGACGGATATGGTCAGTCAACAGGGGATGCTTACTCCTCCAAGACACCTGATCCCACCTCTCATATATCCGGGGGACCGTGTTTGTCTTACTAATAATGTCATAATCTTTATAGAAATTATTAATTGATTACCGTTATCTTCACTTTGTCATTGATCAATTTGTTCTACTCTTAATTTTGTATTCTTGATAGGAGTTATCAGCTAGATTGCTCTTCACCTTTTTCAATCAATTTGACATCTATTGCATGGTCTAAATACCTTAATATGATTACGGATTAAACATTCTTTTTGAGGCATTTATCGATGTGTGAACTCCGGACATTTTACTCACAAACTACATAAATGTGTGAAGCACTTTTGTGTTAAGTTTGTGAGTAAAATGTCCCGAGTTTACACATCGATAAATTCTTCAGAAAACAGTGTTTGATTCTTATCATTCCAATCTGTTCACTAAATTAACAATTTCAAGAATTTTGAATACCTTCCCTGCACTACATTATTTATTTGCAGGCCTGTATGAATAAATTGCATTTTCGGATTTATTGATGTGTAAATTCTTGTTCAGATTTATTATTGTACAATTAAAACAATTGTAATAAATAACATTGGAATAATATATACATTCATACACACAACAAAGTGTTCCATCAAAATGTATATATAGATATATATGACTGGCGTCATGAGAAAAGGGCCCTTATCTTTCGACGTCACAATTCACAGAAAACGACGTCAAAGTTCGTGAACTTGAAACGTCAAAATCGCGGCAACGTAAAAAAAATGTTTGTTGGTTGTATTTGCTTACATTCTGGATGCATTAATTATATAAATAATCACATGGCAGTTCCAACATAGACTCTGTATATGTCCGAGAAGAATTCTAGTTGGATATTACGTGCCATTAATTGTACTGAACGGGTACAAATACCTGTGTTTGTTAATACATATGTAGCACAGTCTAGTAAATACGTACGGGTTTCCAAATAAAAATGTTATACACCACGCTTTGTTAATATGCTGAGTCGTACCGATATTTGTTAATTATCGTAGTACATATTGTTCCTAGTTTTGATGCACCTTTAATTTTAGATTAAATATATACATGTATTTATATCCATACATTATTTGATTTATCTCACATTTACATATCTATGTACAGTCCTGTATACGTGTACCGTACATACACGTAAAAACTAATCGAAGGAATCGATCTATTTTCCAAACATACTGATATGTTATATGGAGCTGTAAATTAGATTTCTGATAATCCACCATTTTAATTCAAATTGAGACAAACATTTCAGGTCAAATAATGATAATACAATTACTAATTATTTAGTGGAAGTTTTATGTCTAGAACCCAAAAGGTGTACTATTGTATGTACTTTAGATGATTAAACACAACTTAATATCGCCATTTAAAGTAGTAAATAGTATCTATATATATTACATTTAACCATAACGAATATCAAATAATTTTATTTCAGCTTATAATAAGAAAAATTAAGAAAAAGTGCTTACGGGTCACGTAGTACAAAGTAAGGGGGGGGGGGGTACAGAGAAGTTGGCTAATATTATCGACAAGCCAAAAACAAACCTCAGATAGATGTGTTATTTTGTCCAAAGGTCACAATCCCGGGGGGAAAGGGGAAGTCACTAAATAGATCTTGTTTAATGTAAAAATAAATATGCATGTAAAAATAGCGGAAAATGAACGTTCTGAAAACAAGGGGGACAACCTATCAATGCATAAGGACCATAGGGCTCTTGCATATTGTACTTGTAAGAGTACTAGCATTATGTATAATATTATTTCGTTGTGCATGATACTTGTATGAAGCATGTGAAGAATGAACTTCCAAGTCACATGGCAACAATGGACTCGCCCTTTCGTTCCCGCACGTGATTTTCCAATACAGTGAATACGGATTGCCACTCCCTGCAGTACTCTATGTCAAATATGCAGCCCAAATCTCATGCACTTCTTTTGCCAGCATCCTCGAAAAAGATATGATTTTTCACAGGATACAATTCTGTCTGTGAGGGGAGCAATGGTAGATCTGTCATAATTCATGTTAGAGGCGGAACTGTAGCTAAATTCATGTTTATTGGTAAAGTTCTACAGATTTTAAAAAGAATAATTATTTAAATGATGTCTTTAAACAGTTGCTATGGTGTCCTGAAGATATTGACAAAATAGGAAAAAAAATATATCAAGATTCAGGTGGCCATCTGAATTTAAGCCAAAACATGCTAGTTTTCGATCCAGTTCGCCTCCCCAATGTCAAATACTTGCGGATGCCCCGGTACATGCATGTCTATGTAAACTTTTACTATTTCACGCACACAAACTGAATAAATGCGACGTGTGAACAGCGAATATTCATACACAACCGCTACATGTATTTCATTTTACTACTGCATGTCCGGTGGTTACGCTGTCATATTGTGAAACATTGCATCTATATCTTTAGTGCAAATTATGATGCAAACAAAACAACAACAAGTAGTAAGGTGGGGCTGTCAACAATTTATGTTTTCCTTACATTAAAATCGCCCGTCTCAGATCTAATGTTTGTCTAAAATGTAAATTTTACTCTATGCCGCGTGTTGGTCACTGTCTCAAAGGAGGAGAAACGAAATTTCCCAAGGTACAGTCATATACAAAAGTAAAAACTTCTTCACGCGCTTCAAAAAACACTCAAATTACCACATCATATGTGACTGCTGTATTTCAGTTTGATTTTTTTTTATTCACATGATTTTATTTTTAACTTTGGGAAAACGGTTTCTAAGTATTACAAACGATCTATTTCAAAATAACGAAATGTATTTTTGTTTTCAATTTAAGATATAATTCCATGGGTATGAAGTTCTAAATATTGATATATTTCTGCATCTCGACACGCAGTTTACTATGAATGTGTAAACCTCACTAAAGAGAATAGCACGTATACGTGCGCGCCGTCCGATGCCTCTTGCTCAAAACAACTGTCTCGGGTTCATTAAACCTTGAATTTCTCCCCAAAATTCTAGATAAGAGGGACCCTATAGTTCACAACACCAAGAAAAATTCACCTTTTCGGGGCATTTATGGAAGGGGCGGTAAAAATAGTAAAATCACTACCTTATTCATGAAGACTATAAGATCGGCGTTGGTGGTTCAAATGCCGTCCCATCGCCCTAACACTGTTTTATTCATGGTACATCATACAGATGTCATATCCATTCGCGATAGTTGTGCAGGTTAAATAATACATGTATATACTTTCTCTGTAATTAATTGATAAACACATTTTGTGTTGGATAGCGCTCTTTTGTATCAAGTCTGATTCTTTTATTTTCTTAGATCAGAATAGAAATTGCTACGTTATGACTTACTTTTGTTGGTGCATTTTGGTCGGACCATATAAAGATTTATATCCAAAATTGGAATAGAGTCTCAGTAATCGTATAATAATATTTAAAAAAAATATGAAAAGAAAACACAGAAATCCTCTGTAAAGCTTTAGAGCTTTCATTACATCTTCAGAAACTTTACAAAAATGTATACATAGCAGTATCATAGTAACAGTGATTATGACGTCAAAGTAAGCGGAGGATGGAGACTTGTCAGCGTTTTTTAACGTAAGTGGGTCTCTATAGTTTGAGTGACGTAAATATTCTGTTGTTAGTTTATGGAGAATAAACAATTATCAAATGATTATATTGAAATAGAAATGGCAAATCTGTACCATTTACTAGCAAAATTCATTAAATTCTTAATGTTTCGACAAACGCAACGAAAACTTAACGACAACCATCGTAACTCTTTCATGCGAACCTAAACAACATGGGAAAGTCAAGGCGGCGAGGGCGGTTCGCGAAATCTGTAACTGCAAATAAATACAACAGTATCGCCGAAGCCCAGCGAAAAAGATGGGAGAAAATCTTCCACAGCATGACTATGCAATCCCCTCCGATAAAGAGAGCATTGTTCCACAATTTCCACACCTGGCAGGCCACATTTCAGATGACTATTATACTGTTGCACTCGAAGAAAATGTAAGTAAAATGTACACCATGGAAGTGGAATAGTATATCTTTAATGATAATCTTCCGTAAAGGTCATTACAACTTATGTATATATTCTATAAAATCGTTGGCCTACATATGAACATTCGTGTGTTACCGGGTGATAACTCCAACAAGCATACCGGTCACAATGTTTATTTATATCACAATCGATCAGAATAACATCATTCATAGATCATTCAAATGTTATCCAATAAATATCATCCAAACGATTCTACAACAAGTAATAACAACAAATATTAAACATGCACACATTACATATGACACGACATAAAATAACGGACAGACATGACAAAGAAATAATTCCATATTAAGTTCCATTAATCACATAAATAGAATTGTCTTTTCTTCATCAGATCACATCATTAATATAAAATCATAATTAATCAAATTTACTTAATATTCTGCATTTAAAACTAAGAACCTGACCAGAACATATAATGGCAAGACAAACATATCAAACACCACCTAAACAATACTCTTACCAAATATGCGGTATTAGAATCCGGATCGATCTATAGTAATGTGTAGGTCTGGAGTACATCTATCAATTAATACAAACATATATATTACTCAGATTTCTGAAGCAATACACTAATTATGAAATAGATAGAAATAAAATAATCATACTACTCTTACTCTCACTCACTCTATGCATACAATCCTTAACATAATTAGTAACTTACCTGATTAGTAGATTGTAGTCTGTAAGTCCAAATGTCCAAAGTTTTTAACTAAAGTATGACACAACTGCCCAATTCAATTTCTAAATTCAAACTGAATCTTACACTGACCAAGAACTGTCATGTGACAAATAATTAAGAAACGAACCGATGAACCATGAAAAACAATCCGTAACCAACATAATCTATAGCTGACCATAAGGGAAATACTCAAATATTAAAAGTTGTTTAATACCAACTATGGAAACCTGTTTGTGTATTTATTGCACATATTAAGCTGATATCATTGATCGTAAAATTAAAAAAAACAAACAATGAACACATGTAGTAATATAAATTAAACATTTTATTATTCCAGACCGTTAAGGATGCTCTACCACACGTGTGCACATGTATAGGCCTAACTTACAAGTACGTCATCAGCTGTTCATGACTCTTCACTCACGCACATCAACATGAATTTTCAATATTCAGGTAAACTGACGTAATATTATGTACCAACCAAATTAAACATTGTCAATGAAATAATGGTAATTAAGTGCATTAAAGATGCTAACTTTTTTTTCTTCAAAACCCCATTTAGTTACAAAATACCAGTGTTTATGTGTTCATAATATTAAAAAGAAAATTATGGTGTCCCAGTCAGGTCTAAAATTAGTAGATCATATATGATGTGGATTTTCAAAAAAAAAAAAAAATCTTAATTGCTTTTATTAAATGGAATGAACCCCATTCCATTTAATAAAAGCAATTAAGATTTGTCAATTGGTCAATTAAGATCATGAACAACAAAAGTCTATCTAAAAATTTGTTATAAAGAAATTAAAAGAAGTGATTGTTTTGAGAATCAATTATTTTAAAAAAAAATCCCTTATATTTTTTTTAGGAATGTGAAAATGCATTCATGAAGTGTCTTAATGAATGGTTAGAATGCTTTTCATTTTATATTAGAATAACAATTCTCTCTATGGTGAGGCCAAATAAAATAATATGTGTGGTTCTCGTTACACTTCTTTGGAAAAAAAGGATACGTAGGTAGGGATTTTATTTTATTTTTCTTATTTATTTTTTTTAATGGTTGATTTTAAATGGAAACACAATTTCCTTTTACTTTCACTTCTTTGCATGTACCATTTATATATATATATATATATATATATATATATATATATATATATATATATATATATATAAACACAGGTCTTGCAGCAAAAAGTTTGGTACTTCAACTGATCTATAGACATCACGGATGAAGTCAATTGCATATCAAAGTAATTAATCAAATTACACTGTAACTTAGATGAACCAGTCTAATGCTATGTTTTTGATAGATAAGCTTATATATTCACCTTGCATACACTTCCAAAATTCTCTAAATGAATTACAATTTACAGGTGAAAAGCGAAGATGATCAACAGTGATCAATCTTACAATTGCCATAAAAATAAAAGATTAAGAAGACTGGGACAAACACAGACCCCTGGTCTCACCGGAGATGGGATCAAGTGATTAGGAGAAGTAAGCATTCTTCTTCTCATTTTGTAGGAAACAGGTCAGACAACATTTGTTTTTACAAATTAGATAATTATAAACTGCCTTAGAATACTAGTATGTAAAATGCTGACTTCAAACGAAAATTATTAAGATAACAAATAAAGAAAATACGTGTACCAAAGTATGAAAACAATAGAAATTAATCAAAAATGAAATCTGCTCAATTGAGTCATCTGAGATGTATCATTATAATACATGAAAAGGTGAAGGTAACGAACTAGGAATACACAATAGAGAGTTGGACAAACACGGACTCCTGGATATACGATTAATGGGATCATATGACTACGAGGAATTACCATTCCTGTCAACAAGTCACACCCGCTGGGACCCCTATATTTTGATCAGGTAAACGGAATAATCCGTAGACAGAATCACTGTGCCAGGAATGGCTTAACTATTGGTATGAAATATGTCAGATAGCATTTGATCAAATGACAGGTTGTGTTGGCAAACTTGATCGTTATAAAGACCATAGACTTTGCGAAATGCTGACTTTAAACGAGACTGTTAAAACCCCTGTAACATCAAGTTGTTTGTAAATGGCCTTCTTAATCTAAACATATATCATACGCAGAACAAGCTCTTGCGTATCGAATTAGTTGAAAGATATAAACACCATATACAGGTGATGATGGAATATTGCTACGTAAATATGGAAAGTTGACAATGGAAAAGCTGAATGGTCCCGCTTGTCATAAAACTGACTTGATAGTTTGCCGTTAATATCTATTTTCAATAAAGTACAGTCAACTCTCCATAAATTTGGCAATGAATTGAATTTCCGCCATCTTGGGGAGAAAGAGTTACTTTTCTTTTATATGTAAGAGTTATCTTTCCTTTACGTACAAACTTCATGTAAAAATATCTCGTAATTATTTTCCCAAGTTTTCTAACATGATTAAAATAGTTTTATCAATAATAAGCTTCATTTCAAAACAATACACATAGAAAACACATATACACAGTATGTTTCAAGTTATTTAAAAACTTTGTCCAGTGTCAGTATTTAGCGCACCGCATGACTGTTTCCTGGTAAGTGAGCCGTCATTATCTGGTCAAAAATCAACGAGTATTTCACCATTTGCAGCCAAAATATCACCCATTGTCCTCCTTTTTATGGACTTTTCCCATAAAACTGTAGAATAATTGGGGAGATTTACTGTTGTGTACATTTCGGATGGTTTCCGTAGTATGTAATGGTATGCTTATTTTCTTAGAAACTCAACAGAAACCTCTTTCGTGGTGAAACCATAACTAAACTGAAATATTTTTCGATGAGATAAAAACAATACTTCAGTTCATATCAAAAGTAATTATTTTGTTTATCTAATACTGGGAACCTTCTGCCCAAGTGTACGCCGGAGATCGATAATGACCAATTTCCCGCATCACTGATCACGTGTACCCATGGCGGTTTTTCGAGATAAATAACATTTTGTATTAAAATATCGTGCCAAATATGGCGTTTTAACGAGAATTTTAAGGTAAGGTTGGCAACAACAGGGAGATAACTCTTGACATACCTCAGTGCACTTCGCGCGTTACGACGTCATAATGAAAAAAATGAGTCACGTCATAGCTGAATCGAGGGAAAATGTCATAATATTTACTTGTTGTCTACTACCGCTGTCAAGTGCCAAACGGCGTATCTTTCTCAAATGATCATTCATAAATTATGTTCTTTGATATTCTAAAAGTCTACAATTTTTTATTTATACATATGTAGTATGCGCTACGGTTAATTTCCATTAAGATTATGTTGTGATCATGTAATCTCTGCGAATCTTGCTAGGGAAAGTAAGATTTATATTTTGATGATGTTATAGTCGATCATTGTTTGTGAATAGTATCCTCAAAGACAAAGTTTGACATTAACGAAGCTAGGAATTTTCATGACATCCACAAGCATATTTTAAAATAAACCTGACAATGCTCTCTGATTACATGCACTTCAAATTTCAATGCTGTGACATCTACTTGCGCTGATAGAGCGATTTATCGCATAAATTTTGAAATGTAGAAAACGCGACTGATATGATCATGTAAGAATAAAAAGGGGGTTTCTCTAGTACATCTTAAAACTTTACGTTACCCCTCCTTCTAGATCCACCACGGACCGGGCTTTATATTGGCACGAAGTTACAGTTGTATGTTCAACTATGTAAACAAACATAAGCAATGGAACAAGGAGCGGCAAATTATTTCAAAGATGTACATGTAGTATATAAGACAGGTTCAGGCTAATGTAACACGGAATTTATTACGAAGCAGGACCGTCAAAAACCAGCCGGGATATTGAAAATATTGTATTGTATTTAGAAAAAGAAAACCCAACATCTTAATTTCTAATAAATGTGATTCTACAATACTTGACAAATAAATATCATTTTGGGGCTGTAATTGTATCTTATTCATGAAAATACTCAATTCACTCTTCAAAAGTTGTACAATTATAAAACAAAGTGACAAATCGCATAAATGAAATAATTCTTTTTAATCTGTTACCATGGAAACAAAGTCTGGTGGGTAGTAATTAAATATGCTTTCTTAGATATTCATGGTCCAGATATTATGTTTAAAGTAAAACATTTCTGACGTAGACCTTGTAAAGCAGTTCAATATACATTTTTGTTGTCATGACAACCAATTTAAATCTTATTCAAGATATAAAAAGTGCTATTTTTGTGATTTAAAATAACATTTTTCTATTAGTATAGTCTTATAAATAATACTCTTTTTAAAAATTCTATCAGCTCTTTATCCCGTAAGTTTGCCTCGTGTAGTTTTTATACCACTAGTATTCCCTTTTGTACAAAGATCCCGAAAATGTAAAACATCACAAAAATAAGCCCATCTGGTCAAAAAACGACACCGGCAATTTTTTTTTAAAAAGTCAATTTTTAAAAGATACATTCCTACTGAACATACTAATATGCAACATGACTTTGTTCGCTACATGTCTAAATGTCGCAAACCTTACCTTAAGTAATAATAAAAACGTTCTTAGAAAAATGCGACGTTATAACGAAAATGGCGATGAATTGAGTTCATGGCAATAATTCCAGAATTAACTGTATATTAGTGCGAAGCATATGTGGAGGACGCTTTGTGTCTTTGTTTTGAGTTCACAAGGATATGTCGAATCCAGATATGAATGAAAATGATTATCATAAATAGATAAAACGTCGTCAATATATGTAAATGTTGACTTGAATGTCACGACAAGAATTTTTTTCTTCTCATGCAGAATTTTTTAAATAAACTCTGCCTCATAGGAATATAAAAACAGGTCAGCTAACCAAGGAGCACAATTCCTGCCCATGCGAATTCCAACAGACTGTTGGAATACCTGACCACTAAAGACTACAAAGATATTGTCAAAGAAGAACTCTTGCATCTTTTTATATCAAATTTGGAGTACCTTTGCGTAGAATTAGAGTGATATTTGATAAAGAAAGTTTTGAATTAAGTTACTAATCTCTATATATGAATATTTCCTTTTATCCAGTATAAACCGTTAATGATGTTCCACATGCAGTTTTATTGCGACGCTTAATGATACAACCACAAATTTGCAGTCCAAACCGCTGATACAACAATACGCATTAGCAACGCTTAATGATACTTTGAATTAAGATATACATGTATGTGAAATCTAATTTTGATTTTCTTCTGTTGACAATATCTTTTGAAATCATTATCGTCATGTTGACAGTACTTTTTCCTTCTATACATGCACCTTTTCCTGTTGTAAGGAATGTTTTTTTATTTATTTTAATCATCAAGAGGTTTCTATAAGAAAAATAAATAAATTGATGTATAGAATGAAATTAAGAAGAATCAGAGACAAAAGAACACACGTAGCGGTGTTATATAGTGAGAAATTCCCTGTAGTGAAACAACCCCCGAGATACCGCCTACATAGTGAGACTTCCCCTCAGAAGACTGGCTATATAGAGACACCCCCCCCCCCCAGAAGACTGGCTACATAGTGAGACTTCCCCCGAATATTGGCTACAAAGTGAGACCCCTCCCCCCAGAAGACAATATAGTGAGACTTTTCCTCGGAAGACTGGCTATATAATGAAATTCCTCCTGAAAGTCTGGCTATGTAGTGAGCCCTCTCCCGGGGATGTCTCACTATATAGCCAGTCTTCTTCGTTTATAATCAGACTTTCAATCAATATCTTCATATTTGAACTTGTCAATGACTCTTTTGATACCCGAAGGACAGCATCAGTTTGAACTGTCACAATATAACCAATATGTATGTTCAGAAATTAATCATAGGAGTTTGGTGCTCTATCACGGCGTGCAATTAGGTTCACTTTAAGAGGGGTGGGGGATGGGACTGGACATGGACCAATCCTCGTAGGAAATGGGTCTAAAGAGTCTGCCGTAATACCTTCAGTATGTGCATGGACTAAGTCCTGTTGGAGCATGGGATGAAGCCTCTGATGTTATAGAGTAAACTCCCCTCTGGAAAATCTACTTTATGCCTGGCGATTTAGTATTCTTTTATGCGAATTCAGGATAAAAATAGGACTCACAGGGATATTTACAACCTATGATAATGTTGAAAATTCAAACATTATTCTTTATTCACTATTTGATTAATCGTCAATTATTCAAGCAATGGTTTTCTCCTCACCAGGAGGGGATCCAGGATGCCAAGGGGAGGGGGCAGTAGGTTGTTGGGCAACGAAAGTCCTAGTGGGGGTCAGGGGTGAAGACCCGGGAATCCCCTTGGTTCTAGTGATTTTGTATGGCAAGAATGAAGTCTTTTAAATAGACATTTTAACCATTCTTTTTAGTCATGTATGATTAATGATGAACGTAAAAGAAATTCTATTACGTTCATAATCTATCTTAAATATGACATTTTAGAGGATTACACGTTGGGTGCGTTCCAACCATAAGTCTGCAACTGCTCATCTCTCCCTTTTATTTATTTTTGCTAGATCCTCCCCGCACAAACATGTATATGGAATTACAAAAGTAGAATTATTCCGTTTCCAATTCCGGGTTTTTTTTCTGGGTGATTTTCAGAAATATTGGTGAAGTTAATTATCGCTAATAAACTATAAGCTCCTATTTGAAAATGTCATTTAAATACATGGGAGGTACATGGGAGATACAGAGCTCATAATTCATTGTTACATGTATGTAAACAAGGCTCGTGCCATGTTTTTGTTTACATAGGTTAAATATACTAGTAAAAGTTTCGTTTAAAGCAGACTTTTTTTCAATTTATAAGTTTATTATCAACACAATTAAATACATGTACATGTAGTTTCTAGCGTTTGGCACATCTCGATTTGTTTTTAACATGCTATTTTCTATTAAGCAATCTTCATGTAAACAAAAACTTGGCATGAGCCTTGTTTACTTGACACAGAATTGTGAGTGTTGTATCTCACTAGTAACTCAACAACTGATATTCAAATTTTGAGTGTCTACGAAAAATACCTTGATTAAGCATTCTAAATCTTAAAAGTGGGGAAATAAAATTTGAAAAATTTCTGCTCAAATCGTTTCATGTCCTTTTAAAGGGACTTTTATACGGTGATAGACGATTCGAGAAATCTGGAGATTTTAATGTACTCCTTTATACTGTACCAAAGCTATGCAATAAATTCAAAATTCAATGCAATTCAATAAAGAGAGAAAACGTGAAAAAATGCATAGTTCAGAAAATATTGAATAGGTCTTTTTTCTTAAATAAAACGTAGGCCAAACTTTAAGGTCAATATCACAAGTTCCAACATCACAAAGAATAATAAGGTCTTGCCATAAAGAATTTACATACTGAATATGAAATAGTTCCAGAGGTTATGGTTTCTTAAAAGTAGTTCAAGATCACAAAGTCAAAATCCATGAAATGAAAGGTCTTGCCATATGAAGTATGAAAACAAGATATGAAGGATCTACCTTAAATAGTTCAGGAAATATTGAGTATGTCACTTTTAAATCAAAAGTAGGTAAAACATCCAGGTCAGGGTCACAAGATCACACATCATTGCATCACATAAAATATCTTGCAGTAAATATGTATATACAAAATATGAAAGCCCTAGCTTATATATTTCAAGAGATATTTTTAAAGATGTTTCCGATATAAATGTATATGTGTGTCAGAAAGCTTTCATGGTAAATTGCATCGTTTTTGGTCCAGTGG
>NC_079166.1:45657982-45903402 GCF_947568905.1 Ostrea edulis | reverse complement strand
TCAATAAGAAAAATAAGGTTTCATCTTTGTATATTTAATGCACCACTTTTGTTTCCAGTTAAGATCCACATTCTATATTAGTGCATTTGTATTTTGTTTTGTTTTTCAAATCGTGGCCCTTAAAACGTTGAATAGTTAGTATCTTGCATTTCCAGTCAGGATTTGGGTATGTTTTCAAACCAATTTGTTTCAGTATATATTTTAAGGACTCATATTTTTTATTCGACAAGTTTTCTCACCTTATTATGTTTTCTGCTTTGATTTACATGTTCTTGACACAATGGTTTTGACAACAGATTATTCCATTTACCTAATCAAGATATAGGGATCACATTGGGTGTGACTGGTCAACAGGTGGTGCTTACTCATCCTAGACACCCGATCCCACCTCTGGTATATCCAGAGGTCCGTGTTTCCCCAACTCTCTATTTTGTATTCCTCAGAAGGGTAATGAGACAGTTCGCTGTCTTCACCTTTCATATGGAAACAGAGTTGCATTGTTTACTCGGATTAATAGTGAGGTTTTAACATATATATACAATAAACACAAGATGTTTTGAATGATTTCATTTAATAAGAAATTCATGGATCAGTACAGAAGTTGGAACCAGGACCAATGAAATGTAATCCAAAACTGCAACATATCCTAAAAGGAAAAACATCATTTTCATTTTAGCATAATCATCGTCATCATCTTTATGACTCCTCCTAGGCACCTGATCCCACCTCTGGTGTGTCCAGGGGTCCGTGTTTGCCCAACTATCTATTTTGTATTGCTTGTAGGAGTTATAAGATTGATCACTGTTCGTTATCTTCACCTTGCATTATTGCTATTATTATCATTATTGCTATTATTATCATTATTGCTATTATTATAATTATTGGTATTATTATCATTATTGCTATTATTATCATTAAGGTTCACGTTTTAATTACCATCATTATTGTCACCATCGTTATCATTACTATCATTGTTATCGTTATAATCATCATAAGTTCCACGTTATTATCATCATCATCAATATTTTCATCATTATTATTATCACTTTTATTTCCATTGTCATTACTTCAAAAATCGGACTCTCATTTCACTTTAGATAAATAGATACATGGCTTAGATACTGCAACTCGAGAAACCCCAGCACACAATTTTTGTAATTATTCTTGTTACTGTCATCATTGTCATTATCACTTATTAGTATTGTCAGTCATGTATTATAATACATGTCTGTAGCGATACATATAACATGGCGCTATATCGGAATTATTCTTAATTACTCTTTATGATATGAATGTTCTTTTCAATACCAAAATTTGATTGAAATACATACTATATGATTTGTATCTCATTTAAGAGTTATATCTCTGCTCATAGGGTCATTGCACCTTAAAACAACAGACTGTTTGGGTTGGTTTTTTTCGACGTCTTCTCCGAAAAAGTTATTTTGCAGAAAGCTCTCCGTTAAAACACAGGTTGTGGAAAACGTATTGCTAATATCACAAACAGTAGTGGCCTTAATAATGATAGATATATACTAACTTAAGCTTTGTATTTAGATATTCAGCAGAGAATCAAAGTTTCTCACCCAATTATGTCAAGCAGAAAGTTTCTTATCCGATCCAATTATGCATTTTAGTCGTTGCTTCTCCTGCCTCTGTCACTTTGGTAACAAATCAATGAAATGGTTTTAGCAAGTAATTGTGATATAATTTCTAACAAATGACATCTTAACAAGTCCTATGAAATCCTGTGATATGTCCACAAAACTAATAGTTAGTTTATAAATACCTCTAGTGAATCCAGGTCATATAGAAATGTTTAGTATACCATAAAAGGAATAATCCCAAACACGTACGTCTATCATGCGATTATCTTTGAGAGATCTTAATTATGATGTTACATTGTACCTGATTTTTCCGGACTTTCAGTCGTGTCATTAACAACGTCGTCCTCAGAAGTCGTATTGGCTACATCTCTCGGAGGAGGGGTACTATCCACTTTGAAAAGAAATATCTAGCTTTCAAGCAAATGCGAAACAATATCACATTTTCATCAATATCCATGAAGCTCAGTAATGTGTCGATCCAGAAACGAAATGTACACGCGGTGTAACTATACTTAATGGTTGTTAATGTTACAAATATAGAGGAGTGCATGGGTACACCCTTGTAGATGGTTAGGTAAATTATAACACTAGAAAAGTTAACATTTTTATCAAGATAAGCATATCATGTCCAATTATTATCTATAGCATTCATCATCAAATCGTGTAGAAGAGAATATAATTTCAGTCTTACATGGTGCTTCTAAAACCCCACCATTTTCATTGCTGTCTTTTGAATCTTTATTACCACAATTAATATAAATGGTCTTTTGACAGATCCTGTGTCTTGGACCTGTGAAAACAAACCATTAAAATGATTAACTTTGAACCTCTTATATGCATTTAATATGATTATGCAACAATTTCTTTTAATGTACACGCTATTTTAATGACGCTCTACATGTAACATTATAAATGATACACGTTTAAAACTTGAAGAATATGAAGAAGTTCTGTAAATGAGAAAATCATATTTCTGTGTTCTCCTAATTGTTTTCTGGAAAGGGGTATGTTTGATTGTTGTCCCGTTAGGGGTTTTTGTTATGCTTAGAGGTTTTTGTGTGAGGTTTCTGGGTTTTTTTTCTCTCTTATATAAACTCCTGATATAAACTCCTGATATTGTAATCACAGTTCGTTGTTTGGTTTGTTTGGTTTTTTGTGGGTTTTTTTTTGGGGGGGGGGGGGGGGGGTCAATATAGAGAGATATACGTATTGTAAAAGTAATTACTCAACACAAAGAGAAATTCATTCATTAACAGATATAACAGATACGTGGATCGTTAACAACAAAAACTTAAAGGGGTATGGACATTATTTTTGATCGATTGAAATTGGCAAGTGTTTTAGATATTAATTATACATGTTGAAATAAAAATATTTTATAAATATGTGGATTGATTTTTTGCACAGTATATACTTTGTATTTACATAAAATCTGGCTCCCAACATTTTGTTTGTCAACACGCTTGTCAGGAAACCAAGTGCGGGGGTGAGAACATCCAATATTTCTAAAAAGTACGCCAAAAGCATGAAAACACAAATCAGAAAGAACAGAAATTTTCATCGATATATAACCTCGCATTGGGTCAAATGCTGTCTGACGTGTTTCATACCGATTGTTAAGCCGTTCTTGGCACACTGATTTTGACTGCGGATAACTCCGTTTACCTGATCAGGATATGGGGCTCACGGCGGGTGTGACCGGTCAACAGGGGATACTTACTCCTCCTAGGCACCTGATCCCACCTCTGGTGTGTCCAGGGGTCCGTGTTTGCCCAACTATCTATTTTGTATTGCTTGTAGGAGTTATGAGATTGATCACTGTTCGTTATCTTCACCTTGCATTTAAAGTTTTTTCATCTAAGTCGTTAACTGGTGGTTAAGTCACATGACATGTAAACATAAACAGGGTCCATGCCTTGTTTTAAAAATGAAAAGTTTAGATTCCTCAAATACATTTTTGTGTCAGTTTTTGAAACTTATGTTTGTTGTTGTGTTTTACAAGAATCAAATACTATCTTATTAATCAAATGAAAAAGGGAAGATAACGAACAGTAACCAATCCTATAAATCCTACAAGGAATACAAAATTAGGAGTTAGGCAAAATATTTTTGTGCCAAAATCGTCTCCATGCCCCTTTAAGATCATAGAATTTCCTAGATTTTATACGCATAAAATGATGTAGCATTTTGGAGGATTTACGTGGGATTTCTGTTATTTGATTAAACAACAATATACATTGTAGATCAGTTAATGAAATGCACCAATGAAAAGACATTTTGGAATAATTTCAATTTTTGGTTAATGGTTCTACATTGAATTTTCAAGTAAATATTTGTGAATAATACAAAATTAAATGTAGTTTCATGGGAATCATTCTGGTAAGTTTGAAGTTTTAGTGACATCAAAACATTTACAAATAGTTTTACAAATTTTCTAAGAATTCATTCTTCTTTTTTTTCATATTCTGTGTCCTTAACCCTCGCCTACCAATGTACATGACAGTTTTGCAGTGAATATATTATGATTAGACGCCACTTAAGTAGCATGAAATATAACTGATAAGTTAATATGAAATTTACATGTACTACAAAATAGTACTTACGGCGTGACAAACAAGTTTGTAGCAGGACTGCAAGGATAAGCGCTCTATAGACCCACATCTTCAGATTGCCAGAATTTACTTCAACTGCAGAGCTGGCATAGAATTGTTTGTATAAATACCAATATTTCAGACCAAAAAAACTCTAGATATTTATCACCAAGAGCAGCTGTTAGAGATTTCAATTATAGATATTTGTAATTTATGACACTTTTTAATAGGTTTTTTTTACCAAAAAAAGAAAGAAAGAAATTTTGTTTTCAAAATATGCGTTCTGAGAAGATTATATGCTCTTTCCAATATGTTGTTAAAGATACCAGATTACTTTGTTGATGTATATTTTGATTATTGAGGTTTTGACGTCGTCATTAAGCTTTTATACTTATCTTTTTACAACTCACTTATATTCATGCTCTATGTTTCGCTGTCAATCTTCTTTTTTTTACACGCTGTATTATATGTTTGATGCAATTCGATGATTCAGTTTATGATTTCCAGCGTGTCACACTCTCAGACATATGTTAAAGCTATCCCCTAGTTAATAATCTCGCCATTCCGGTGTTACTTATAATCATTTACATCCCTTTTAGTACTAATGGATAAGACTATAGAAAGTGCCATCTTGGAATAGAAATTAAGCTCCAAAATCAAAATATTATACATGTTTTTAACCATTGAAAAGATAGTAATGAACGTGAGCAATGTGTATATATGAATTTGGATAAATATAGAATGTAGTAGGAATATTTTAACGGTTATGAAAATCTGACAGAAATGAAAGTAGATATAAACAAAAGAATAACACGCTTTCTGAAAAGTATGGTGGCGTTCAAAAATTAAATATATTTCTTAAGTTTATAATTTGTCCTTGTTATCCTATAAAACATTACTAGATAAGAATTATTATACAAAAACAAAAGTATTTAATAAAATAAGAAATCATTAAATGATTATATCAAATATCTCTAACACGAAATTACTAAATAAAATACAAAACTTAAAAAAAAAATTACTGAATAAGAACAAAAAACTGAATTCAAAAGAACGAATTTCTTGAATAAACAAGAAATTTTTCAATTAAAAGCGAAATTCTTCAATAAAAAACGAGGTTAAGAAATTAAAAACGAAGTTATTGAATGAAAAAAAAAACGAAATTAATGAATAAGAAATCAACTGTACTGACGTGAACTCATGAGTCATGGATTCTACATGGAACAGCAAAGTATTCAGTATTTGGAATGCAAGGTGAAGATAACGAACAGTGATCAATCTCATAACTCCTATAAACAATACAAAATAAGTAGTTGGGCAAACACGGACCCCTGGACACACCAGAGGTGGGATCAGGTGCCTAGGAGGAGTAAGCATCCCCTGTTGACCGGTCACACCCGCTGTGAGCCCTATGTAAACACCATACAAGTTCATTGAAGAGTGGTTTATAAAATCCTACAGTTTGATGGTTGGTCGATTGGTTGGTTGGTTGAATGATTGATTGGTTGATTGATTGATTGGTTGATTGGTTGATTGGTTGATTGATTGATTGATTGGTTGATTGGTTGATTGATTGATTGGTTGATTGATTGGTTGGTTGGTTGTTTGGTTGGTTGGTTGGTTGGTTGGTTGTTTAGTTAGTTGGTTGGTTGGTTGATTGATTGGTTGATTGATTGGTTGATTGATTGGTTGATTGATTGGTTGATTGATTGGTTGATTGATTGATTGGTTGATTGATTGGTTGGTCTATTGGTTGGTTGGTTGAATGATTGATTGGTTGATTGATTGATTGGTTGATGAAAAATTTAGGCCATGCTCGGCACTTACGGCTTTTGAGCAGGAAGGATCTTTATCGTGTCACACCTGATGTGACACGAGGCCTCGATTTTTGCGGTCTCATCGGTATGATCGCCACATTTAGTTGCCTTTTACGACAAGCAATGGGTACTGAGGACCTATATTCTAGAAAACCCGGATTCACATGAGATTGTACAGTTTCAACAATATCTATATTATGCTGAAGTGATCCACAGTGCGGCATAACAATATTTTTGTATTCTGACCTTGTCTTTCGACGTTATCATGGTATTCAAATGATTTAAAAGTCTTTTTCATCATTGTTTTAATCCCAAGAACCTGTGATTTTGTCTGTAATAATAATAGTAGGGATCTATACTATACCATCCCCTTTTTATTAAGGGGGGTATAGTATAGACCCCTACCATTACTATTACAGACAAAATTACAGGTTCCTGTGTTTTAACAAACTGAGATTTATGGGGGTTGAAGTAAATGTGGAGAAATTATATAATCAGATACACAAGGTCTGGTACTTTTCAGCGAAAATTGAAGATAAACGTTTTTGTAATGTCATTAGATTTCGAAATCGCCGTAAATTAAAGAACCACGAACCATGTCTCCTTCCTTCTCTGTTTCCTTTCCTTCCTCTGCTCTACTGACACACACATATGTATTTCTAACCCATTTTCATTTTTTTGTATTCAATAACTTTGTTTTGTTTCCTTTTTATTTACATTATATTTCTCTTTTTATTAAAGATATAACGTTTTTCATTCATTCAGTAATTTCATAAAACTTAAAGCCAATAAGCAATTATATTACAAAAATTACATTCTTAGAGTGTATGTGTTTAAATACAACAGTATTCAGAGTAAAAAACAAATTAAAATGTTGTTATCTGGTACCATGACAACAAGGACCTATAGCGACAAAAATTGATTGATATATGCTTCTGATCATCTGATGTCAAGTCATAAAGTTGTGCGAGTGCCAAAAAAACTTGAATCACTACATACTTTAACGATGAGAATCCAAAGACAGATTTTTGCAATATTGAAAATATAGTTCAATGTAATTTTGATGAAATTAAAGTGTTCTCTTTTATTAATAGGTTATTCTAAAATTATCATTTTCTACCAAAATCTGGAAACATGTCAGATTTGTGACCTTAACCAGCAGTAAATGTGTCCCTCTGAACCATATGAACCTATGTATCTTGTTACCTTACAAACTGTTCCAATTTTTGAAAGTCCATTTTCAATAACCAGTCAGAGTTTTTAAATGGAAATGGTGAAATATACATAATCTTATTCTTGTATGTGAACAAAATTGCTACAGTATTTTAGTAACATGGCTACAGATCCCTACTCAGTGAATACCCCCAATGACAAAATATTTGATATCAATGTAAAACTTATTCGATACCAATTTTGATGCACCAGATGCGCATTTCGACAAATAATGTCTCTTCAGTGATGCTCAAGCCGAAATATTGGAAATCCAACATAGCAATAAACTTGTAAGAACTAAAGAGAAAAAGACAGTGCCAAAGACTGGAGTCAAATTCGTCTAAGGATAAGAGCCTTGCATGACGGAGATAATCCTTAATTTTAAAAATGAATTTCTAAATTTTACCACAGCAATACATCAATACATCCGTATTTTCAAGTTAGTAACGAAGTACTTTGCTACTGGGCTGTAGAGAACCTCGGGGACTAGCAGTCCACCATCAATGCATGATATTACACACAACATATGAATTTGATC
Source organism: Ostrea edulis (assembly GCF_947568905.1). NCBI lineage: Eukaryota > Metazoa > Mollusca > Bivalvia > Ostreida > Ostreidae > Ostrea > Ostrea edulis. The sequence goes on along the minus strand of NC_079166.1, from coordinate 45,895,637 downwards.
TGACAATCTATAGCTTCCGTCACATTTTATAAGTGTGTAAAACAGTAATGTCTAACGACTATCGTTTCTTAAGATATCCAAATTCGATAAATGATAAAAAGTTTTCCATCTCAATTTGTAAACAAAATCACTCGCTAATATAACGAATATCTAGGTTTTCTATTTTTCCATCACATCATCAGAAATAAAGACGTGCATTCTGTAGTTAGATAAGAGATTATAGATTAAAATATTTTTATATATTTCCTTGCACCAGACCTGTAAATAATTTATTAAATGATAAATAATTTTAACTGAGATTGAGAGAGAAGTATGTTTTCCATTTCATTAAACACACTACTAAATTCTTCATCATTTGTTTTTAAAAAATGTTCCTGTTTGGTGCGTGGAAATCTACACGTGTAGAGTAAAATAACCACGTGTCGCAGAATCAGAGAACACGAAGAAAGCAGAAAATACAATGGTGTGATAATGAAAATATATTCATTAAGCGTTCAAGCCTTGCTCCATGGAATGAGGTGGGAAGAAAATAATGGACAAAGTATTTCCTATTGACAGTCATGAAGTAGTGTTACACATGTAGTACATTTTAAATAGGTAATTACAAATCGATATTAAGGTTCTGCGATCAGACGGGTTCGATTATGTCTAATATCTAATCTTTAATCTAAAGAAAACGAGTTTGATAGTTTCATGTGAAATCGAACTCTGTGAATCTGAAAAACCTTTGGGTAAAAAACATGATATTTCTTTTTATACAATCATGTACTAGATTAGCTAGAAAACGGTTGATAGCATACAAGATGTACTTTGTTTTTCTACGAAAGCATTACAGTAACGGCAATAAGATGACATCGTTTTAAACGTAATGGACACGGAAAATCGTTTACACTACTCACTGTGCATGTAAATACCTTTTGCATCCTTACACTTACCATTTGCACAGATCCATTTTATTGACATTTGATGGCATAGACAACAAAAATAGATATCAGATATACAGAAAATAAGATCATTATCTAATATCTGAAGCATCGGTTTATTACTAGAATAAGTAAAAATGTTGTTCAGTATCCAGAAATATGGGAAATACTGATATTGGTGCACATGTGCTGCACGAATTACATCAAGTCAAAATTGTGTACTCATATTGTACTCTTTTCAAGTATAACAGAAAAATAAATTAACACTACAAGGGAAGAAACTTCTGATGTATTTCATTGCCGCTTGCATATATGGAGCGCCAAATTAACATAAACTCAAATAATTGAAGATACCTTCAATTATTTGAAGATATCATCAATTCATTTGATGCACGCAACAATTTAATTAAATATCTCTTCAAATAATTAATGGTATCTTCAAATCTGAATTATTACGCGTATTAATTGAATTGATGATAGCATTAATTCTGCAGCTGAATTGATGCGCGTTTTAATTAAATTAATTATATATTCAAATGAATTAATGATATCAACAGTTGAATTGATGCGCGCTACAATTCAATTGAAAAGAGCAATAATTGATTTAATGCGCACATTAAGTCAATTGATGAGAGCAATAATTGATTTAATGCTCGCATCAATTCAATTAAAGAGAGCAATAATTGAATTGATGATATCTTCAAATAATTGAAGATATCTTCAATTATTTGAGTTCATGTTAATTTGGTGCTCCATATACATATACCCGTATCTTGTAAATGACACATACTTGATATTTATTTAAAAATCAAACTGATAACAACGTAGATGTACTTCAATATAGATAAACAAAACAGCAACAGCATCATGGACAAATTCAGACTCCAGGATACTACAATTCCAACATGTAAGCGTCTCTCTCTCTCTCTCTCTCTCTCTCTCTCTCTCTCTCTCTCTCTCTCTCTCTCTATATATATATATATATATATATATATATATATATATCTATCTATCTCAGTATAACTGATTAATACTCATTTTGATCATCCTCATGTGGTATTCATTTGTCACCCAGTTTAGTAAAGGCATCAATGATTTTCATTCATCGATTTGACATTTTCCTCCTTATTTATCAATCCCTTCTTCCTTTCCATTTCCCCCCATAAGTCGTTTTATGTGTGTCGTGTGAACCACCCGCCCTGAATGATAGTGACTATTCAGTATTGTATGTTGTTCACAGAAAATGGACTACATTCAAAATGAAAGTAAATACTTTGAAAGGAAAATATGTCGGGACTAAATAAGGGTCGGTGTTAAGCCCTAATAAGTGTAATGTCCTGATTGACCTGGTAATAATTCTATCTTCAATAAAGTATATTTTAAAAAAGATTTGATCTAATTAGATATACGTTTTTCTATCATAAAACAATAATTCCCTAAACAATATATGCATTTTAATGCATAATAATTCACCCTTTTGAAACCCAAGAGGTGCAATTTCCTGATATTTAGTGTAATGTCCCGATGAGACAAAAATTCTACAAAAATTATACATTTTTACGATGATTTATGCACCCAAATTAATTATATTTTTGAGTTGGTATATATCTTAAGATATTCAACTATTATGTTTAATATTTTTTTGGGTTATTTTTCATCATCTTAGGTTTAAACAAACCAAGGGTGTAATGTTCTGATATCGGAATGACCTGATCACACGGTAGAGCGTTATAGAGTAATGTCCTGATAATGTGTTATTTTATTGTCACAAAGCTTCTTTTGATGATGTTTGTTTTCATATTGAAAAAATCATTAATTAATAATATGGTTATTTGTTATTTTAAACTTATACTACATCAAAGGTGAAATGTCCCGATATCGGAATGACCTGATGAAAACTGATATGAGTATTATGGATTGAATGATTTGTTCTTTATCAATATTTTAAAATATAATGGCTGTACAATGTATATAGTTATAAAGCATTGGGTGAAAGGAAACATTTGTTTTCGGAATTTCCAAAATATCGGAAGATCCCTACTTGCACAATTTTAAAAAGATGTAGTATATATAGGCCTATACTTCGATAATAAAAACGGGGCAATACAAGGGAGAAGCATTAGAAGATAGAATATGTACTCTGTGTTCTTTAGATTGTGTAGAAGATGAGAGTCATGTTTTACTACCTTGTCATTAAATATCAGAACAGAATTTTTAACTAGTATTCAGTGGCGGATTTAATGGGGGAGGCGCAGCGCCCCCTCCCCCTACAATTTTCAAATTTAATGTATATTGTGATATCTTGTTTAGAAAAATGTACTAAACGATAAAAGAAGCAATAATTTCTTCCACTCCCGGAGAAATAAATCACAAAATCTTTTGATTTCTTGAATTACTTTATTGGGAGAACTTAAAAAAAATTCCAACAACCCTTAACATTTGCGTCATTTTGTTAATTTTATCCTATTAAAAATGATAGAAAATATTACAAATGACTAAATAGGAGACATATTTCAAGCCCTATACAATCTGTAAATCCAGGAGCTTCCAGGGGCTTCGCCCCCTGGGCCCCCACGAGGGCTTCGCCCTGGACCCACGGGGGCCTCAAGGCGGCCCCAGACCCCCTGCCTCATAAAGTGGCGCCTCCTGTAACCGCAATTCCTGGATCCGCCCCTGGTATTGGTTGTAAAACCACACTATCTACGTCAAATTCAGGTTGTATTTTTTTCTACTAACGAATTTCCCTAGACAAACCGCCCAGTTTATACGTTCAGCTTATATTTACAGACATTTTTTGATGTACAGAAAACGTTATGTGTAATATATTATATTTGTATTGTTATTATTTCTTTATTCATATATATATATAGTACAATGATAAAACAAAAGCTATTTTTTATACATGAATTTCCAAATTAGAACCATTTAGAATCTGCATTCAATGGCTTTAAATAATTATAATTTTGAGCACTTGATAGTCGTGAAAAAAGAAACCCACCCCGATAGCCCAGCAACCCAAGCGAAATAATTGATTGTGGACTGTATTTACGCCTTCAAGGCTATGATACCGCGATGTACAAACAAATTTATTTTGGAATATCATTTGAAGCCATTCCTGTAATTGCTGAACTTAACTATTTCGGTAGACTTAGTTAGCGCACCTTTACAGTCGTGATTCATCATCATCATCATCATCATCATCATAATCAATCCCGCGACGGGTGACGTCGTTGGGGAGGCAAGAGGGATGAAGCAGCAGAAACCCTTCTCCACTCGGTTCTGTCTTGGACCGTTGTGATGAGTGCTGGCATGGAAAGTGTTGTCCACTCCTTCACATTATCTGTCCAACTTTTCCTTTGTCGGCCGCGGCAGCATCCACCCTCCACGGTGCCCTGTAGTGCGGTCTTTACGAAGCTCTCGTGACGTACGACATGACCAAACCAGGCCATCTTGAGTCTCTTGACCATCTGTAGGAGGGTTTCTTGGGGGCCCACCAGGCTGGTGATCCTGTCTCTGACAAACTCATTGGTTTTGTGTTCCAGTAGTGGATGCCGAGCAGTTTCCGTAGGCACTTGTTTTCATAAGCCTGGACTTTCCTTTCTGTCTCAGCCATGTCTCACATCCGTACAGGACGATGGAGATTACGAGAGACCTGTATGGAATGAGAGTACCAAACCCCCGTATGCGTAACCCGGACGGAGTTTACCCAAGATTGAGCGGAGGTATAAATGTCTAGGTGTTGCGTGATTGGCTAATATCAAGAGTGAAATTATTTGGAATTGAAAGAAATATTATAGAGGTTCAAATTAATTGTCAGGATGAAAAATTATCGCACAAAATCGAGAAACGCCTGAGGAAATTACCATGGTAGGGGTGTGCTTAAAATGAAGTGTGTAATTTACTGCAGATTGCTATGTGTTGTAAAAAAGTACAAATATGGCCTATAAAAGGCATGGGACCCTATATATTTTTTGTCATTTTTTATCAACATTTGGAATGAACTTTAAAATGTTTGCGGTCATTTGTTTAAAATCGATATAGTTAAGTAGTGAGAGGGCCAAAGGTTAACATTGAGGTCTGTGGGAAATGAATTGGTACTCTTTTCCCGTATAGCCTGTGCTTTGTGTGGAAGCTGGTGCTGCTCTTCCATATTCTATTGAGCCTCGCCATCGCTGATGTTGCTGTAGCTATCCTGATTCGGATCTCTCCAGTGCAGGTGCCATCCTTGTATAGCGTTGTCCCCAGGTATTTGAAGCTTGTCACTTCCTCTAAGGTCTCTCCGTTCATAGTGATGTTTACATTGATGTCGCTTGTGCTGTTGACCATCACTTTGGACTTTTCTGTGCTGACCTCCATGCCATAGGTCCGTGCACTGTCCACCAATATGTTGGTGAGGTCCTGAATAATTTATACACCTGTATATAATACTTTAGAAAATTTATTTTTCAATATTTTTAAGAATATTGTAATATGATCAATTCCGCAGTTTATTGATTTGTTAAGTCCAATTTTGGAATAAAATGTTCCATCCCTCTATTTGAAAACGTGAAATATCTTATCAAGAATAATTTCATAGACGCTATGAATGCCATTATGTTTACCATTCCCCCATCTTCATATTTTTAACAATGACCTCATTTTTACTCTATGTGTTGAATTATTCCATATAAACAAGAAAAATATCTTTTCTAATTCCTTAAGGTAGTATTCAGATGGGTTTAGGATTGACAATGACATTGTCTTGATAACTGTAATTTTCCCAACCTTTTCTCACATTGTTTGATTATAGAATTTTGTTTCACAATTTAATTGCGGTATCTTTTCCAATTCCACATCAAAATGTATTTCTAACAAAGTAGTATCCCACCTAAGCCTGGGCAGCAAAGTTCTCTTACTTTACTTTTTTGAACCTAATTATATTACTGGTACATGAGGTTTTTCATAATTAGTATGAAGTCCAGATATTTCTTAATTTTTTTTCCTATGAAGATTCTTCACTGCCATCAAGAATAAGTGATGTATCATCAGCCAATTGTGAGAACCTTTTTTCTACATTATTCACAGTAATGCCTTTGAAATTCGTAGTCATTCTAATTTGAATAACTAATATGTCTGCATGCATATTAAAAATATATAGGTCGATAATAAACCCCCCCCCCCCTCTGCAACCTCTCTGAATAGTTTTTCTATGTCAGATAGATGACCACCTTGATGTATTGCAGATGTAATATCTGTAATAAAAATTGATATCCAATCTGAAAAAGAAGAAAACTCTTTATAGCACTCGTTTAAACAACATTTGATAATTATGTTTTACAACATATCAAATATAACCAATAAGCCATTCAAACAAAATACATGTACATGTAATCACTACAAAAATGTATACACGTACGTAACATTACAAATCAGATTGATAAAATACTTCATTATACACTAATTATCAGGACATTACAATATTCGCTTTTGCTGAATGCAATAAAATGGGTATAAAATAATCTTTTTGTACATTTTTCTTTTATATGTAAAGAATGACAAAACAATTTATAAGAAACAATAACTATTTCATTTCAAAGTTTATTTCCTTATCAATAGTTAGTATAAGTTTAGAATAACAAATAACCATTATTAATTTATTTTATATCATTTTGATAGATGCATGTTTGTGAAAGAATTCAATATGAAAACAAGCATCATCAAAAGAAGCTTTGTGACAATAAAATAACATATCAGGACATTACTCTCTAAGTTATAGCGCTCTATCGTGTCATCAGGTCATTCCGATATCAGGACATTACACCGTTGGTTTAGTTTAAACCTAAAATAATGAAAAAGAACCAACAAATATTAAAATGATAGTTGAATATCTTTTAAAGATGAATACGAACTCAAAAATATAATTAATTTGGTTGCATAAATCATCGTAAAAATGTATAATTTTTGTAGAAATATCTCATCAGGACATTATACTAGATATCAAGGGGGTGGGGGTGGGTGGGGAGGGGGGGGGGGGCTTGCGTAACGGTGAGAGAATGTAGCTGATTCAGTATTTCAAAAAAAGGAGGGGGGGTTTGTTTGTGAAAGTCGAGCATTCGTCAGAATACTCGTCCATTTTAGGTGCCAATCTGGAGTTTTGCTCACATTATTTCTGATTTCAATATATTCTCTGCAAGGTTAAAATGTTTTAACCTTATGATACTAATAATGTTTTGTCTGTAAATTTGTGTGTGTGTGTGTGTGTGTGTGGGGTGGGGGGGTGGGGTGGGGTGGGGGTAGGGGGTACCCCGTTCCCCATCTAAATCCACCACTGTGTCTGTGTCCGTGTGTGACAAAGCTATCTTGATTGTAGTATGAATTGAACGCACGCCACTTCTTCGAATTATCTTGTTCTAAAGCTTTGTGCGTTTCGAAATCCCCCAAACTGTTCAATGGAGGGCAAGATATGGAAAATTCGGTCTAAAAAGTGTTGTTGTTTTTTTCTATGACGGAGAAGTGCAACTCTTGTAACCATGGTAATACCGATTTTTATAAACATTTGCGTAATCATCATATAAATGAGGAAGTGATGCACAAGAAATTTAATGCTAGTCAATATTTCCCCAGGCCGATGACGTTTCAATGTTATCATTTCGGGATTGCCTTTTCCTACCTAGCTCTGCTCTTTATTCTTCATTGAAGTCATACAAATGTTTGTACGAGGGGGGATATTATCATTTAGATTTAAAAGCTTCCTGTAAACATTGAATTGTTTTCAAACGAAAGAGGGGTCGGGGTGAAAATGTAGAAACACACTTATTTAAGTTAAGAGCAATACTTCATTTCAGTCATAATGGAAGAGCATCAAAGGCTGATAAATAATCAAGCAGATGGAGGTAGTATGATTTATCAACTGCCGTCAAATGTAAAATTATTTGGTCGTGCAGCTTTTCATCTTGTTTAATGTATTATATAACTGTTTTCCTTATACAGTGTATAAGGAAGAAATTAAGATGTTATTTGAATTGTGTATGTTTTCTACTTATGGAGAATAGATTAAATGGCAATATGACTAAAGCCAAACTTCTAGCTTTAGTCATTGATATCTGCTGGTGAAACATCCAACAATCATTTATGTTAATTTCATTAAATCACATAGATTCTATATATTTCAGATACCAAACTTGCATCAAGTTATGAATTTAAATATATGTAGATTTAGTGCACTTTGTTGATATCACGAGGCTCATTGATGTCAGTCATGAGATTGAAAAGTAAGGTCACCCTCAAAATCATAACGTGGCAATATGCTAATAACTTTTCTTCTTTTTCTCTCATCTTCATACCTTCCAATGGACTAATTTGTTTTATGATGTGACTGTTGAGACAAGCGAAGACCCTTTATGTCTTGCAACACGACTTTAGACATTTTCAAAATCCGTCTGCTCATTTAACATGGGAAATATAGCACAGTCGATGTAATTAACAGCGCAAATTGTGATGTGACGGTCATATTAACTGCAATTTTTTTTTCAAACCAAGCAATACAAAATGTATGAAGATATGAGAAAACATGTCTGGAATTTAAAAATGTATGTTGTGGTACTTTCCAAACTATTTATTTTACCCATGGAGCTGTTAATGAAGTATAGATCTAAAGTATACTGTAGTGAAGGCGACATTTTTCCAGAACACTATGAGTAATCCTCATCATGAAGAGCAAATTATGCGACTCAAGTGTGTAATTATTGGAGTGAGCTTCTTGCAATGCGAACTTCGCTTGCTATTAGGGCTGAAACGGGTACCCGAAATAACCCAAAACCGCGGGTCGTGTTCGGTACCATTTTTCCGTATTTCGGTTCGGGTTTTGTTTTTCAAATATAATCATTATGTCGCCAAAACCCTCAAAGGTGGCTGTATTTTGATCAATTGTTAAATGATGGCATTGTCGATAAAACTGTAAATAATGACAGTACATGTAAGATATGTCAGATGCATTGAAAATACGCCACAGGAGCAACATCGTCATTGACAAAACATTGAAAGCATGGATGGAAACGAGTAGAAGTGACAATGCTGTTTCTAGTACCATGGATGTCGAGTCTAAACCTCAGCCCACGTCCCCGGGTAATTATTGTGACTAAATACATTATAAAGGTTTTGATTTTAACTGTATATTAGATTCTTAAAATAGTTATATAGATCCGAACCGAAATACCCGAACACGAAGTTAAAAATTTAGAACCGACCCGAAAATTTTTGGAACCTTGACAGCCCTACTTGCTACTAAATAGAGGGTTACTTTGAATTTGCAAAATAGCATAACACTATTGGAGGGTAATTGATTTCATTTAGACTTGAAGTGATGTTAGCAGGTGTGCACTCTCATGATGTAGATTACAAAAATACCTGTATGCAATAGATTTAACTGTGAAATACTTAAATATTGTTTTTTACACTGTTCAGATATATCTTTAAGTCCGGTTGGTGAGGACACGCTTTATGAAGATGCCATCAAACGAACAGGTACAGTTTTGCTTCTTTAGATAATTATCCTCCATAAGAGATTTGCATTGGAGATCTGAATCAGAAACTTTTCTGTTCAATTTCATATTTTCACATGTTCATACATTGGTTTGCCCATAAGAACAAGATTTTGCAGGAATGCTACCTGCCTTTAGATCTTAGTTTCTTTTCATTTTCAAGTTTAATAATAATTGAAAAGCCAAGGTCACTGGAGGGGTGATTTCAGCATTCAGTACATTCAAGTTATTTTTGTGGGATTTAATGGCATTTGCAGGAATGCATATTGCACCAAGTTTGTGGTTGCAGCTGATACTTTGATACGGTTAAAGGAAAACATTATTTGGTTACTGGAGAGTACTTTTTACTTTGAAAGTGATGTCCTGCTTGCAGAGCTCATGTTTTACTAAAAAATCTTACTTTTATCTTTCATGCATCAGATGCAAGCTTATTGATAAGTACATGTACAGGCCTTAAATTTCATTGATTGTAGTCATAGCAGACGACAACATTTGGATGCAGACTATAAAAATTCATGTTACGAGAAAAATATGATAAACTGTGTGCTATATTGTGTAGGCTATGGCAAATTTCATTGACTGGTCCTCATCCTCTGTGGCTGGGCAGTGTCAAGTGATGCAATAGAAGTCCTTTCTGTGTCGTTCATGCTGCCCTCAGCTGAGAAAGACCTCAGTATGTCCTCCTAGGATAAAGGCTGGCTTAATGCAATCATATTTGTTGGTGAGTTTTTGACTTCTAAAGACTTTCAGGTGTGGTGGCTCAGCTCAGGGTTTTGGGTTTGTAAACTGCTAGTTTACATTGTATGTACCGTTCCAAGTTTATTATGAATACAATAACTTTAACTTGCTAACTCTTCTTATAGGATTATCTATTAATTATAAATGACTTGACTACAATTTTATTCTTCATATATGTAACTTTACCGTTAATTTTCATTTTGGTGATTTTTCTCAACAGGTATGATGATAGGGGGTACTTTTGGGGCTCGCTGGCTGACCGTCACGGTCGCCGCTCCATTCTGATGGGTTCACTAACCGTGAATGGACTTGGGGGATTGGTCTCCAGTACTTCACAAGTGTTCTGGATTTTCCTGCTTGCCAGATTCATCAGCGGTAGTGGGTATGCTGACTTTAATTGATATAATAAAACTTATCTTCAAGTTACCAAATAGTCTTAATTATCTAAGTATACATCAGACCTTGTCGTATCATTTCAGTTACACTAGTTGGTGATGCATGTATTTCAATGACTAAATGCCAATGATGAAACGATTGTCACCGACAACTGATTGTCGATCGTTTTTTACTCTTCAATTCAGATTATAGACTCTATTATTCATAATCGATTGTCGCCTGTACACTAATTAATATTCAATCCGAGATTCATCTGACTGTTACTCCCGCTTTTATACCGAGACATGTGCGGGGGAGAGTCAGAGTGGAATCCACATTAAAAATTAGGAATTCAGTGACACCAGCTAGTGTGTATACTGCACATATCCATAAAACTAAATAGAAATAACCCCAAAAATAGTAAACATCTATCAACTACATGTAAATACCGATTATATCGATCATTGATCGAAACAGTTCTTTCGATAATGATCGATTATGAAATTTTCCCGATTTTTCAACACTACTAAATGCATCACAATTATTGGTGAAAATAATAACTGTGTTTTGACTTGTATGATGAATTATACAGACTTTTCTCTACTTAATGAGCGATGAATTGTACAGTCTTTACTCCACTTAGTGAGCGATGAATCGTACAGCCGTATCCCTACTTACATCGTTGGATACCCACGGCTGATCTCGTCTTCTACTCATCATGAGTAGAAGATGAGATCAGTCGTGGGTATCCGACGATGCCCTACTTAATGAGTGATGAATTATACAGCCTTTTCTCTACTTAATGAGTGATGAATTGTACAGCCTTATCCCTACTTAATGAGCGATGAATTGTACAGCCTTTTCTCTACTTAATGAGTGATGAATTGTACAGCCTTATCCCTACTTAATGAGTGATGAATTGTACAGCCTTTTCTCTACTTAATGAGCAGAGTAGGAGGAAGCATACCTGTGATATTTTCATACTTCACTGAATTCCAACCAAAGGAGAAGCGAGGAAAAATGATCAGTGCCTTGGCAACATTTTGGATGTTTGGAAATATCATTGCCGCTGGTATGTGTTTTGTTTTATAATAAATTCAATATATCGATTCCTGTTTTGGTACCAGTCTCAGAATTGTAAAGAAAGGTGAAGATTTGACAGAGACTCTTTCGTTTTTCAGAATATGTGTAGATGGTACAGGCCTAGGTAAAGACATACATGTAGTACATATCATGCATGATTCATTCTGCTTAGAGGCTGCCATTCTCTGCTAGACTTCTTTGGGTCACACTTTGTTCTTTTTGTTTTCAAACTGCAGAAAAAAAGAAGGGCCTCTCAGACTAATGTAAGAGGCAGTTACATTTAATTCAAAGTAACAACTCATCTATGTTGCAGGTCTAGCCTGGTCAGTGATTCTCCGTGATATCGGTTACTTCAGTCCAAGCTTTAAGTACAACAGTTGGAGAATATTTGTGGCCCTCTGCACCATTCCTAGTCTTTCATCTGCTGTGTTCTTTGTCTTCATGCCTGAAAGTCCAAAGTTGTTGCTTTCTGTAAGTATAAAGTGAATTTTGCAATCATGTTAGCCAAGAATTTTGAAGAGTGCATACCGTTTCCAAAACTATACATTTAAGTAGTCAAAATGTAGTATGGTATAGTATGCATTCATTTGAGCTAAGTGGTCATCATAAATTGTTTTGGAATCATGATGTTTTGGGAATCAGAATAAAATTAACCTTATATTGCATATTTAGGTAGGACAAAACAAAAATGTTTTGTCTGTATTAAGTCTTATATACAGAAAGAACAATCCCAGATTATCAAAATATGATGTAAGTATACAGTAACCTAACCTTAAATCTTTTTTTTTAAATTTGGTTATTTCTTTTTGCAAATTTAAGTCAAAATGCTATATTATGTATACATGTATTTTATTTATAACAATTACTTTGTTGCCAATATTAATGACATTTTTATAAGTATTTTTTGAAGATTTATTATTAAGAAAAGAATTTCTGGAAATTCAATAAGCCAGTAAAATTACCATAATATATTTACTGTAACAGCAGAATAGCTAGATCTGCAGGTATATTTTAATTTTACAAGATACGATCCTAATGGATAATATGCCTACCACAGTGTTACAATATACAGTATAGGTGATTTGGTTTCAGATACTTTCTTTTCTTTTTTTAAATGATAGTATGAAATTTATAGGTGACTTCAGTAGTACTAGACCGAGACTACAGGCCAACACATCAGAGTGATGATCGACAAAGAGGTTGTGCCTCAGGAATGTCACAAAATCTCAAAATTGTAAGTTTCATCTCAAATTTATTCTGTATCATAATATGATGATTTAACACACATCAAACATTTTAGATATTATATTACAATTTATCATCCACAATCTGCACATGTACGGTCTCTAAATGCTGTAATATGTTTTACAGCTAATGTCTACCTCAGGTGAGCTGTTTAGACTTCCTCTCCTTAGATCTACTGTCGTCATGCTTATCATCAACTTCTCACTAAGCTTTGGGTAAGCATGTTTGTCTTGCAACTTTAAATTTGATTGTAAACCCTATACATTCTAAAATTTTATTATATGGTGCATCAAATAGGACATTAGATCCTGTGTAATCAATGAACACACCGGACCGAACCAAATTTTGTCAAACCGAAAAACCTAATGTAAAAAAGTGAAACACGTGAAAACGCAGAACCAAGGAAATCTTATTAATTATACCAGGTATCCCTCCCGCATAATACTATAGACGGTTCATGCGGTTTTAATCACATTCATTTACGTATTTGGATTTGTGTGATATTTTTTACTTTAACAAACATTTAAATCACTCCGCGTCAAAATAGTAAAGCTCAAAACCGGACACTGAGACATCGGACATTCCGGTCCGGTGTAAAATATGATGTATCGGACCTAAGGCACTGCACATCAGTCAGGTCCGACGGTCCGATGTCTTTCGCATAGATTGTGACCCCTGGGTCGAGGCCTCTGTTGGTTGACTGTTAGTCCCCGAGGGTCTCTACAGCCCAGTAGCTAAGTACTTTGTTACTAGCTTGAAAATACGGATGTATATTTAATTGCTGTTATAAAATTTAGAAATTCATTTCAAAATTAAGGATTATCTTCCTCACGCATAGCTCTCATCCTTAGACGAATTTAACTCCACTTTTTTGGCACACTGTTTTTCCCTATAATCACTCTAAAACTTCATTGTTATTTCGGATTTCAAACATTTAGGTTGAGCATCACTGAAGAGACATTATTTGTCGCAATGCGCATCTGGTGCATCAAAATTGGTATAAGTTTACATGTAAAGCATGAGTATGAAATTTAAGCAAATGATACATGATAATGGCACATATCATTATATTTTTAAATCTTTTATCCTGAAATGTGCAAAATGTATACACATTAACTTAGTACACTCATAGTGTAAACAGGTATAAATTTACCATCTTGAAGTAATAATGAATTGTTTTGGTTGATGTTTTAATAATTTATGAAACAACATTTTGCCTTTCAATTTCATGATGCAATATGCATTGCAAAATTGTATGCACTGTAGAAAAAATAGTCTTGTAAAATGTAATTTAATCTACAATATGGAAACTTGATATATTTTTTCTGTAATAGATTTTACTATCCTTGTAGATATGGTGTCTCTGTAATATATTTTACTATCCTGTAGATATGGTCTCTCTGTAATAGATTTTACTATCCTTGTAGATATGGTCTCTCTGTAATAGATTTTACTATCCTTGTAGATATGGTATCTCTGTAATAGATTTTACTATCCTGTAGATATGGTCTCTCTGTAATATATTTTACTATCCTGTAGATATGGTCTCTCTGTAATATATTTTACTATCCTTGTAGATATGGTCTCTCTGTAATATATTTTACTATCCTGTAGATATGGTCTCTCTGTAATATATTTTACTATCCTGTAGATATGGTATCTCTGTAATAGATTTTACTATCCTTGTAGATATGGTCTCTCTGTAATAGATTTTACTATCCTTGTAGATATGGTCTCTCTGTAATATATTTTACTATCCTTGTAGATATGGTCTCTCTGTAATAGATTTTACTATCCTGTAGATATGGTCTTTCAGTAATAGATTTTACTATCCTGTAGATATGGTCTCTCTGTGATAGATTTTACTATCCTGTAGATATGGTCTTTCTGTGATAGATTTTACTATCTTGTAGATGGTATGGCCTTTTTATATTGGACTTCACTATCCTGTAGATATGGTCTTTCTGTAATAGATTTTACTATCCTGTATACTATGGCCTTTCTGTAATAGATTTTACTATCCTGTAGATACTATGGCCTGTGGATGTGGTTTCCTGAACTGTTCCCTCGGGTTGAGCTGTATGGGGGGTCACCCTGTGACCACCACTCCACACCCCCTAACCGGAGGGACAACACCACAAAGTTTCTGGATTCCGAATGGATCTATTTCTCAGGATTTATGACAGCACTCTCCAATCTTCCAGGGAATCTCCTGACTATCTATCTCATGGACCAGATTGGAAGGAAACTCCTCCTGGGTAATAAGAGATAATCAGAGGAATTCCTGTGTCTTATTTTATATATAAATCTGTACTTGATAGTAGATTTACCCATAGGTATGAAAATGAATGCTGTATATACACTTAACAAATGTTCAAGTTGGTCACCCTGGGATTTGAATCATAACAAAATATTTGATAGAATTCAAGGAATTTCAACATTTTATTTTCAAAAGTATGGTTCTTCTTAAGAATGACAGGACGTTTATGGATGTCATGGGAGATCCATCATCAAAAGGGGTCAGGCTACTGAACAGACTGAAAATGCTTCATTGATAATCAGAGAAATTGACAAGATTCACCATCATAAAGTATCACCCCAAGCAGTCAAGAATTTTATGAAGAGGGTGGAACTGTTTTCCAGTCCACTCCTAAATGAATTAGTGTTGCCATAGAGACAAAGTAGCTCCTTTTCACAAGAGACATTTGTACAAATGTACCATTCCATGACCAGCTAAATTGACAGTATGAAAATTTTGAGAACACAACTGCTTATAAGAAGAAATATACATATATTTGTGCACAAAATTTGCAGCAAATCAGGCAAATGCTGACTTGGGTGCATTGGTTTTGCTGATGACAATGATAAATTTTATCATCACACACCACACCAGCATTGAGCATGACTTGGGAATTTAGATGTTTTAGTTCCCGTTTGTTATTAGCTTGTTAGGATAATCAACCAATTACAAAGCTAAAGATGTGCATTTTCTATCTGCAGTAAATTTCTAAAACTATTTGTGGTGTGCTGGTCATCTTCAAAATAAGAACTTTTATACAGTACATGTATACATATACCTGATATGTGTGCAATAATTATTCGTTGAATGTCCCAGCCAAGTTTTACTTGTGTAAAAGTATGTTTAATAACATTTTAAGAGAGAAATGAAAACAAATTTATAAATGGAAAATTATGTCTTAGAAATGCTGATGGTATGCTTTATGATCAGTGATATCATGTCCACGAGTTTTGAGTTTCTAACATTCCAGATATGATTATTTACATTTTACAGCCACGAGTATGGGGTGATTATTTTCTTTTTTACAGCCACTAGTATGGTGTGATTATATTCTTTTTTTTACAGCCACTAGTATGGTGTGATTATTTTCTTTTTTTATAGCCACTAGTATGGTGTGATTATTTTCTTTTTTACAGCCACTAGTATGGAGTGATTATTTTCTTTTTTTTACAGCCACTAGTATGGTGTGATTATTTTCTTTTTTACAGCCACTAGTATGGTGGGCTCCGGAGTCAGTGTGTTCTTTATTCCGTTCGTTCGAGACAGGTGGCAGAACCTGGCCATTTCCTGTTTGTTTGGAGCTGTGTCGACCATACTCCTTGGATGTCCTCTCGGCAGAACTGTTTCCAACCAATGTCAGGTTAGCTAAAATTTATTAATTTTCACTTTGTTCAGGTCTCAGTATGGTTACTACCACATGTCGGCATACCTTGTGAGATGTCCTTGATGACCACATTGTAAATTGCCCTTTGAGAGAACACACCTCTCTATTTTCCTAGTCAGGAATATGCCTCTACAGTTTATCAATAAACTTTGCTGCATTCAAACATTTAATAGAGAAAATGATTTATTGTGTTAGATTAAATAAATGTGCCCCACAATATGCCTTTCACTTTGATTTACCCCAGCTAGTGTTATGATCAATATGTTTGATACTTAAAAGTCAGCATTAATTCAACTTCATAGATTGGGATAATGTCCCAGAACTGATTGATACAATTCTGAGGTTGAAAGACATTGAATAGCAAGAAATACATGTATGTTGAAATTTTGTGAAATCAAATAATTTGTTGGGTAAAGGTTTTCAATCACCTCTCAATGACATAATGTCTTACAATATATTTTACAGGTCCACAGCATTTAGTATACTGTCAGGGGTTGGTAGAATAGCCGCCATTTTGGGAAATGTTGTGTTTGGTGAGCTGGTTGATCTTCATTGTTCTATTCCAATGATTCTTGTAGCAGGACTACTGGTATTTGGGGGCCTGATTTCAATACGCCTCCCCAGCACTGTACAGACTGATATCCACTGATTTCAAATTAAAGTCATCATTGGCCGTGAGTGTACGGGATTTTACTGACGTTTCAAAGTTTCTAATTTGCATTTCACAATAGTTATGACAAGCAGGTGCTGTTCACAAAATGTTTGGCCATCTGTTTTGTATTAATGTGGGATAAAGTATTTTGGGGGATTTTTTCTGTTACAATATCAAACAACTTGTATCTGTCGTTTTAAGATTAATGTACTGTTAAAGAATTGTCTGCACAGTATTTTAATTCAAATGTACAGACTCGTATAGACAAGTGTAAGTTGATAGACTATCCAAAAGGTTCGATCAAAACAAGGTCAAATATAAAAAGGGGGGAAATCAAAATTTTAGGAACAAACACTGTACATCAGGAAAATTTCACCCTCATTTTATTTTTATTTTCACTCATTTTGTCCTCATTCTAAAGAAATTAAAGAGTGAATTCAAAAAGAGGGCAAAATTTAAAGGGTTATGTCAGTTTTGTGTGAATTCAAAATGGCAAAATAGTTTTTCAATGCTTCTGCTCAACAAAAAAAACCATGGGGTAAAATGTTTCCAGTACACAGTGATTTTATCTTCTGATATTTATTTCCATGTGCTGTACTCCACATTATTTTACTGTATACATTATGTTATTTTATTTTTGTAATGTATTGAATTGTTTGAAATTTAGAAGGTACTGGGGAAGAATGATGTGATGTAAAAATTTATTTACTTTTTTTGCACTAATCGAACTACCTTCCCTAATACTTCTCATTACCAGCTCGTTAGAGTTATCGCGCTTTGATGACTCTTGTGCGTCATTGGTAAGAAAATGCACAAGTCTCGCGAGCAAGTGCGAGATTACTGGGACATAAACGAAACGGTCATAGCACTCCCCCTTTTTCAAGAGTTAAAATACATGGTGTATATTTTTAAAAAAAATAACCATTGGTCAAACTGCATTTTTCAAATATTCTAACACAATCTTATTAAAAATGTTACATGTTTTTAAACTCCACCACACCTATTTAAAAAATTCCAAACAATGATGTTCTTTGTCCTTAATCCATCAATATTTTATATTTTTCAAAATAGCTTGAATACAGTTTGGAAACGCATTAGTTGTGTTAATTAGTGTTATAAACGTCTTTAAAAATGCAGTTTTGCATATATGATTACCGTCAAGCAAAAACCACCCTTAAGTGAAAAATATCACTTTTTCACCTTTTAAATGTTTTAGATAGAAGAATTTCTCCTCTTTCTGTTGATATGTAACATTACGTTACAGCCCAATGATAATGACCTTAAAATCCCCATCAACCTTGGTAAAAACTTGCATCGAGTCGTTTGACGTCATGATTTTTGGAAATTTACGTTGTATTTTGTTACGTTTTGTTACTATTTCAAACGTAATCAAAATACATGAGTCTGAATTTTTTTTTATCATCTGATATATATGTATACATTTATCAACATTCAAACAATTATTTAGATTATGACAGATTCAAAATAGGCTAGTTTTTATTGTCTTTTATTCTCCCTGGGTGTCGGGAGAGGGGGCGACTACGTCCTTATACGGGGCCCTGACAATAGGTCTAATAAATTTAAACAAGTATTGCATTCTCTCTCTGGTCAAACCAGTTGCCGGAATGGCTTGGAGGAAGGATGGCATCTGTATCCACGCCTGCTTTCAGCAGTTTTAGTTCTGTTCCGGGTGAGTCTGGCACTTCTTTAGCTACAGCAATACCGGTAGAAGAATGTGCACAATATATAGGAGAAGTGTAAATCATTAATAAGAGTTTAATTCAGAGAGGAAATTATATATACATGTACCAGTACCTTGTTTGAAAAAGATTAAGGTTTGAATTTTTTTGTTGAGATGGCATGTCAGCGAATTATACCGTAGTCGCCGCAACCCCCTCCCCCAACATCCACACATATCGCCCAACTACAATGTATCCCCTTTCAGGATTGGTGTTACATGTAACAGCCGAAAAAATCGATATGTGGTAACATAATAAATCAGACTTGTTACAATCCATTTCTTATGTGAAAAAAAATAACACCCAACGTTCTTTTAAATAGCGTATTCTACCTGGTTTGTCTGCTTGGAAAACAAAGTGTCTGAATTTTCTAATACCCTTGAAGGGAATGAAATAATTGGATGTGAATGTTACATGGGTCCTGTGGCTTTCAAATTGGGGAAAATAGTTGACATTTTAGTCGAACTGGGAAAAATCAATTTTATTGTAAATAAGTTTTAAAATCATATCAAACATTATATTATCTTTATTTTACACATCTAATTTTCTTTAACCTTCTAAAATTTTCAACTATTCTATCCAAATCATCATTCCCATAACACTTTGTTACATGTAAGTCTTATGTATATATATAATTCACATCGAACGTTTATTTTTTTCAAATACATTTTCCTTTCATAATTCATTATTGGGGAAAATGCAAGCTAAACTGGGGGGAAATTTGCCATGGTATGGGACTTGCATGTGAAAATTTATTTGGGGGTGTTTGTCACTCAGCGTTCTACAAAGTAAGTACGTCAACATGAATTTATATTTGTTTTCTCATTCAAAGTAAAATGAAAATGCTTCTTTAAAAATTGAAAGACCCATAATACATGTGCAACTACACAATCGTTCTTATTTCTTCATTACTATCTTTAATTATTTAATTTGGATTTTAACCTGAAGCGTTATCACATTGTAGGTGGCTTTCTTTTTCACCAAGTCCAAAATTCTCAAAACAAAAATGAAGCATAGAAATTACGCTAATAGCGACCTTGGCGTGTGTTCCGTTTTTCCCGGTGTCGAATCCTCATCTACTAGGAAGTTGACCTACGTGATTTACAAAACCTATTTCTAAATACTATTTGTTCGCCAGAAAATATTAAATTGTCTAAATTTAGAAACGGAAGTACACAGAAATAATCAAGAAGCTACGTTCTATAGCAACTCCAAACAACTGAATCTTTCTAGGTGTAGCAAAGTAGAGAGGTCCAACTTGACAAACATGATGCGGTACAGGGGTCCGTGTTTGCCAAACTATCTATTTTGTATTGCTTATAGGAGTTATGAGATTGATCACTGTTCCGTATAGATCTTCACCTTTCATGTATACAGCTTGCGAGTAATCAAAGGTATATAAATGGACATGGTTAAGCTCTGTTGACATCGGCGAAGCTGGTTGTACCAGGACTGGTTGCTCATGCAGTTCTTATTATCGGTAAATATCACAGTATTTACAACAACGGATTTTAAACACACTTGCTGTAATACATTGTATAAGATATTTTTTCACACTTTAGTGGTTTGTGAATTTTATTTATTGTAAGGTACCTGTCGTTCTACTTTCACTTCATTCAAATGTGCACTATATTTGACCCAATCTAATTAAAATCAGACTTCTTAGATCCGCGCCGTATACTCTGTGTAAGCGATTGTGAGCGTATCCTAGGATCTGATTTTAATTAGATTATATTTGTCCAGAGCAGCTAACTTGTCGTTTTTTTTGTCATGGCCAATTGAATGTGATCTTTGTGTTGTTCACAGATAGGACATACTTAAGTCTTGGGTGACATGAATTTTATATTTGGACAGCAAATCTGACAGATGCCTTTGAACGTCGGTAGTCCTACTGCTGTCTTGTCATTATCGATACAAACATCTTCGTATATTCTGTACAGGGACTGTTTGCTTTCACTGCATGGTAGAATTATGTGTACACCGATATTCCTGTTGACTGCTGCCGGCTGAGGCAGACCATGCTCTTCGGCATAACTAGATATGAACTGAGGAACATCCCTCAAAACATCAAAACCGTATGCATTCTTAGGCCGCCTATGTTTATTTCCATGAGTTCTTGAAACCAACCCATTTGTGATCAGATGATGTATCAGAGATTTCAATGCAAACTCGCCAATACTGTGTGTTATCAAAAAAGTTTGTCGACAAACTTAATGTATCGAAGACGTTTTCTAATTGAATCTCCATCTTTTGACTGTCTACATTTAGATTGTATCTTTATAAACTTCGCCATAATATGAAAGTCTTTCATTTTTTGTCATCTCAGTTAAGGAAATAGCGTGTTCTCTGATGTCTGAAAAACTAAATGTAGAAATATAGTTTTTTGCACACCCGCACCCCTTTTCAATTAAAGATCGTTATTTCACATCTTCTGTACAAGGATCATGGGGTAAGTTGGCAATCCCTTCCCCAAACATGTGTACCCGGGCCTCTAAATCGGTTGACATATCGTCTGATTCACCGTCATCACTGTTTTCGTTAATAGAACACGCACCTGCGTTCTGATTAGTAAGATTTTTCATGGGAAAATATTCATTGTTGATATTGTCTAGATCCTAAAAATTTTACAAAATATTTTATTAACCGTCATAAGTGAAATACAATAATTTGATTGATCATCGGGTTTTTAGAAATATTTTCAATTATTTGTCAAGCATTTTTTTTTTTCGTGAGATGTGTGTGTGTGTAAAAGAATAAAGCTACAGGTCAGAACGCAGAATCTACAAGTTGATTTTTTCTAATTTCGGAAATAAATTAGTATTTGCAAAACATTTTATAATTTCAGGTTAGTGTTGCCAAAATACAATTGTTAAAATTTTTTTTTACGTGCGAACAAAAGGTGAGCGACATAATTATTACTAAACGTATTGCTGTATAGCTACGCAATGGTAAACTTTATCGGCTATTTTTAGGATTCGATGCTATTTTGTACATATTTACAGCATTGTAAGATACATATGTACGTTCACAATCAAGGAATAGTACATATTGTAAAACTTGTAAACACCACAGAAAGTAAACCAACAGATAGCACAACAATCGGACGGCTATTTTATATACATGCAATTCATATTGTATCGATCTAATATTTCAAATAGGGGAGGGGGGGCGTAAACCCAGATAAACGTTACTTTAAAAATGGGAGGGGGGGGCGTAAACCCAGATAAACGTTACTTTAAAAATATGTCTGTTTAAAAATATGACTGTTTGGTATATGTCACACATAAATTTAGGATGTCAGGTGAAATATTTTCATTTCTATAGACTTTCATTTTACCTGTATTTCCCGAAGAAAGGGAAATACCTATAAATATATTTTTTATTTTCGACGAAAATCCAGTATATGCATAGCACTAATTAACATCAATACTAAACACTTAAACCGATATAATATATAATAATTATATATATAACAGATAAATGAAACTTGTGTGTTTTAAAGTGCGTACTGACAGTTCCATGACTTCTCAAGGAAGCGCCTAACATGTGATTGAAAAAACAACGTTGCAGAAAATCATGCCGTCATATCGTAAAAATGTGACGTTGACTTTACCGTTTGATTTCTCGATAAACGTCACAATGCACTTAAGGGTGGTTTTCGCTTGACGGTAATCATATATAACTTATTCTAAAATATGGAAATTGAAGGGGGGGGGGGGGTGTTCGTGTACGATTACCAAGTCCATGCCATATGAACCTGTCCTAATTATATGATAAAATAGAAAGTCTTCATAGTCTGACAGAATAACTTTAAAAACATATTACTCACATTAAAACTTTTTGTGTTGGATGTGCATATAGGTTTTTCCCTTCACAGTTTTTCTTGCGATTGATGCTTTATATCGGTCAGATTTGGCAGATTTAGTACCTGCACTCCCTCACATAGTTTAATAAGTTCGTCTGTTTTCTTGTAAGAATAATCAATAATAAATTTGACTTCAGAATTTTAATCAGTGTTGTAGTTTGCAGTCGGTTATATATAATATGTATCCGATACCATAATTTATATTATGTATGTCTAAGTAATGTTTACGTATGTTGTCCCGGTAGAACGACTTTACGCGCCTTTAATTTGAAGAGTTCCACTAATGGAAATGATAAGTATTAAAAGTACAGATGCACTTATTAATAATAATTTATTATTTTCATTATAATTTGTTAAACTTTGTCTTCATATTGGTATGTACCTATCCTTGAACATGTGCAATACTAAGTAAATTCATATGACTGTTGATGGACAACATAAATATGTGAATGTATTCTTTTATTGTAGTTTACATTTTAATGCTGAAGTTAGATATGTACTGTACGTGTACAGTATCTTATTTAGGACTTTTCAGTGCTAATTTTTTCAGTTTTGGTAATAGAGAAAAATTAAAAGATATTGTTTCTCTTTAAATTTGATTTTGAATTAGGGTGGGGGGGGGGGGTCCTAGCAGTAAAAGGACAATACATATTCCTGAAATACAAAAGCAGAATCATGCATATTATTTTTAGGGATGGTATTAAACTTTATTGTATTTCAATTCATTTACTATTTTTAATTGAAAGTTTTTGGTATTTTACAGAACTATTTATACATACATTCTCACACATAGTAAATTAAGTATTATGTAATTAAAGCAAGGTTGGAAAAGACTTTAATCAAATAGATTTTTCCATAATTGTTTGAATTTTTTTGAAATTATTAATGTTACATTTCTTTGAAAATATACATTGATCAATTTCATCTTTATGTATTGCAAGATACCCTCAAAATATAAGTCGATATTTGTTTGGTTTTGGGGTTGTTGTTTTTTTTCTTTTAATTTATTTATTTGATTACAGACTTTATTCCAGTAATTAATGACATACAAATGTCTCTGCCTGGTAATCTTCAGTATGATTTTCTATTGCACCGAGACATGCAGTTAGATAAGTGTTCACGATTGTGAGACATGTTATGTTAGAATATAATGTCAATGGATGCTGTATCATGACGTAAACATGCTACTATGTGTAGTATTATCATGTTTTTATTGTGAATATATTTGTTTTACATCCCTTTAAGAATTTTTCACTCATATTTAGGCATAACCAGTAGACCTATGCATGGCACTCAGCATTCATATTCTGTTATTTTTACATGCAAAAATATTTTTCCCTTTTCACATGTAAAGTAAGATATATTGGGTGATCAATCTGCCCCCACATTTCTGGTCGCACATGTACATGTAATACTGAATGTGAAGGATGTAAGCTTGAAGTGTTGAATTGAAGCCATGCACGTACATGTAAGTTCGAAGGCTTTCCTACGATCTAGAATTTTGAAGTTTGGTTTTTAAGATGTTTTAGACGATTGTCATGTCAACTTCCCAGATGTTACGTGCCTGTAAGGAACCACTTGTATTCACCTAATTTACTAGAATACCTGCACGCGATACATGTAAAAATCCTAAATTTGAATAACTCAAAATACTTCACTCGCGATGTGTGCAAAGGACATTTTCGTATGTTTCGGAGTAGGGATAGTGTTACAAATAGTGCAGGTAATAACAATTTACATTTCTTTGATCACCATCAAAGAATCTGCTTATCATCATATATTCATTATTTAACAGTCAGTATTATTTGGAACCAGTTCGGAATGCACAGGATCTTGATCATTTTGCATAAATTATGGTTCCAGACTAATATCTTTGCACAACAATCTCCAGGTCCTTTCCCAAAAGACCTCCATTTTCGAAAAATATCGTCTATGGTTTTGCCTTTGTTTCCAATTTAAAAAATGTTGACGTCATAAATTCAGAGAATGAGGAATTAAAAACAGACAAAGAGTTTCTGTTCTGAGTACCTTTGCATTTCAATTTTCTTTTCGTTTTCTTCTCTTTAATGTTAGATACTGTTAAAACTGTTAAAATTCGTCTCGAATGACCTTTAAAATCAATAAAAGTGTAAAAAGTATTCTTTCGTTTTCACAAATCTGTTAAATCTGATAGTGCAAAGTAAGAATATGACCTAATGTAGAATACTTTCTTCTGAGATCTGCTAGGTTTTCATTAATAAGGTTTATTTCTAATGTATAAGCTTTTAATCGATTGATTAATGCTCGAGTGAATGTTATTGGTTCATAGTCTTATGGTTCCATTGGGTCACACTTGTTTTAGCCACTCATTTGGTGCATTACCAATGTCAAATATAAGATTAAAAGAATCCTATGTAATAGAAGAACAATATCGATACAAATAATCAATAAGCGTTGCATATACAAAATTGTACCTTCTTAACACTTCATCCCACTTTATCCATAAAGTGTGTATACATGGAAAGATGAAAAGTGATAGAAATATGAAATATAGAGTTCGGTAAGCACGGACCCCTGGATATATCAGAGGTGGGATCACATTACGAAAAAGAGTAAGCATTCCCTGTCGACCTGTCACACCCACTGTTGCCCTATATCTTGATCAGGTAAACGGGGTAGTCTATTGACCAAATAAATGTAATGTCTAAAGAACGGTCTAACAATTAGTATGAAACAGGTTAAAAAGCATTCGATCTAATGCAATAATAAGCTAAATCGTTGAAATGACCATATAAAATTCGCAAAATGCTAAATAAGATTGTTGAAACCTTTGTAGCATCATCTTGTTTATCAGTAGCCTGCTTCGATTTAAAACTGATCATACGCAGAAAAAAACTATTGCGTATCGAATCAATTGAGACAAAAACATCATATGCAGGTGATGACGGAATATTGCTACATAAATATTGGAAGTTGATAATGGAAAAGCTGAAATCATCCCGTTTGTCATAAAGCTATCATTACTATATTTTCATCAAAATATCAAAGTACAAAGTAGATGTGGAAGATTGCGGTGTCTTTTAATTTGAGCTCAGTGGGATATATCAAATCAAAATATGAATGAAAATGATAATTATTAAGAGAAAACGTCGTCGTATATCTAAATGTCGAGATGAAAGCCACAGCAAGACGTTATTCTTCTCATGCAGAACAGTTTAAATAAATTGTGTCTCATAAGAATGTAAAAACAGGTCAGCTAACGAAAGAGCACAATTCGTGCCAATGGAAATTCCAACACACTGTTGGAAGACCTGATCATCAAAGACTGTTTTTGTGAAGATTAGGAATCCGATATAGATGAAAGGTGAAGATAACGAACAGTGATCAATCTCATAACTCCCAACTTTCTCAACTGATTCGATACACAAGAGCTTGTTCTGCTTATGGTCAGGCTTATTTTTAAATCAAAGCAGGCTACTGACAAACAAGTTGATGATGCAGGGATTCCAACAGTCTCGTTTAAAGTCAGCATTTCGCAAATTCTATGGTCGTTATACGATCTAGTTTGCCATTGCAACCTGTCAATGGATCAAATGCTGTCTGACGTGTTTCATACCGATTGTTAGATCGTTCTTGGCACACTGTTTTTGACTACGTAAAACTCTGTTTACCTGATCAAGATATAGGGCTCACGACGGGTGTGTCCGGTCGACAGGGGATCCTTACTCCTCCTAGGAACCTGATTTCATCTCTGGTATATTCAGGTGTCCATGTTTGCCCAACTCTCTAATTTGTATTGCTTGTAGGAGTTATGAGATTAATCCCTGTTCATTATCTTCACCTTTCATAAGCAATACAAAACAGAGAGTTGGACAAACAGGGACGTCTAGACACACCAGAGGTGGGATCAGGTGTCTAGGAGGAGTAAGCATCCGTTGTCGATCAGCCACATCCACCGTGAGCCCTATATCTTATGTTATATAAGTACGATTACAACATGCGGAATTAATGCCATGTCGAAATGATGTTGCAACAGAGAATAACATAACTAATAATGATATCATTTTGAATCGTTGTACACAGTGATGTGTGGTTCGATAACACATTTTTTCTGTATATGATAAACAAGTATAATGTTTTCGTCATTGTGTGTGGGAAAATCAGTTCCCAACGCGTTCAAAGTCTGGAACTTATAATTTCTTTATTTCCTCTGGAGAAACATGGACTAATTTGCTTACATGATATAAACCCCCTTTTTCGCAATCCTGATAATCATTTATAGGACATATTCTCAATGGAAAACAAGGTTTCAACCTTAGAGTATTTTATGCACCACTCTTGTTTCCAGTAAAGATTCACATTCTGTATCATCGCATTTGTGGTGTTAACAAAATATAAAACATATAAATACAAGATAGGTACAAGATGTTTTGAATGATTTTATTTAATAACAAAAACATGGATCAGTACAGAGGTTCAAACCAGGACCAGTGGAATGTAATCCAAAACTACAACGCATCCTAAAAGGAAAACATCATTTTTATCTTAACATAATCATCGTCAACGTCGTTATGATCATCATCATCATCATTATTGCTATTACCATCATTAAGGTTCACTTTCTTATTACCATCATTATTGTCACCATTATTGTCACCATTATAATTTTGTTATTGCTGTACTTCTCATTAAGTTCCACGTTATTATTATCAATAATTTCCTTATTATTATTATCAATTTTATTATCATTGATCACTGTCATTACTTCAAAAATCGGACTCTGATTTCACTTTAAATAAACAGATACATGGCTTAGATACTGCCAGTCAAAACCCCCAAAAATTCTTCTTCTTATTGTCATCATTGTTATTATCACTATTACATATGTAGTGTAAGTATTGTTTGTAATGCATTGTGATACATGTGTGTAGCGATGCATATAAGACGAGCGAACATTAAGTGGCAAGAAATGAAATATACAGAAGTCATGATGTTCATCTGTTACAGTAAAACCATTTAACGTCCGAATGAAATGTGCGGATACCGACACAACGTGGTTGGAAAAAATATAAACTTATCGACGCGCACAAGTGGGAACATTTTCAGCACGGACTCCCTAGCAAACATTTGATTGAAATTCCTATTTCTAAGTTGATTTTCAATCCACTGAATATATGTTAGGTAAAGCTCTAATCTATCCACTATCAGTGCAGGAGGAAAACAGCTACTACTTGTGTGTGAATTATTTAATAAAAATATTTGCCATATACACCGTGTACAATGCCACATGCGGGGACCGTGATCGGTGTAGCGCGGGGATGTGAATTCGAAGCGAAGAAAGTAGGTCAATAAGTATTCAAAGACTGATTGTGTTTAATCAAAATAAATCTAGATAGCCAAAAGTATTGCACGGAAGACAGTGGTTATTGGCAAGCTAGGGAGTTTAGAACTCTTTGGAAATACCCAAACACTTCGACAATATACAAGTAGGGTAGGCGCCGGGTATATTTTTCGGTGTATTTAATGAGAAATCTCCACTCCTACTGCATAAACTCCAAAGTTTTTTTTGACCAGAAACATTACCTTTGAGTTGGACTCAATATTCGACTGAAAAAAACAACAACAAAAAATCATGATATGCCGAGTATTTGACTGAAAACCCTGTGTGGCGTAGGGGGGTGAAAATCTTGTGGCGTAGGGGGACAGAGACTCGCAAACTTTCTTACCAAAATCCTCATCTTGAACACAGTGAATATATAAATATCAAATTCAAACTTGTTCAAAGTTACTCTGATATTCGTACGATAAACCGATAATGATGTGTGTGACTTTCTATGCCATTAAATTTTCATTAAAAACATTTTCTAAAATACCACAATACCATATGATTAAGACAGTTTCATATTTTAATGAAATTGACATGAACTAATGATAATTTCAGATAATGCAATGACCAGAAAGAAAAACAATCTTTGGTTAAATAAACACAGACACCTGAGGTATGGATACTACTTAGCCCCCCCCCCCTTATTTTTTGCACCATAATATCTTTGAAATGTGTGGATTCCCTGTCTATCTCACCCTAATATTGATTTATGTACAATCGTTTCACTTTTTTGTAAGCTTTAGATATTTACCTTGTACTAGTATTAAAGCTTACAAAAAGTATGAAACGATTACATAACTAGAAATTAGGATGAGATAGACAGGGAATCCACAAATATCGGAAAATTGTCGCCACAAAACCCTCTGGGGGTGGGGGTGGTGAGTAGTATCCTTACCTAAGGTGCCTGTGTAAATAAACCATAACGAGTAACACTGCTTTAAAAAATAAAGAGGATTTAGAATCACTGCCTAAATGCATTACTCCAAAAAAGATGTAATCTGAATCCTTCTTGGTCCATTAAGCGCAAATCACTCTCACGAAACGTTGCGACCGAAACGTCAACAAATTTCCTATATTTTTGCAGTTACTGCCCTTTCACGGGAAATTGAACAAAATGATTTGAGAATTTTCCAAATAATTTTGAATAAAGACAATATTCGTTGTGCTGAAGATGTGTATTTTAGTGAGAAACTTTGCTTACGTTAAAAGGATTCTCGGCCCCCTTATGCCACAAAATTTTCACCACCACCCCCCCCCCCCCCCTACGCCACACAGGGTTTTCAGTCAAATACTCGGCATATCATGATTTTGTGTTGGTTTTTTCAGTCGAATATTGAGTCCCATTCAAAGGTAATGTTCTGGTCAAAAAAACTTTGGAGTTTATGCAGTAGGAGTGGAGATTTCTCATTAAATACACCGAAAAATATACCCGGCGCCTACCCTACTTGTATATTGTCGAAGTGTTTGGGTATTTCCAAAGAGATCTAAACTCCCCAGTTCCTAGTGCTAGATTGTCAATAACCACTGTCTTCCCCGCAATACTTTTGGCTATCTAGATTTATTTTGATTAAACACAATCAGTCTTTGAATACTTATTGACCTACTTTCTTCGCTTCGAATTCACATCCCCGCGCTACACCGATCACGGTCCCCGCATGTGGCATTGTACACGGTGATATACAAAAGAAGCTTATGCAATCTAAAGTAAAAGTTAGTACTACACCGAGTTCCTTGTACATCATATTTTCTTTCTTTTTCATTCATTTACATGTACTTATGTAATGTTATTTTCTTTCTTCTTTGTTCTCACATCTTCATATATGATTATAATTCATCATTACTGTAGTATATGTATCTTTAGTGTAGACTTTGCAAGGAGAAATAAAGTATTGAATGAATGAATGAAGAGGGACATATTTATAAGTTGAATTTCTATAATACATCTAGCTGATTACAGAACAAAGAGTGGGTAATAGACTCATATTTTCTTTCTTTTCCATTCATTTACAGGTACTTATGTAATGTTCTATCCTTTCTTCTTTGTTCTCACATTTTTATATATGTTTATATGCTATATGATTCATCATTACTGTAGTATATGTATCTTTAATGTACACAATGCTAGGAGAAATTAAGTATTGAATGAATGAATGAAGAGGGGCATAATTATAAGTTGAATTTCTATAATCTATCTAGTTGATCACAGAACAAAAAGCGGGTAATATACTCGTAAAATATTTATGTAAAATTCAATTCAACCAAGTATGTAATCCATATACTCATTAAAGCATATTTATACGGTTAACATTTCAAGAAAACGTTCTATGTGTATATGGAACTCGATTTACAAAACACTGTCTCCATTTTTCATGCATGTTTACGCATACTATATTACTATCGCAAAAAAGTTAATTGCAAGAACTAGCAGCGCTTTCATCATTATGAATAAGATTGCGTTAAATTATATTTGTATATCGTATATTAATTAAAAGGAATAAAACACTAAATTGAATTTCAACATTTAAAAATTCCCATTCCATGCTGAAAAATGTATCCACTCGTTCGCGGCGATAAGATTCTAAGACGCCCAGTTATGTCAAATGTTTTGACTGAAATTGATGAACATCACGAATGCTGAATATTTCTTTTCTTGCCACTTTATGTTCGCCGGTCTTAACATGACGCTATATCGGCATTGTTCTTCATCATATGAATTATTTTTTTTTTCATTACCAAAACGTGATTGAAAACCATATTATTTGAGTTGCATCTAATATAAGAGTTATGTATCTCCTCATTTGGGACATAAAATATCCAATAAAATACCGGTTGTGTAAAACGTATTGCTAATATCACTAACAGTAGTAGACTATGTAATTTAAATAATGATTTAAAAGGGCACTTAATGATAATGAATATATGCTTACTTAAGCGTTGTATTTAGATAGTCATCAGAGAATGAAAGTTTCTAACCCGATTATGTCAAGCAGAAGGCCTCTTATCCCAGCTTCCCATAATTCATCCGAAGTGTTGCTTCTCCTGCCTCTGTCACTTTTGGGAACAAATCAATGATGTAAATAACTTCGTTTACAGTTTTAACAAGTAATTGTGAACTAGATTCTTACAAACGACATAAATTTCTTTAAAATACAAATGAAATTCTGTGTTCTGTCCGGAAAACTAATAGTTTTAGATACCTCTAGCAAATCCAGGTCATAAAAATATTTAGCATACCATAAAATGAATAGTCCTAAACAGGTACAGAAATGTATGTCTATATAATGCGATTATCTTTCAGAGATCGTAATTTTGATCTTAACTGTACCTGAGTTTCCCGGACTTTCAGTCGTGTCATTACTAACTTCGTCATCAGAATTCGTACTGACTACGTCTCTCGGAGGAGGAGTGCTATTCACTTGAAATAGAAATATCTAGCTTTCAAGCAGATGTGAAACAATGCCACATTTTCATCAATACCCATAAAGCTCAGTAATGTGTCGATCAGGAAAAGAAATATACACACGGTGTAACTTTTAAAATCCTAAGATACTTAATGTTTGTTAGTGTTACAAATATAGAGAGGAGTGCATGGGTAAACACGTGTAGATGGTTAAGTATTAAACTAGGGAAATTAAGATAAGTAATAGGCACACCGTGTCCAGTTATTATCTATTTCATCATCAAAACATGTAGAAGAGAATATAATTTCAGTCTTACATGGTACTTCTAAAAACCCTACCATTTTCATTCTTGTTTTTCGATTCTTTGTTACCACCAATCACATCGACGGGTTTTTCAAACCTCCTGTGCTTATGGTCTGTCAAAACAAACTACAAATTGATCAACATTGAACCTATTATATACATCTAATATAAACAATATTCCTTTATCATATAGGCTGGGAACCTTTATCAAGTAACAAGCAAAGGCTACTTGGCAAGTCATATTAACTAATGTGGTTTCATAGGAAAATGTTGTGGTAGATATGGGTTTTTAGCAATATCAAAACATTTACAATTAGATTTAAAAAAAATTCTATAACAATGTTTTTTTTATATCATATGTCCTTAAACCTCACTTACCAATGCGCATGACAATTTTGCAGTGGAAAGATTATATGATTTTGAGCCACAATATTAACTAGCATCAAATATAAATGATGATATCAATTACATGTACAACAAAGGAAATGCACGGTGTGACAAACAAGTCTGTAGCAGGACCGCAAGGATAAGGGCTCTATAAACCCACATCTTCATATTACCAGTATTTACCTCAACTGCAGAAGTGACCTATAATTGTTTGTATAAATACCAATATGTTTTGATTGTTTAAACAAAACTCAGCATTTTTACCACAAAGAACAGCTGTTACAGATTTCAAATATAGGGATTTATATTTTATGATACTTTTTAAGGTAGGTGTTTTAAACATTGAATAGAAAGTTTTCAGCATATGCGTTTTGGGAACCTTACTGGATGTTTTTAAGACACCAGATTTCTTTATTGACGTCTACTTTGATTACAGACCTTTTGTTATCGACACACAGCTACTACTCTTATTGAAATTTAATTCATTCTCCATGTTTCGTTGTCAATCTTCTTTTTTAAAACTCAGTGTTACATACTTGATTTAATCCGATGATTCAGTTTATGTTTTCCAGCGTGTCACAATCTCAGACACATGTTAAAGTTATCACTTAGTAAATAATCTCGCCATTTCAATGTTACTTAAAATTATTTGCATTACTGTTGGTACTAATAGGTAAAATCATAGGAAACGTTATTTTGATAAAAGTATTAAACTTGAAAGGTTTATAAACATAAAACAATTATAACCAAGTATCATGTGTACCAGTACTTGTCTTCCTATACATCTTACAACAGGGATTTTATAATTAAAAATAGTCAACTATACATGAAAGAAAATCATTCATAGGAGGCGCAATATTTAAACACATTTAATGAAGTAGGATTTTGCTGTTTATGTGGAATTCGCTATCATTTGATCAAACAGCAATATAAATCGGTTATCAATACATGAAATGCAACAATACAAAGATGTTTTGTGGGATTTCAATTTTTGGGGATCGTTTTCAGATTGAATTGTCATGAAAAGAATTGTGAATAATGCAAAATATGTTGGTAGTGTCATAGGGAAATTCCATGGCAATTACAAGTGTTTAGCAATATCAAAACATTTACAAATAGTTTATAGTTATACAAAATTCTATAACAACGCAGCATAGGTAAGGTTTCCATAGAAAACCACACTTCTATGCAGAAATGTACCTCAGTATACTTCACATTATATGACTACACAATTATAACGCACGTTCCTACGTACATGCATGGGTTTATAGTAGTATCACGGAGAAAATGTCATCATATTCTATCGTAATTTACTATCGCTATCAAGTATTATGCTGTATGTGTATGCTTGTGATATTCATGTCACATGTAATTCTTATATATTTTTTATATCATATGTCTTCATTATTTGATATATACGGCGAATGTGACCGGTCGACAGGGGATGTTTACTACTCCTAGGCACCAGATCCCACCTCTGGTATATCCAGGAGTCCGTGTTTACCCAACTCTCTATTTTGTAATGCTTATAGGAGTTATAGGAGATTGATCACTTTTCGTTATCTTAACCTTTCATATGTGTATAGTTACCAATCACTACTGTAATTTTTATGTTATATAGTAACCTTGAAATCACCTAATGTGCAAAAGCATTTGAGAATAAGAAAATCAATCATTTGTAAACAGCGACTTGGTGCAAATGGAACTTGATATTGTGTGTGAAACCAAACGAGAAAATATCTGCGAATTTTACTTGCGAAAGAGACGAACCCCTCTGGTACTCTTCAAATCAATCATTGTTTGAGAAAAATCCCCCAAATTGATGATGTTTGACACTTTTTATAAATTATTTTGTGACATCTTTGACATACGCCACGACAAATACAATAAAACAGAATCCATTGGGGTGGCCAGGTATATCTAAATATAAGGAATAGCACTAGTGAAATTATGCGTGGCGTGTTTGTTACGGACATTTAATAGATATATCACAGAAAATACAAATATGCGCCGATGAACAAATGGCAGCATAGGAATATAGCATAGGGGCACCATCTTGGACGGGGTTCTGGAAAATACTGTACGCAGTTGTGTTAAGTAGGGCCATAGAAATATGTCAGGAAAAAAGCGTTAATAAACAGATCAATTTGTGACACATTCTGTAAACACAGCCCTTTTATAGAAAAACAATATGTATATATCATTAAGTGCATATTGACCTCTTATACATTTTTCACCAGACCGACAGTCTCTACATTAACTCTGTATCACGTGATCAAACAACAAAATAAAAACGTATCGTGTATGTATAAATCGTTGAATTGGCACAATATCCAGATATCAATGCAAGTTGAAGTTAATATAACTTCAAAGCATATTAATTTCTTAATTTAAAAAGTGCTGAGAGCAAGTTTATTGTGACTTGTAAAATGTCTAATATTTGTATTGAATATGCAAGATGCAGCGATTTTTGCACATACGAAGTTGAATCTAGCCTGAAAAACACATTTTCTGTTGAAGCCAAAACTTGCTCTTCTAACTTTCCTTTGGCACTGAAGTTCACATGTCACATAAATCAAACATATTTCACTTAAAAACCTCGGGGTGTCGTGCTAATGATGAAATTTTTATGTACGGAAACCCTGTTTATGCAAATGAGTCCATTGTGAAAGTAACTATACGTGTAGATTAGGGGCGATATCAAGAACACAATTACTTTAGCGTGTATGCTATATAAAGAAGAAATTGAAACCTTTTCAATATCAAAGAGAATTAATATGACCCATTTTACAGAAGCGTTTACGCGATTGCTGTTTACCGTTTGACAGCGGTGGTAAATAACGAAACAATATTTTGACATTTCCAACCACAAAAGGACTGTAGATATGTACGTCATGACCTTCATTATGACGTATTTTTCATTGTGACGTCGTGCAATATGCCAGTGTGGTAAAGAATATATATGTACAGCACTGGTATTATTAGTTACCTAGCCGAGCCCGGTATAAAACTTAGTGACCTGGTGTCATCCCGTACCAGGTCACTAAATGACTAGGTAACGAATTTACCCCACCGATGACCTATTTTGATAATATGCATGAGGATATTGCATACCAGAACTACAGACAACACCATACCATAAATATTCCTTATTCAAAGACGACTGTATTTAAACGAGCTTTTGTGGTCAGACAAAATCATACCATAATTTTTTTCCCTGCATTGCACATGTTGCATAGAGAGCTGGGTTTAATTCCAGGCTATTGAGAGGAAATACAATCCTATAACCTAGTCAATTCATTTATGTGCTTCATGTCGCATCCTTTTTGAAGGAAGAATACAAAATTCAAATATAACAATTTAATAAGAACACTAACAGATATAAATATAACATCATTAAACAGATATCACAGTCTATTCAAATTGATATGAACGTGATGAACACAGAACTGGCAAAACATGGCACAAATCACTACAATTTTCAGTTATTATTTTGATATGTTTATGCTGAAGTTGATTGTCCCTATTGTGCATCCGTGGAAAGCTGGCATAATTTGCCTGGTCTGGACACTCGAAAACCTGGTTTCTGTTTGAGATTGTAGAGTATGATCACAGTTAAAGTCACCAAAGAGATCCGAAATGTTGATTCCCTGCAATTCGGCAACCGCTTCATGATCACCATGTTCCTGAGGTAATGTCACCAGGCTAGTGTCTCCAACAGATTCGGGTGGAGGTAGAGCAAGTGTTGCAGTGCTCGGTAAAGCAGCGACAGTTTTAAAACTCTGCGGTGTAAGACTCTGCCCCATTGCCTGTCCCATGGCGATTTTTTCCTCGGTATCGGTTCGTTGGTAGACTGTTAGAGACTGCACTGATTTATGTCCAGTCACGGCCATTATTTGTGATGGACTAAACAAACATTTGGTTAGAATTGTAGCACCAGTGGCCCTTATTGAATGGTTGGTATAGATTTGTGACAGATTTGTGTCCTGGCTTAGTTTTGACATGAATGATGCTAGTTTTTTCTCACCCAATCGCTCGTTACAGTACCAAGTTTCATCATCATCGTCAAACGAATCCCTTGGTCTCTGCCATAAACTTGAGCAACTGGGATGGAGTTTGCCAATATACTTTTCAAAAGATCTTACCGGACAGAATGGAGATCCCGGGGATTCTGGCATCACACCGGAGGTGGTTTCCCTGTCGTTACCTCTATGGTTTTTAGTTAATTCGTCTGTACATTTCGCCACATATTTCAGTCCTGATTTTGGTTCCTGCATGACCTCAAACGTTGATTTTGACATAATATGCATGTTCTCTACAGATCTCCGGCAAAAGTATAGCCTTACATCAAATTGAACTTTATTCAAAAGTCCGTACGGTGTTTGGGGATTCATTTGCTTCGACTCGTACAGTTTTTGACGGTCACTCTCGTTAATAACAGGATGATGTTGTACACTCCCTTTCCCTATCCGTTTTAGCTCAGCCAGGGCAGCCTTGAATGACACATTTGCATCGCGAAATTCGTCATCTTTTATAATATCAAATTTCCTATTATATGGGGGGTCCCGCAAGTACCTGTTGATCGCATGCCTCATGTTTTCAAACGTTGTGGCCTTGTAAAATTCACCATCCTGTTTTCGTGCATTCATG
This sequence comes from Ostrea edulis, assembly GCF_947568905.1. Classification (NCBI taxonomy): domain Eukaryota; kingdom Metazoa; phylum Mollusca; class Bivalvia; order Ostreida; family Ostreidae; genus Ostrea; species Ostrea edulis. The sequence goes on along the minus strand of NC_079166.1, from coordinate 45,858,709 downwards.
TAGAAATGGCAAAGCACTTCGTTCAAGCGAACAGCATCGAATTCTTCGAAATTTTGATTTTGATTGAGTTTTCCTAAGTAGGCCTTTAACAAACGAGCTGCCTTCTGATTGCTTCGAATAGTTTCTTTGGAGTTAATCAGTAATTTCTTTTTTTCGATCTCGTCTGCTGCCAAACTTGCAAACCGTTTGGCCGCCATTGTTGTTGACAAATGCAACAAGAAAGATAACTCGCAAGGACGCCTGGTATAAATTTTGACGGTGACCTGGGATAGAATATCCCACGTCTTCACGTGACCGTAATGAGCCAATCACTATTCAGGATCCCCGCGCTAACTTGTCAGAGGTGGGGTAATAAAAATTTTATGGGGAAAGCCTTAACTCAACCGCGTAGCCCCAGGAGACCGTCAAAAATCAAATGCGAGGGATGGTGGATTTTGAGATGTTTGCCGTCTGCTCTCTTTGAATGTCGAAATAAAAAGGAAGAACTCAGTTGATATTATTATCTCACCAGATGGCGCGCTACGCAAGCTTCACTTTCATCTCTGCTATCATCTCAAAAATAGTTCGGTTTACCACATGATCTCGCATGGACAAAATGGCGTCTTTGATTCCAACGAAAGATGTAAACATCGATTGTTTTGTGTGTTTTGGAAAAAAGGTAGCAAGTTTTAAACTCTCTGGACGTAAATGTTTGAAGGAAAAGTTCCAAGAGAAGTTGAGCAGAGTAATTGACGTCAAGTTATACGAAGATTTGGTGAGAAAGGATGCTTCAGTTTGTCGTAATAGTTTTTTCCAGAATTTCAACCGTAAGCGAATGTATACAAAAACACCACTACTCGGCACAATCATTTCGTCAATGCTCTATTCATAAACGGGGAGCTTCGTAGCAATGTCCTACCAACGCTTCTGGTGTGCAGATCAAGCAAAATGTTGAAACTGCAGGATGAAACCACCGTTGCTACTGAAACAGCTTTATCAGAAACATTACTCCATATTCTAGAACATGGCTATGTATCGAAGAGTATACCTGACCCACAAATCAATAAAGATACTGACCCTGTTTTGATGATCCTCAGTGATTCATATAATAACATGAAAGAGAATAGTGATGAAGCCATGCCCAATTTATGGAGCGAGTGTCAGAGTTTAACTTCAAGAACGGCCATCTGTGTTACTGAAGTATAGAGGAGTATCATATAAAAAATTTAAATAATTTATTTATATTTTCTGTAATCTGTTTGGATTGGAAAGAAATTTAGTTCTTATTTGATACTATATAGATTATCAATAATATAAATATAAACTGTCATACTATCATAACTGTTTGCTTTAGAGTTCAATTACTGCTTTAGGTGGTCTACTGTGCTGCCATTCCAGTCAATGGTAAAATTACTTCTTCCAATCTTAGCATCCTGCTATGGAATCATAATGAAACAGATTTCATAATCTATCAGCATATCAGAGACTTACCACAGTTATTGGAATGAAAGGAGGATTGGATGATAGGGTATTAAAGCTGGGTATTAATGTTGCTATGTGCAAAGTTTGTTATGTACAAGTAAGAAAAAGAATCTTTTACATGTAGTTACAGTGGAATCATTGTACATTGGGCATCAATGTTCGTGTATCTTATGGGTCACTCTAAGCCATGAATTTAAATCTCATGAACATGTTTTAAAGTTATGAATCTTCTTACATGTGTAATGAAACAAACTATTTACACACAAAATTACGTCCAATGAACCAGTGAAATTTTGGTTATCCACAAACATTGACCCCACCAATTGAAATAATTCCACAGTAGTGTTTACAATTGTTCATTTCTCGGCACATCCTGACAATTTTAACAGATACAATGTATACACTATATGTATAGTAATTAAACTTGAAGTTAAAGGAGTTAAAGAGTGTATACTTTTATTTCTTATCCTGCATTCCTAGCATTTATATGTTTGTTTAGGATCCACCAGCTTTACAATTAATTTCTATGCTCTGAAATGTACACAAAAAGTTTTCTCTTAGCTAGAGATACATGCTAGTGAGAGTTTTACTCTGAAGTAGATATTAAATTTTGTTTCATTTTGCATGTATTTGAATGGGTATTGGGTATTATATTGTTGAAAGATATATATATATATATATATATATATATATATATATATATATATATATCAACATTATTTTACATGATAATTATATATGCATTGTTATGTTTGGGTATTGGGTACTAATATTGTTAAATGCTAAGATTGATAGTGCAAGTGTTATGTCTCCACCCTGGAAATCAAAAGAATTAAAGATTTAAATGCAGTTATAAAATTTTTAAATATACAGTATTATCGTTAACTTAGAATTGTGTAAAATTACGGGTTTATTTTTTGTTGCTGTTGTTGTTGTTGTATTCTTGGAATATATAAGTCAGTTTTACATTTAAATTTCCACATTGAGAGATATACACACAAAAAATTCTCTATAGATATACATGTATGCCAGAGTGAGATTTTTATATGGTATGTTTTAGTTTCCTTATATTTGTATTTCATAAAGATAACATATATTGTTATTGACGTTGTTACAGTTCCCTCTTGCTTTGTGTTTGATTTAGTTTACAAAGAGCATGAGTTCTTCTCCTTTGTTCAGTCAGGAATGTAAGTATAAAAATATTGAATTCTAAACCTTCTGTTACAACAAAGTCAAAATTTTATAGCAGAGTCGAATTTTTTTCACAGGGAATTATCATTTGAGAAAGTTTATTTCATCATAAGTACTTCTACAACATTGGTAAAGTGTGTGAAAATAATATTAAAGAAGAATTGTGCAAATGATTGTTTTCCTTTACTTTTAGGCCATGACAAGATTTAATCATCTTCGACTGACTTTATCCACTCCAAACAGAATTGGGTTTCAAGAGAGTGTACATGAATGTTCATTAAAGCTGATAATAAAGAACCTGAAATCCAATCCATTGATCAAAATAACCGATAAAAGATGTTGTACCATTTGCAAAATCAACTATCATGCTTGATATTCAATATCTGAAAATAAACTTAAAATTTGTTGCTGTTGTAGGGGACAACCTGGGGAAATTTGGTGTGCCAGTTGGTGGTGACCAGCTTACACGAGTCAGATTACAGGAAGCCAAAAACCTCAAATGCCTCTCTGTAACACCAGAGAGAAGACTGGGTGATTTGTAACCCATTGTATGTGACATGTGGCACAATAAACAAGATTTTCTGGAGGTAAATGAAGCATGGACAAATTGATAAGTTTAAAGTTCATATTGTTCACTACAGTAAAAATTCAGCAGAAAATGCATTGTACCAGTTGTAAATAATTTAGACTTGCAGTGTTAATGCCTATATATATCTGATCAATTAGATGCATTTAGGTGTACCTCTTTTCATATTCCTTTCAGAAATGTTTTAAGACATTGTACAAAGCCAGTAACACCGCTCCAACATTGTCTTACTTCAAGACCCTTTTAAATCGCTCAAACGTCACAGGCAAAGTGAAGAGAAAGTTTCAACACCATTTCGACCTTTTAATGTCAGTAGGAGAGGGAATGATAACAGAACAGTTCTTAGAATTTTTCAACATGCAGGACCTCTACAGTGAGCCAAAGCATGCAGAACTAGTCAATTTGAATCAACTACCCAGAGATGAACAGAAGTATCATGTGCTGAGTGTAATACAGTTATTCATGAAGTCTTATGGTTACAGAATGGTAGAAATGCCCAGAGTAAACATATTCTAAGAAAGAGTAGCAAAAAACACCACTATTAATGTTAATGGACAGGAGTTAAACATTCAATTCTTTGAAGACAAAGTATGCTACGGAGAAGTGGATGAGGTGTACAATTATTGCAGTCTTCTCTGTTACTGGTATCTACACGCACTAGAAATGCATGATACAGCCAAAGAGGGGGCGGTACTAAACTGCAATTATGCTCTTCCCTTCATTTATTCCCATTCTAAATTAAGTAAGTACTTGGTGGAAAACATAAAAAATGTACTTCAAACAGAATACCTGTTGTCACCCCTGCTGTCATCATGTGTACAACACATTGTACATTTGCATCTTGTTTTGTAAAAAGAACAACATTTGCAACCAGTAATATTGTTTTCTTTTGTGAAACCCAAAAACGTTAAAAGCTGATTTCTTAAACAAAATTCATCATTTTACAGTACTCAATTATATATTTTTTTATGCCTGGCAAAGTGTGTGCAATGTCACGATTATTATAATGTCCTCTGCGACCAGCTCTTCAACCTCCTGAAAATATTGAAAAAGGTTTCTTCGTGGACAAGTTTGAATCACTTGAGTCACATTGTTTGGGTCAAAACCCATGCCAGAAATTGAAATGGTGAATACTAAACGAATTCTAGTAATGTCCTTTTTTTTTTAAATCTGCAATGGCTTCATTGATGACTTCAAAGTCCTGTCCAGTGCATAAGGCACTGCAGATTGAATTTTAGATATCATGCACTTCAAAAATGCTGTTTAGATATTTCAGTGCTTCACTCATGTAAAATATGGGTATAAATAATAATGTGACAGGGTACGATTCCCTTTGTTGGTTAAGTTCATCACACACTTGGTAAATTATATGTTAATATTCACTTAGAACATTCATATTTGCCTGCTTTTTCTCTTTTTCGAGAAAAATGTTTGGTTTATCAGGTGTTGCTTCAATTATGATAAAATTTTGTAGGCACAGCTGCTTTGGAATATATTGTTTTTGGTCACTGGTAAGAGTTCCACACAAGATAACAAAAAGAATACCGAAGAAAATTTTTTCAGGTTTTCAAGTTTTTTTTAAAAGCATTTCTGAATTCTTAACCCCTAATAAGACAAAAGGATTGGTGTTATAAAAATGGGTGAAAAACATTTAAGGAGGAAAGCTACCTATACCAGACAATTTTGATGTGGATGAAAAGTGGGGTATATGAACAACAATGATTTGAAAGTCGATACGCTAACCTACTCGAAGATATATAGACAAATATTACTGATATTTATATTTTCATCCATATTTTTAAAAGGAAGTAAGCCATTATGACAATATAGTATGCCTCTTTAATATTGAAGTGATAGATATGCACAGGATTTACCTTCAATTGTAGACAAAAAGACATAAGGGATCGACCTTATTCAAGTTATTTATGTTTTTAAGTTGAAACAAGTTGAATATATAAATCATTTAAAAATTATACATACCATTTCTGGATGATGTGACATTCATCAATTTCCATGGCAACTATATTTTTCCTAAACACAGGGTCGGTCAGTAGAACCTGTACATTTCTTGTATTGAGTAGAGCCTCCAGAAGACATAATACAACAGAATACTGTCCATTCTCCACATGTTCAATATCAACATTTGTATCCAGGTCAAACGGTCCCGTATCATGTAAAACTTATACGGTACCAATTTTGATGCACCAGATGTGCATTTCGACAAATAATGTCTCTTCAGTGATGCTCAACCGAAATGTTTGAAATCCGAAATAACTATGAAGTTTTAGAGCTAAATATAGCCAAAAACAGCGTGCCAAAAAAAGTGGAGCCAAATTCGTCCAACATCTGTTGTTTCATCCACGTTAGAACAAATATTAAGTTTACGGGCTGATATATCATGTTTCCATAATTTACCGAACTGGCCTTTATGGATTATATTGAATGAGGATATGACAATTGCAATTGGCGAAGGTTTGTCGGTGTCCAAGACCTTTGGTAGGAGATGAAATATTAAGCTTTTCCCGTAACCAACAGGTAAATTAACGAACACGTCACCCCCAACTTCCAAAAGATACAAAATGACAAGTTTAGAACCGTTCTTTGTGTAATATCAGATTTTCTTCATATAACCTCACTAGTTCTTCTAATGTATACGTAGAGTCCATAGTTACGAAGTGAAAGTGAAAATAATACATTTGACAAAACAAAATACATGTAGTTCCATAAATGTTAAGGTTGCACTAACGTAATACAGCGTTTCGAAACCTACCGATGTGTTTTTCACTTATAAATTTATGTTTTATCTATGAAAACGATGCGGATTTATTTCATTTTCAAAGACGCTCTGTTTTACAAAATTCTTGTAATTCAGATGATAACAGAGGTGTTGTGCAGCTTGTGTAGCGCGCCCTCTGGTGGGAGAATGAGTTGATATGATTTTAAACGCCGAGCCCGATCACATTACCACTAAAACACATTAAGGAAGAGTTATCGATCTTTGCACATCAAGTAAGTACTTGCAGACAGACCTGAACAAAACAACCAGCCCAGGTTTATTAATATTTGATAAACCCCAATATTAAGGATACTACATAATTATAGGAATGATTATAAATTTCCCAAGTAATATAACTACGCCTTACATCTCCAACTACTTCATATTTCAAGCAAGAAAACATAGCTTCCACATAAAAAGTTAAAATGCTTGAAATTGGACAGTCATTTATTTGGAATTTCTTAAAACATCAGAGTTGTGTGATATAAAGGGTTTGCCAACTTTGGTTGAGACAAATATTCAATATTTTAAACATGTGTTTTTTAAGTACAATTTTCTCAAACACAAATCAATACGAAACATGCTTGGGGTTTGTAAGAGATGTGGGTATATCGATGAGTTGTGAGAGATGCTGGGAATGTTTGGAGTGAATCAATCGCGCATGCGATGTAATCCTTTTCTTACTTCCATATTTTTTTTCAAATCTCTCTCTCTCTCTCTCTCTCTCTCTCTCTCTCTCTCTCTCTCTCTCTGTGTGTGTGTGTGTGTGTGTGTGTGTGTGTGTGTGTGTGTGTGTGTGTCAACCCTCCCTGCACGACCATAATCTTGTGTGTAAACTCTTTAAACTACGCATTATATTCGGTTAGTCATCATCATCTAGATTGGAAAAAATATATATAAGAAGCCCATGTAGTATAATAAACAACTTATTGCATGATAAGGAAGGAGAAACAAAGATGCATTCACTCAAGGATAATCATATTCCCCTCGGACATATTTATTTTTCTTGATGAATAGATTTTCATTTGTGCCCCACTATAATGCATTAAATGTATAAGATCACCCTTAATCAGGTATTGTTTCCCTTTTTTAAATGTTAACACCCCGGTTAGTGGGATTTCTTTTTTCAGAAGGTAATTCGGTATTAAACCAGCCTCGGACTTTGATTTTGCATACATATATTGTGTAAGTTAGCAATTTGTTATTGATATAGTTTTCTTTCAATAATTGTAAATAAAGTGGTTCAAATCTTTCAATTGATTTTTTTATTGATTTCTGTTGAATTTAGGGTCTATTTTGGTCCATAACATTACCAATTATGGAGCGTCCAAAAAGTGCATTGGACGTTCCGTTTAAATTAAGGAATAGGTCAACGATACATTTTAGTACTGAAATCTAGTTAATATTTTTATAGAATACATAAAAATATGAATATGAATATAAACAATAAAATGTCTCTCTTTTTTGTTTTATTGGCCATGGGTGATCAAAATAGCAAGAATTGCAAAATAAATTGCATAACTAGGTGATGTGGGTTATGATTTTTCCCCAGTGCTTGCTACTTTCATCCCCCGATAAAACAACTAAGATTGCATTTTATTATATGCAAGCATTTTCGTGTTGTATGCGAAGGGCTACAATAGTGATTTGATATCTTACACACATACATGTACACACGCACGGGGTGATAGATAGATAGATAGATTTTAATACAAACACGGGACGTATCCTCAATCTGTGTATTCCATTCCGATGATTCTGCAAGTGAAAGTGTAGTGGACTTAAACACTTTCGCACGAAGCAAGGCATTCCACCTCTGTCATGTAAAAGTAGATCCACCATACAGGGAAGTCTTTTATATAAGAAAGTCCGTTAACGTTAAAAATTATGTTATAATTCAAGATTACAAAAATGAGCATGTTCCCTTGTTATTCCTTCATGTGTGTCTATATAAGTGTAAAATTATAGAATAGACGTAGAATAACATACAAATATATATTCTTTCATAAACGTTTTGAAGTATATTGTAATCAGTTAATATCTTTTAAAGTGATGACTTAACGACGATGCTGATTGGATGAAAAATTCGTTTGATTTCTTAATCACAACAAATTTCGTTCGGAATTCATCCACACTAATCATGCGGGACTATTTTTCTCTGGAATGCGTCTTCCCCGTTCTAATTTTATCGCTATTTATAGAACGGGAATTTCCACACAAGCATTATAAACGAAATGCATTCGTTTGATTTTGGTTTTTTACAGCTATCAAAAATAAACACAACCAAAGATACGAATAAAATAACGATCAATTCAAAGAAACAACATACATAGGCTTAGTGCTGGCGTAGCAGAATAGTCAACTCGATGATGTAAGACAATGACTGCTAGAACAAGTAGATAAAAATTGCACAAGTTCCTGCTTTACGAGTTTTATAACATGACGGAACAAGCGGCGACTTTTGATCTGGGATATATTAATGATATTGAACTGCGTTATATGGGGCTCAGTCAACGAGTGCGTTTTAGATGAAGATGTGATAAATTTTTAACTTGATATTGAAAAGGAGCCGAGTTGCATTCCACCGTTCCTATGACACAACCAAATTCCAACGTCTCCTCCAACACAATGCAGCATACATTCAGTCACCACTTGTTCTCTTCCTTTATATCTAATTCAGCTTTTAACCATTCCACCTTTAATTTGGCGTATAATCCAATTTATTCTGCACAGTAACTGTACCTGACTTGAAAGCAGAGCCATGCCGTTTTGTTGTTCTTTTCATTGTTACATATATGTATTCCTACGCGCCCTTTCAAAATGTTCATTCAAGCTGTTTGATGGGAGAAACTATTTGTTTTTCTATTTCAAAAACATAATTAAATGATTAGAAATAAAATGCGCATTGATGAAGTTTCCCGTCCAATTTTTCGTTTTTTGATACATGCATCAAATAAAGAACTGTATGTTTCATTTCTTGAATCCAGTCGAAGTTTTGACATCCACATTTTGGACATGTTTTGACACACGTATTGTAGGAAAATGTGTAAGGAATGTTTTAATATCACATTTATGAGATGTCAATGCAAGAATATAGCGATATAAGGCCTCAACAGAGCGCATGTTTTTGTGCGCCGTAAATCGAAGACTTTAACAGAAGATGAATCTGTAGCTCCCTGATCAGTCCCAATATTTTTTTCAGAGAGCTACAGTTCTGCAGCTATGTCAAACCTAAGATAGTGATTGATATCGAATATGATTTGATATGATTTTGATTAGATTGAATTGTTTGTAACAGGATTATGATTTATTAAATCTATTAGGCCTTTTCTCCTGTCTGTTTAACAGAATGTATCTTGCACATTGTAGATAAATCAGATCTGACATATATTAGTAGTTTAGAATATTTTTGCGTTCAACATTCTATTGGTAAAACTTGGCTTTATGAAATGGTGAAGGTAACGGCAAATGATCAATCGCATGCATCCTGTTTGGAATACAAGATAGAGAGTTGGGCAAACACGGACCCCTCGATATACAAGAGGTGCGATCAGGTGCCTAGGAGGAGTAAGGAGCAAGACGACAGCTAACACCCGCTGTGAGCCCTATACCTTGATCAGGTAAGATATGTAGATTGTTTTCTTGTCGAGTGACTTCCATCTATCCGTGAAATAAAATGTTGTGTCAATATGAAAAAAATTCCATAGATATTCAAAGTTTCTCACCCGGTTATGTTAAACAGAAGTCTCTTATCCCCAGTTGTGCATATCAGTTGTTGTTCCTCCCGCTTCTGTCATAATGGTAACAAATATATTAATCAATCATCAGGATATTAATCCAATTCACGGTTTTAGCGTAATCCTGAACCATTATGTTATATTTACATTTGAAGCGTTTTAGCCTTTGATATCCTTATAAATTCTGATGATGGTTATTTCTTTACTAATGAGCTGTAGTTGTGAACAATGTGCATATTAATCTTGATAAATATACAGTTCGTTGTACTTTAACGGTTGGGAATGATGAGAGAAAGGAAAGTAAACAGTGCTCAATCTCGTAAATCCTTTTAAAACATCATAAAAAATGAAGAGTATGGCTAATGCAGACCTCTTGACATACCAGAGGTGGGATCAGATGCCTTGAAGGAGATTCACTGGTCACACCCGCCATGGGCTCTATATCTTAATCTGGTGTATGAAATATATTACAATTCTTCTATAATGCTAGCTTTCATAAGTAGATTTTAATTTGACATTGAAACAGGATGGTACTAAAAAGGATCTTACCTGCGTTTTCCGAATTTTCAGTCGCGTCTTTTTCCCCTCTGTCATCAGAATTCATATTGACGACGTCTCTTTGAGGAGTGGTGCTGTTTGCTTTGAGAACAAATAAATGGTCGTAAATATTTAGCTCCAAGTAGATAAAAACAATTATTTGTCGTTACTGGTTTGTGACTTTTATCAAAATCCGTGAAGCTCAATCATGTGCTGGTCCGGAAAACTCAAACACATCTCCATCAATTGTTGTGTTTGAAATATCAGTAATAAAATCCTATCTGATGGTTATTATGTCGTTACTTTCCGTTTGCCTAACGTGTGAAAATGGAACCCACCGTTTCAAATAGAAAGGTGTACATGAAAGGTGAAGACAATGAACAGTGACCATTCTCTGAACTCCTATTAGCAATACAAAATAGAGACTTAGAAAAGCACGGATCCCTGGATATACCAGAGGTTGGATCAGGTAATTAGGAGGAGTAAATATCCCCCATTGACTGGTCATACCCACCGTGAGCTCTTTATAACCACCTGCAGGTGGTATATTATGTTGAACTGTTTTTATGGAATTGGGAAATAAGTATGTCAGCTACTATCCAGTTTTAATCTCTGCATAAAAATCATGTAGACGTGAACATGAATTCAACCTTACTTGGTACTTCTAAAAACCCTTCATTTTCATTGCTGTCTTTCGAATCTTTGTTACCACAATTGACATAAATTGTTTTTTGACAGAGCCTCTGTTTGTGGTCTGTGAAAACAAATTGCAGAAATGATCAACATTCAAATTCATACAAAATATGATCGGTTTTTGAAGCGCGGCCAATTTTGGCCAATAACGTCCCTTGTTCTTTGTTATAAATATCTCACATTGCTTTAATATCATTGTCACGGTAGCTCAGTGGAAAAACTTTGACTTCCTGACCAGAAGGCCTTAAGCTAGAGCCCCGCTCGTGTCATGGCTGCGTTAAACCTAAGCTATTGATTTCTCTTCATCAAACACTCGGGATTTAGAAGTGAGAATCACGAGTCTTTTGGATATGACCTTAAAGAACGGAGGCCAATTGTCGTGACAGATGTTGATACATTAAAGAACCCTAACTACAATGGTCATAAGCGCTAAGTATAGGTCTAAATTTGTGACATTTCACCTACTGATGGTGATGTCTCAATATGAATGAAAAACTCCCGACCAACTTAAATTGCCTTTGAATTGAATAATATTATGCCATTTTTGACAATTTAAAAGTAAAACTTCCAATGCTTCAATGTACATGATGAACAAGGTTTTGCATAAATGAGAGGCAAAGATAACGAACAGTGATCAACCTCACAATTCCTATAAATAGTTTTTCATTGTATATGGGTAAATCAGTTAGAAACATTTTCAAAATCGGGAACTTAAATTTCTTTATTTCTTCAGAGAAAAAAATGAAATGGTTTGGTACAAGTTTAAGAACCCAGTGTTTTATCATCCTTGATTGCATTCATATGACATTTCATTAAATACACTCAAAAATACCGTACGGTTTCGTCGCGGATCACTGGATATGGACGGAGCTCATCTGATGTTATTGATATTTACCTGGAATTTACCTGGCCAAGAGATCAGGGTGTCGTGTATACTTTTGATATACACAGGGCATGTCTGCAGTTTCTGTGGTCATAGTGATTATATAATGGTTGTATTCCTAACGATAGCTACACCAACTCCTCTCTCTCTCTCTCTCTCTCTCTCTCTCTCTCTCTCTCTCTCTCTCTTATTCACAGTCATTGACTCAAAGAATAATTTCTTTTATGATTGATTAATTGATTAAATATTGTTTAACGTCCCTCTCGAGAAAATTTCACTCATATGGCCGGTGAAGGGCTGCAAAATTTAGGCCTATGCTCGGCGCTTATGGCCTTTGATCAGGGAGGGATCTTTATCGTGCGACACCTGCTATGACACGGCGCCTCGGTGTTTGCGGTCTCATCCGAAGGACCACCCCATTTAGTTGCCTTCTACGACAAGCAAGGGGTACTGAGGACATATTCTAACCCGGATCCCCACGGGAATTCTTTTATGAATATAGAGTTATCATATATTGATCATATCAATTATTTCAATAAATTACAAATTTTAGAAATTAAGGTAGGTCCCTACTCCTGGACCTACTTGTGATTTCTAAAAAAAAAAATGTTTTAATACTTAGATTGTTTATTTGAATGTATGATAAAAACAAACAAAATGGGGATGTCAGTATAATGAGTAAATTATAGTATTTTTATTACGTGTGTCCCCATTTGTCAAACGGCAATATCAGAATTCATTGAAGAAATCCTAGAATATGTTCATAAAATTTTGTTTGAGGTATGATGCTGCAATTTGTTTCCTCAAATATGAAATAGTCTCACTAAAAATAATTAAAAGTGAAATTTTAACATAATTAATGATTTTTTTTATAATGGTGGTACAAAATTGAACTCAATACAGGCCCTCGGCAGTCAAAAATACGGCACTTCAACACCACTAATATGAATATTTTAAAAATTTGACTTGTGATTTTTCATTCAAACTCACATATTATGTTCATATATGAATGCTTGTTAAAATACATTTTAAAAATCTGCACTTTCTTAGCATAATATTTTTACAGCATCTCAATTTATATTTACATTTTTTGGCCAAAATAGCCATTTTGTAGATGATTTTCACACAATAGAAGATCGCAAATATATAACAAGTGCAGAATTGTTTTATTTAATTCCACAAGTGTATTATTGCATATCATGAAAAGAAATCTTTAAATTTACAGATAATTTTAACATGCAATATCCCCTGGATATCAATTAAACAAATAAATGTATGTACCTCTGGTTTTATGTGTGAAGTAGATGGCAACAGATGTAAAGAAGATTGGAGCCATAGTCTACTCAAATATAAGTGATGGAGTGTTTTTGTATTCATTTTACTAAATTAAAAAACATCCAAGTAAATGTAAACACACTATAAATCCACCCAAATTGAGCAATACCACTATACATTAATGCATATATTAACATACCGAGGCATCTATAAAAGTTGTGATCTGTTAACATATATACCATACATGTGGTATGCACTATGTCCTTCAAAAGAAAAAATTCCAATACAGTCAGTCATCATGCACAGCTATTCAAGTAATCAACTAATTTGTTGATAACATTCATTGACTTGGATATTCGAGGCTGCTTTGAACCAGATAATGGTTCACAAAAAAGCATTTTGTAACCCATTATGTAGATCCCTCTTGTGAATTATCCCCAACTTCGACAAAATGAGAGAATTTGCAATCAGCTTCTTCGAAATCATGGAAGATAAAACCTTTGCCTTAACAAGAGGTTCTAAAAATGTCTTAATGGTGTAGTACGTCAAAGTGAACACATCAGAAGCATTACATAGTGTCAACAACTTCACTTCAAAAAGTTCCTTCAGCGCCTTTACATCAGCAATAGCATGTGCTTCATAATCTTTTCCAACAAAAGTACTTACAAGAGTAACTTGTTTAAAGTTTTCAACAACCTTTTTGCTAAAAGACCCCTTTGCAACTTTCAAGGTATCAATAAAACCACTGACAGAGCTTGCAAAACTATCAAATAATTCATATTTGACTAGCAGATTTATCAAAATTGGTAGATCAAAGTTTTGTATATTATGGCTAACCATAACAGGTGTACAATCAACAGTCTTAAAAAATTCTACAAACTACTGAATTCCTTCAAAGGGTTTTTCATGTTCTAGCACTCTGCCATTATGCTTCATCACTCCACCGACAAAAGTCAGTCCGGTTGCTGAGGATGCATCAAGACTTATTGGGGACTGGGGTGTCACATACATGTTGAACTCTCTATCTCCACATACTACTGCAATCTGAACAATATCAGATGTTCTAGCTGAAATAGAATTGAACAAAATTTAGAAACTTCTCATAGTGTACACTTCTAAGTCAAATGTAATATAACTCTCTACACAGTCCTGTAGGGGTATCTGGGTTAGAATAGATCCTCAGTACCCCTTGCTTGTCATAAGAGGTAACTAACTGGGACAGTTCTTGGGATAAGAGGGCAAACACCGAGACCTGTGTCAAAAAATCTAGAGCAGGACGTTAAACAATATATATATATATATATATATATATATATATATATATATATATACATGTATATATATAAAAGCACAAACAAACAATTATAACACCCAACCTTACGATTACCCCTAGGATCTGAACGATACATGTGAAAATCAATTAATTAATATATAAAACACTAAATAATCACAACTAGGTACTGAAAATTTTCGCCCCAGCCCGGGGTTGAACCAGCGACGTACGGCACCCACCGCTTAGCAAGATTGTCAAACCAGTGCATAGGTTCACTCGGCCACAACGACTTCCCTGAAAAGGAAGTTTTGTTATGCTCCTAAAGCGCTACTTATACACACTGATGCAATCTCACACAGTCGTTGTGTCATTCATTGTTTAAGATATATATATATTCCGGTGTGTATTCGAACTTGGTTCCTCTGACTCTCAATGCCAGCACACTATCCAAATTACGCCACCATACCACATAACAAATAAGTGATAGATTATATATAAAATATGGACAGTCAGCACACCTACAAATTTTACAAAGTTGTACTTAGTTTGGCATAGTATGAGAAAAATTTAATATATAATCACTCCGATATATTGATAATTTTCATTTTAAACACCTCATACATTTGTAGTGTATGGTCGGGCATTAATAACATCTATGCTTACCTGCTGCTAACTTTGTATTTATATCCCACGCCTTTCCATCTTTTTCCGTTTGATGTTTCTTGCCGGTAGAGACATCGTTTACAATGCGACACTCAACTGTATCGACACTGCACTTGTAGAATTTATGCCAGTCCAAATCGTGTTTCTCCAACACAGTCGGATAAATGTAAAGGCTGTCCACATCTACATTCTTCCAGGTTTTTCTCTAGTGCATCGAGTTCAACAATTCTCCTACCGTCTCCAATCACTTCTGTTTGTTACGTGTGTCGAAACTATTTCTTCCTGAGCAATATCACGGGCCGAATTATCGACGTAAACATGATCATTAAGGGGTTCTACCGGTTATCACAGGCCTTTCAATCGTTTCTTTCAACTTTTCGTCATCTGATATTTTCCAATAATTAACACATCCCTTCCAGATAGCATTGATTTTTTTCAATCGTGATACTTTAACAAATTTCCCCTTCTCATTTCTTGCCGCCATTTCTGTTTTTGACATTTGATATATGATAGTGCGTGAACCATCACCAGAGTTTGATCCGGATATGACGTCACTCTACTAGATCCCTATTTTAATGTGCAAATTATTGTTTGATTTCTGATTGTGTAATTCATAATACATGTACATGTATATAGAGGGGGAATATAATTATATTAAAATTGCATTGTCCAGGGGTTTGAATTACGGGAAAATAGCAATTGTGGACAGGTCAATGCTATCAAAATTCAAGTATACTGGGTTTCCTCAAGATTTAACGAATGCCAATAAGTATTGACTGTTATTGTTATCAAAAATCTAACTGGGGTAGATCCAGGCCACAGTCTCCGCAAATGTCACTCCACTTGTGATCTATTGTTAAAAGTTTGATTGACAGGCGGCCTACCATTGATCACGATACAGGTCAACTTTGTGCTGTTAACTTGATATTGGATCTTTACTGAAAATACATTCATGATGTTTTGGATAACTTTATTTGCAAAGAAAAAAATCAATCCATACAGAGTTTGAAACCACTAGTGGAATATAATCTAAACCTGTAACGCATCCTAAAAGTAAAACAGTTATTATCAGTTTCATTTTAGCATTTATCAATATAATTGTTAATACTACTGATCATAGTATTAATATTGCTATTTTATCATCATCACTATTATTAATTACCATTGTTATTATTATCGTTAATCTTATCATCATCATTATCAATTGTTACTATCATTAAGGTTCATGTTATCATTATCAACAATATTCTGATTATTACCATCATTATTATTACTAATTAGTAATATCATTCGTATTATTATCATTATCGCTGTTATTACATTTTTATTCTAGAAGATATTGCATGTATTAGGCCTTTTCTCTCCTCTGATTAATACAATGTATCTTGCACATTTTAGATATTTCAGATCTGATATATACTAGTAGTTTAGAGTATAAAAGCTCCTTTACGTTGAATTTGCGATCAACATTTTATCAGTAAACTTAGCTTCATGAAACGGTGAAAATAACCAACAGTGATCAATCTCATAACTCCTACAAGGAATACAAGATAGAGAGTTGGGTAAACACGGACACCTGGATATACAAGAGGTGCGATCAGGTGCATAGGAGGAGTATGGAGTAAGTCGACAACTCACACCCGCTGTGAGCCCTATACTTTGATCAGGTAAGTTAAGTAGATTGTTTTCTTGTCTAGCGACTTCGATCTATCCGTGAAAAAAATGTACCAATATAAAAAAAATTTGATATTCAAAGTTTCTCACCCGATTATGTCAAACACAAGCCTCTTATCCCCAGTTGTGCATATCAGTTGTTGTTTCTTCCGCTTCTGTTACATTGGTAACAAATATGTTAATCAATACGGGATATCGAAACTAGAAAATTGTGGAACTCTTCAGAAAAAAAAGCTACGAAAATTATGCATCACTTGGGCAACTCTTGTATACAAATTAGTGATGGCTAAAAACGACTCATTTCTGATACAAAAATATCTGCCTGGTTTAAAGATTATTTTTCAGAATGTTCCAAGTGAATGTCTTAGTACAAAAACATGAGTTATTGGATTAAATGTCTGATATTTGGTAGCAGAGATAAAACTAAAGAAAAAATCTATTTCCAACACCATATGCACTCGAGTCATGAAAACAACCGACCGCTATGAAATGATATAATTAGTAACAATATAAATTATTTATAATTCGATCTCCAGAAACGTACATGTAGCCCCCCCCCCCCCTTCTACCCTCCCCCACCCGTTTTCCTGGGTGTTGCTAAAACGCGAAACGGAAAACGAAACGGAAGACGGAACGGGAAAATACTATGAGGAGTTCAGCACTTTGCAAAATTAAAGGTTTATCATGAACAAGGAAAGCAGAAATTACAGAGAGAGCGGGATGTCATCCACAGTAGCCACCGTTTCATATTCTTCATACTAATGCATATGTATTTTAAAATCATTTACTTACCATGAAAAATATTAATGAAAACATTTTTATTTTAAAAATAACCATACTGAAAAAGATTTGAATTTTCAAATTTTATATCGAATGATCCGAAAACAACATTGTAAAAGATAAAATATTTTTTTCAACAATTTTCCCCAGGTTCCTAAATCGAACTTGTTTTTATTCGTAATTTAGTTCTACACCTGGTATAATAAATGCGTTTATGTATCACATCAAATTTTTAAGCGAACGAGTCCGGTGTGTATAAAAGGCTTGCCTCATTTGGGATGAATTTATATGAAAGTTCGTACATTTACCGATATCCTGCGGATTAGTGTTGAACCCGAAGAGATACAGCGGAAAAGAAAGAATGAAACAGAAACAATGAAAACTAAGGTGAAATTTACGATCCATAGTATGAGAAATTAATAGATATGAAATAGCGGAAAGACTGATCGACAATTTATGCTTAAATGCAATTAAAAAGTCGTCTCAATATCAATCGAAATATTTTAGATACAAGTATTTAGTTTAGAAATAAACTGCTATAAGTCTCCCTATTTAGGAATGGAATGTTGTGGTCACTAAGCCTCTATTACCTAAAATATGATGCATGTATATCAAACACAAGAAGTTTAACATGTCAATTCATGATACAGAATAAAACTGTTTTACTGATTGTAAACAAACACTCAAAATTTTGATTTTAATCATAAGAAAGTATTTTCTTCCGATTTTGGATGTTATCTTAGCTACATTAATCATTTTAATTTTAAATTCTATTCCGTTTTCCGTTCCGTTTTAGCAACACCCCGTTTTCTTGAGTTTGCGTTATATTATCACATACAACATTAAATTTTGTTATGTAAAGTACATGCAAAGATCAATTCATTAGCTGGTCACTTGTTATAGTAGCGGTGAATGGTAGTGGAAATGCAAGGTTGGATGCATGATGAGCTCAACTCATGAACTGAAGAATATCCACCCCACCCCCCTTTTACAACTTCGGAGTTGGGGCAGAACTGTTTTTCTTACTAAGATTTTTCCTATAAATATAACGGTACTTTTTTTTCGTTCGTTCCCCATCCATTAACTTTCAAAAACTACGCTAAAATGTGTCTGAAGTAACATGTGCTTGTTTACCGAAAAGTTGCCCAAGTTAACGCAGAAAACGTGATCTCGTTGAACATGCTAAATATTAAAACCAGGACGGAACCGGAGACGAAATAATGGTTCCGATATTCCGTATTATCAGGATATTAGTTAAATTCACACTTTTAGCACGTAATCCTGAACGATTTTGTTATATTTAAATTTGAAAATTATGTTTTCCTTTAATATATTTACAATTTCTAATGATACTTATTTTTTCATTAATGAACTGTAGTAGTGAATAATGTGCATATAAATCTTGATAAATATATAGCACGTGTAACTTTAACGGTTGGAAATTCTGACAAAAATGAAAGTAAAGTATGAAGTGTGTTGGTGCTAAGCGTCACAATTTATACCACAATGCATTTTCAAACGTGAAATTTATTTCTGAAATAAATGGCATGTACGTGTACTTTGCAATAATACCTATGAAATCCTATGACTTGTCCGTAAAACAAATTGCTAGTGTTCAGATATGTTTGATAAATCCAGTTCATAAAACTGTTAAGTCCACAATGAAATAAATATTTCCAACAAAAATTTCTACCTGCTAATACCTTTGAGAGATTATGATTTGGATGAAAACTGAAGATGGTGAACTATGGTCAATCTCATAACTCCTATAAAAAATACAAAATTAGGATACAAAATGAAAAATGTGGCTAATACGGAACTCTGGGCATACCAGAGGTGGGGTCAGATGCCTTGAAAGAGTAAGCACCCCATCTTCACCGGCCACACCCGCCGTGAGCCCTATATCTTAATCTGATGTATGAACTATATAACAATACTTCTATAATGCTACCTTTCAAAACTAGATTTTAATTTGACATTGAAAAGGGATGGTACTAAAAAGGATCTTACCCGAGTTTTCCGAATTTTCAGTCGTGTCTTTTATACCTCTATCATCGGGATTCGTATTTACGATGTCTCTTAGAGGAGTGGTGCTGTCCGCTTTGAGAACAAATAAATGGTCGTAAATATTCAGATTTCAAGTAGATGTGAACAATTATTTTTCGTTACTGATTTATGATTTTTATCAAGCATGTGTTGGTTCAGAAAACTCAAACACATATACGTCAGTTGTATTGTTTGAAATATTAGTACTAAATTCCTATACGATGGACAGTATGTCGTCAATTTCGGTTTACCTGGCATATAAAAATAGAATCCACCGTTTCAGATAGAAAGATGTGCATAAAAGGTGAAGAGAACAAACAGTGATCATTTCAGCTTCTCCATCGTCAACTTCCCATATTTATGTAGCAATATTCCATCATCACCTGCATATTGTGTTTATATCTCTCAACTGATTCGATTGGGTCAACTGCTGTCTGACATGTTTCATACAGATTGTGAGACCGTTCTTGGAACACTGATTTTGACTACGGATAACTCCGTTTACCTGTCCAGGATATAGGGCTCACGGTGGGTGTGACCGGTCGACAGGGGATGCTTACTCCTCCTAGGCACCTGATCCGACCTCTGGTGTATCCAGGGGTCCGTGTTTGCGCAACTATCTATTTTGTATTGCTTATAAGAGTTATGAGATTGATCTCCGTTCGTTATCTTCACCTTTCGTCATTTATATGACATATTTTCAATGAAAAACAAGGTTTCAAACTTAGTATATTTCATGCACCACTTTTCTTTCCAGTAAAGATTCACATTCTATATTATCGCATTTGTGTTTTTACAAACATTGTGGCCCTGAAAAAAATATTTAGTATCTTGCATTTGCAGTCAAGATGTGGGTATGTTTTCAAACCAATTTGTTTCTGTATATAGTTTAAGGACTCACATTTTTATTCGACAAGTTTTCACACTTAACATGTTTTATGTTGTGAATTACGTGCTCTTAGCATAATGATTTGACTACAGATTATTCCGTTTAATCGGATCAAGATATAGCCCTCACGGTGGGTGTGACCGGTCGACAGGGGGTGTTTACTCTTCCTGGGCACCTGATCCCACCTCTGGTATAGCCACAGGTCTGTATTTGCTCAACTCTCTATTTTGTATTCCTTAAAAGGGTAATGAGACTGATTATTGTTCGTTATCTTCACCTTTCATAGGGAAACAGAGTTGAAATTTTTCCTCGGATTAATAGTGAGGTTTTAACATAGATATACTATAAACACAAGATGTTTTGAATGATTTTATTCAATAAGAAATTCAGTACAGAAGTTGGAACCAGGACCAATGAAATGCAATCCAAAACTGCAACATATCCTAAAAGGAAAAACAACATTTTTTTTTTAGTATAGGCGTTGTCATCATCGTTATAATTATCATCATTATCATCATTGCTATTATTATCATTATTGCTATTATTATCATTATTGCTATTATTATCATTAAGGTCCATGTTCTTATTACCATCATTATCATCCTATCATTATACCTTGTTATCGTTATGCTTATCATTAAGTTTCAAGTTCTCATTATTATTAATAACATAATCATTATCATTACTATTATCAATTTTATTTCCTTTCTCATTACTTAAAAAATCGGACTCTGATTTCACTTTAAATTACCAGATACATGGATTAGATACTGCAATTAAAAAAAACCATCGCACATTTTTTTTCCATTATTCTTATTGTCATCGTCATTATTGCTATTAGTATTAGTATTGTCAGTCATGTATTATAATACAAGTGTGTAGCGATATATATAACATGACGCTATACTCGTATATCGGAACTACTCTTAATTGCTCTTCCTGATATGAATGAAATGGGTTTTTTATTCATTACCCAAATTCGATTGAAATATGAAATTGATCACTCTTCGTTATCTTTACATTTCATACATACTATTTGAGTTGTATCTCATATATGAGTTAGGTATCTTCCCATAGGATCATTGCACATTGAAACAACAGACATTATGTTCGACATTATGTTCTCCAAGGAGGTAAAGATGCCCATTAAAATACTGGTAGTGTAAAACGTATTCCTAATATCACTAACAGTAGTAGACTATGTATCTAAAATATTGATTTAAATGGGCACTTAATGATGATAAATATATATATACTTACTTTAACGTTCTCTTTTAATATTCAAATAAAAAGAATTAAAGTTTCTCACCCGTTAATGTCAAGCAGAAATTTCTTATCCCCGTATATAATGAATTTCAATTCTTCTTTCTCCTGCCTCTGTCACTTTGGTAACAAATCAATGAACTGGTTTTAGCAAGTAATTGTGAACTAATTTCTAACAAATGACATCTTAACAAGCCCTATGAAATCCTGTGATATGTCCACAAAACTAGTACTTAGTTTATATATACCTCTAATAAATCCAGGTCATGGAAATGTTTAGTACATGTGTACCATAAAATGAATTTCTCAAACACGCATGTCTATCATGCAATTATCTTTCAGATGATATAATCATGATCTTATATAGTACCTGATTTTTCCGGACTTTCAGTACTGTCATTAACAACTTCATCATCAGAATTCGTATTGACTTAGTCTCTCGGGGGAAGGGTGCTAGCCACTTTGAAAAGAAATATCTAGCTTTCAAGCAAATGTGAAGCAATGTCACATTTTCATCAGTATCCATGCTCACAAATGTTTCGATCCGGAAAAGAAATGTACACGAGGTGTAACTTTAAAAATCCTAAGATACTTAATGCTTGATAGTGTTACAAATATAGAGAGGAGTGCATGGGGAAACACCTGTAGATGGTTAAATATTAAACTAGGAAAATTAAGATAAGTAATAGTTATTATCTATTTCATCATTAAATCATGTAGAAGAGAATATGATTTCAGTCTTGCATGGTACTTCTAAAAACCCAACCATTTTCATTCCTGTTCTTCGATTCGTTGTTACCACCAATCACACGAACGGTTTTTGCAAAGATCTTATGTCTATGGACTGTGAAAACAAACTACACAATGATCAACATTGAACCTATTATATGCATCTAATATAAACTATATTCCTTTATAATATAGGCTAGAAACAAATCCTCTAGTGCAAGCCCAGTTTTAATGTCTGTGTAAACATTAAGAATAGTATATGTTTAAAACTTGAGGAATACGAAGGAGTTCTGAAGAAGAGAAAATCATATTTCTGTGTTTTCCTTGTTCTTTTCAGAAAGGACAGTCTGCTTGAGTGATGTGTGGTTGGGGTTTTTTATGCTTACGGGTTTGTGGTTGGGGGTTTTGTTTGTTTGCTCTTTAATATATAACTATATATTTTTCTCTCCTGATATTTTTGTCGCATTTTGTTGTATTTGCAGTATGGAGAGACATATGTGCTGTCATAAGTATTTATTTAATAGAAATGGCTTATACTTTGGTATTTCTAATTTCAAAGGAATTCTTAATAAATTTACCCAAGTTACATAATTCCTTTTCATTCTGTGTCGATGAAAGTTGAATTAATTTAAAGACAGAGGGTCTGATATAATAATACTTTTTCAAACATTTGATTCTTAAATGACTGTAATAAGTACACTTAAAGAAAAAATGAAACTAGCATGAAATATAAAGGATGATATAAATTACATGTACAACAAAAGAAATGTACTTACAGCGTGACAAACAAGTCTGTAGCAGGACCGCCAGGATAAGCACTCTATAGACCCACATCTTCTGATTACAAGAATTTACCTCAACTGCAGAAGAGTCCTATAATTGTTTCTATAAATACCAATATGTTTAATCAAAACTCAGCATTTTTCCACAAAGAACAGCTGTTACAGATTTCAAACATAGGGAATTATATTTTATTATTCTTTCAAAGATAGATGTTTTAAAACTTGAATAGAAAATTTTCAGCATATGCGTATTGGGAACTTTACTGGATGTTTTATTGACGTCTACTTTGATTACAGACCTTTTCTTATCGCCACACAGCTCCTACTCTTCTTGCAATTTATTTCACACTGCACGAAAAATTGCGTTTAATATAAAATTAAACACCAATTATTCCCCAATTAAATGTCAAATTTAAACGTAAAATGCACATTTAATAGAAAATTAAATGTCAAATTTACTTTGCGTTTCCAGTGGCGCATAATTTTCTGTAAACGCCGAAATTTAATGACGTTTAATGTCGATTATATGCCAAGTTAATGCCATGTTTAAATAAAATTAAACGTCATTTTACGTCTAGTTGAGAATTTAATCATCATATTTTACTCCATTAAATTTCACATTTAAGCAATATTAAATGTCAATATACTCGAAGTTTGGCGTATAATCCACCCATATTAAATTTCATGTTACTTGGAGTTTCACGTATTTTCATATTTTACTCCATTAAATTTCACATATAAGCGATATTAAACGTCAATATACTCTGGGTTTGGCGTATAATCCACCCATATTAAATTTCATTTTACTTGAAGTTTCACGTATTTTCATATTTATACTCCATTAAATTTGACATTTAAGCAATATTAATCATCAGTATACTCGAAGTTTGGCGTATAATCCATCCATATTAAACTTCATTTTACTTGACACTTCACGTATTTTCATATTTATACTTCATTAAATTTGACATTTCAGCAATATTAAACGTCAGTATACTCAAAGTTTGACGTATAATCCACCCATATTAAACTTCATTTTACTTGAATTTTCACGTATTTTCATATTTTTACTCCATTAAAGGACTAAGACCATGTTTAGCTATATCGGCCCTGTGGTGTGTTAAAAAATAAAGCAGAATGAATTGAAATAAAATTGTTATCATTTGATAATATAATCTTTATACCATCGCGACGTGCCAAGATTTCCCCACCAAAACGTCAGCTTGTGGAATTCTATACAAGACAAAACCGGTATCGGTCTGGTTTTCTGCAGAAATCTCCACATTTTTCAAATTTAGTCATATAATTCATATAAAACACGACCTTCGATCCAGAAACTGACTGTAGTCTATCAAAATCTATCAATACAAATAAATTTTGCACGAACGATTTTTTGGATCGAAAGGTGTGCTGTTGATGAATATCAACTTTGAATTAAATCGAGAGCAATCCGGAATTATTTATTTTTGTGAGAGTTGTGGGTATTTTATTAATTATGTTGCTTTGAAAAATTAAAACAATACACTTATGTGGAGTCTACATCATTTCCATGCAGAATACACCACTATGTGGTGTTTTTATCACAAGTTTGTACAGGAATTCTAAAAGATATAGAATTTTAATGTGTAAACAAACGAATCTGCTGTCCGATAAATCGGACCTTCAATGCTATAGAAAGTTTTTATTTAGACGACATCAACAGAATTACTTAGATCAAAATGAAAAGAATTTATAGAACATGCATTGATATAACTAAAACTATTGCCGATATATCGAAAGTATAACGTTCACTAGGGCAAGTAAATGTATGAAGGATTTTTGAGCGAGTGACGTCATAGACGTCGTGGCTTAGTGGTAGAGAGCCCGTCCTTCAATCGGGAGATCCGGGTTCAATTCCTACCCGTGTTAATATTTTTTTTTTAAATCATACTGTTAACTACATTTTTCTTGGCGTTATTGAAAAATTAATTTCTTTCAAGACAATGAAGATGAAATTATACATGAATACAAATAAAAATCAATAGGCCTATGCAATCACAGAACACCAAGAAAATATGCAAGGATTACAGATTACATTTTTCAAAATTCATTGGGAAAAAAAACAAACCAAAATACTTTATTTTCGGACTTGATTTTATTTCAAAGTATGAACCAGCAAAAGATAATGGAAAGGAAAGTTTTTCCAATGCATCTAATGTACAGAAGAAAAGTCAGAAAAAATGTGAATCCATTAGATATTCGTCATTTCCTGCAGAGTAAGAACTTTCTTGTTGAAACCACCACATGCTATATTGTGTAGCAAGTGTAGACATGTGTGTCAGTAAATTCACATACAACAAAATTGTCACCACCAATCTCGGCCACTTCCTGAGACAAAGTCTCTACAGACAATTTCAATACCTCTCGACAGAACCAGGCCTGGGGTAATGGTAATTAAATGACAGCCAGTTTCAATGTAACGGGGGTGTAATGGACCATTTTTGCATTACAAGTAATGGTAATGTAATGCATACTGTACTGCACATTATTTTTCATTACATTTACACTACTTCAAATATTTGATGATATTTTGAAGATTTAGAATAATTCATTTTATCAGTGATTGACTGAAGCATTTGAAACATTGATGACAATCAAATGCAATGAATAACTTAATAGATATGTTTCCTAACATTGCTGAATATTTTGTGTACTTATGTTAATGTATAATTAAAAATCATAATACAGAAATAATTTTTCTGCCATTTCTTTAATATCTGACAGTATGTTATGTAAATGTGTAATGTAAATTCACTCTCAAGTAATGTAATACATTATATTTCAAAATAGGAGTAATGGTAATGTGAAATTTTCTAGGTAATGTAAGGCGTTACATTGCTATGTAATTGACGTCAAGCCTGGATAGAACACCTTCTCATGCATATATGCAAGTGCCTTGGACCCCAACTTGTCATTTTCTCTTTTGCAAGATTTTCAGCATTTCTTCATAGAGATCATAATTCCAACTGCAAGGTGTCCAAGATGAAGAATTCAGACCTGACCAGTGTTTTTGACAATTTGATAACTTTTGACTCTACACTTTTCATCAGGACAACCATTCTTGAACTCATTCAAAAAGTACATTATGACATTCATAATTCAACATGCAGATTTTCATTTGAATCATCAAATATGAATTCTTCCAATTAATAGCCCCCCCCCCACCCCCCAAAAAACACTTTAAAAACCTCCACAGGTATATTTCAAATGACATAGAACCATGGTATCAGGATGTCTCTGGAAGTGCCATGGGTTAATAAGGGTTAAACTTCAGAGTCGACATGTTTCTTCCAAGCAATATAGTCTAGTTTGGATCCAGTTTTTCCAGTTCTGATATAACTGCCTGATCCTGTACAATGTAGGTGTCAATCTGGTCCCCCTATTGTGGGAATCTGTTTCCACATAACTGCTGTATAATCTGGTACCCTGCTATTGGCAGGCACAACAAGGAAGCTATTCCTGCAGTGATGTCCAACACTTATCCTCATGTGTCACTGATGCCACTATCATTGATGAATCTGATGGCAGTGATGATAGCATTATTGAGGAGTAGGAATATGGATTCTTGTCAATCTGATTCATGTCACCCTTGCCATCAATTTTTGCTGTACATATTATATCATCCTGAAATTCAAATTACTCCAGTATTATATCATTATCAAAACTATATCATAAATGAAAGGTGAAGATAACAAAAAGTGATCAATCTCATAACACCTACAAGCAATACAAAATAGATAGTTGGGCAAACACGAACCCCTGTATTATAATATTCATATAAAAATTGTACTTTCATGCCCTCATGTATTTTCATTGATATAGAATTCAGAAAAATTACATTTAGGTATTCGGTGGGAGATTGACATGTCTCCAACTAAACAATAGAGGACAGTTTAGCTACATGTACATTTCTGCATGAATAATTATATACACAAACATTTCATTTGAATTTGATTCCCCATCTAATGATTTTTGTTGTACCTAATGTTGATATATTATCTTACTTCACAATTATCAGCAAATTCACAAAATATTTTTATCTTCCATACTCTTTCTTGTGGTAGATGTATGGAAAAATTTAATATTCAATAATATAAAGGAGATAAGCTAACAAAAAAATATATGCTTAAATCATGGTAGTACCCATGAAATTCAACATTCTCTGAGTGATTCTATATCTAATCCCAATGCAGGCATGTAAGTTGTAAGTGTAATTGTTGAAATTAAGTTTGACATGTTTACAATTTATCTTGAAATACGGCATATTTAAATTATAAAACCAAACTGTTCTTATGATTTTCCTGGCTTAATGGTGCTTTTAAGTATTTAAAAATTATTGAATGTAAAAATCATATACCATTATGGAAACATACATCTATATACAATTATATGTCTCTTTAACCTATACAAATACTTTTTTAGACCATACAATGATACATGGAAGTTCAAAGTGTAAAGTGAGTCAAACATCATGTAAGAAAATTCAAATAGACCCGAGAAGGTCATGTACTTGGAATTGAAAATGGCATGATCGTGAATCAGCTGATTTTTCTGATCAGCTCATATACATACAATTTTAAATCTTAACAATATATAATTATTATAGATTAACAATAAATATATGTTGACAACAGTTAACAGATTTGTTGTGGGATTTCCAACAGCCCAATGCGTGAATATTATGAGTTTATGTCAACACACCACAGGCGCACCATACTATTCGTTCCATGCGACTTGTTTATTATTTTTAAGAGCAATTGGTACACCTATTTGGTTATACAGTTTAACGAGTAGAGGTGAAGTATATTCATATTTCTAAAACTTACGTTGAAATGCGATGAGTACATCCCCTGCAACTTCCACGAACAGCCCAAACAGCCTTACAGCGCGGCGTGATTTGAAAAATATGGTCTGCCATTCGGGCTATAAGTAAAATAACCTTATTGCGTATTGGGAAAGAAAATTTCTTTTTCAAGATCTTATTATATATTAAACCACTCATTGCATAATTATGTTTTACAATACGTTACCACTTCTAATAATATATAGCGACGTTGTATGACGCAATCTTAAAAAGTAGAGCAAATTATAGGATTTATACTAGTAATGTAAACCTAAAAATAGTGTTCTTTCACAAACTCTACATATAAAAACCAGTACATTATAGGAAAAGAACATGTTAGAGAATAGTTCTAACAAAAAATTATTCACTTTGGACTTTAGGCCGAATTTTGATAAACATGGTCTTAGTCCTTTGACATTTAAGCAATATTAAACGTCAGTATACTCGAAGTTTGGCGTATAATCCACCCATATTAAACTTCATTTTACTTGAAGTTTCACATATTTTCCTCCACTGAATTTCACATTTACAGCTATAAGCAATATTAAACGTCAAATTACGCAAAAGTTGGCGTATAATTCATCCATATTAAACTTAATTGGAGTTTCGCATAATTATTCTGCATCTCTATAAAGCTTCCATATAACCTAGAGTTCACCTTCACTTTAGGAGAAGTTTAGATAAGTATACGCATACGAGCTATATAGTAAGCTTCTTTCTGTGAAAATTCACAAAAGTTATCATGAATTAGTTGCCTTCGTAAGAAAAGGCATAAATAATTAATATTTTTATTGCATTTTTTTTTTATTTCAACTAACATCTTGCCTGGGATGTAAATTCATATATAAGAAAAAAATATATGTAATGAACAATATTACGATACAATGTGAAAAATGTTGCTATTAAAAATATCAAAATAATACAGGAATACCAAAAAGGATTACATTCAGAAATATGTCCCAGACATTTAAAAAATGTATGAAATGAAGACAAATACCATCCAATACAATACAATCATACTATTAAAGCCTATCACAATGTTGAGTCCAACAACCGCACACATGAGTATAAACTACATTACTAAACAAATTGAAGGTAAATATGACTAGATACACACACACACACACACACACACACACACACACACAATATGCTATCACACAAAAATCATATAAAACTCATGAAAGGAAATATATAAAAATATATCTTTTGATACAAAGCTAGCATTGCACTGTGATGATGTAAGATTGTCTTGGCATAATATAAAACTACTTCACACATTGATCGGTATGTAACCTGGAATTTTCCCAGTAGGCTGCCCTAAACATTGCTTCTTTCCTCTTTTGACACATTTTTTCTCTGACAACGCAGTGAAAGTTTATTGGGGGAAGCATGTCGATTCAATGAAGACAAACTATTCCCGAAAAAGTAATGTTTTCTTATTCCTTTGAAAAGCAAAATGAACAAATCTTAATGACATATGCAATATATATTCACCTACAAGTATCATGGTATATGCACATAATAACTAGAAAACTGACAAGTCAGAAAAGGACCTGTAATATATATTTCAGAGGCAGGAATGACATAAAAAGTACATATAAAAAAGTTAAAAGTTCCATAACTCTCTAAGGCATGACATAAAATATTAAATATAAAAATGAAGTCTCAGAACTCTGCAACAACAAAGTTAATAACTATTCAAATTGAAAAGGATCTTCATTTGCCTAATATTTTATTAATGTTTTAGTGTATTACTTTAAAAGATTTAAAAAATTCAGTTACACAAATGAAAAAGAAGGCATCCGATACAATTACAAAATTAACAAGGAAATTGTTCATATTCTATTACATGTAAAACTTATACGGTACCAATTTTGATGCACCAGATGCGCATTTCGACAAATAATGTCTCTTCAGTGATGTTCAACCGAAATGTTTGAAATTCGAAATAACTATGAAGTTTTGGAGCTAAATATAGCCAAAAACAGCTTGCCAAGCAAGTGGAGCCAAATTCGTCCAAAGATAAGAGCTATGCATGAGGGAGATAATCCTTAATTTTGAAATGAATTTCTAAATTTTATAACAGCAATTAAATATACATCCGTATTTTCAAGCTAGTAACGAAGTACTTAGCTACTGGGTTGTAGAGACCCTCGGGGACTAACAGTCCACCAGCAGAGGCCTCGACCCAGGGGTCATAATGTAAAACTTATACGGTACCAATTTTGATGCACCAGATGCGCATTTCGACAAATAATGTCTCTTCAGTGATGCCCAACCGAAATGTTTGAAATCCGAAATAACTATGAAGTTTTGGAGCTAAATATAGCCAAAAGCAGCTTGCCAAAAAAGTGGAGCCAAATTCGTCCAAGGATAAGAGTTATGCATGAGGGAGATAATCCTTAATTTTGAAATGAATTTCTAAATTTTATAACAGCAATTAAATGTAAGTATTGAGAGCGGTAATACGCGTGTTACAAAGAATCTATTTATTTATTGGTCTCATCCTCAAGCTCACTCTCATTTTGTTCAGCTTGAATTTGAATTTGAAGTTTCTTTTCCTCTGCCCTTCTCCTTCGTCCCCCATCTCTATCACTAGCAAAGCGAAACCAGTCTTTTGCCACGTTGAAAATTTCCACGTCTGTTGCATTAGCACAGAGGCGATTCTTACTCACTGTTTCTGATTAAAATAGATAAAAGAATGTTCATCAAAAGTGTTTATTTTTCAAAGCTTGTTCATGAAATCTCTCTCTCTCTCTCATTCTCTCTCTCTCTCTCTCTCTCTCTCTCTCTCTCACACACACACACACACACACACACACACACACACACACACACACACACACACACTTTACATACCTTTCAATATTTCCTGTAATTTCAATGAAGAGAAGGCAATTCCCCCCCCCCCCTTTTCCCATCCAGTTGATGTTTACTGCTAGTTTTGTGGTGATCATGTGGGAAAGTAGTCTCCTTACTGAACTTTTCGTGTTTTCACCACCAATAGTTGATAATGATCTCACCTGCACATTGTAAATATTGATAGAGAGTCAAGTGTATATACCATTCAATGTATTGATAATTCAAAATACAATATCTTAAGATGAACATAATTTTGCAGGGGTTTTTTTTAATAAAAAAATACATGTATATGTTTCAATAAAACAAAATGATCAGTAACCTACCAAAGTTTTACACGTGTTTTTACTCTGCAAGAGGTCCTCCAGCTTCTGTATATCTTCTTGTTTTCCCAGAGGAAAACCTACATCTAACTGCAGTGTAGTGTCGGGCTTATCTGCACCAGGAGCAGGGCGGCTTTCAAGTCTATTGATCTTTGTTATTGTGGCCTGCAAGAATCTGCGTTTTAGGTGGGTCTGTACTTTTATTTCCTCCACGTTTGTCATAAGTTTCTCCAAACAGTTTAGGATTTTCTTTTCTGTTACTGAAAGAAATCCACGGCAGAGTTTAAGACAGACATGCAATTAGTCCAAAATGTATGTATGGTTTTTATATCATTTGTTTTAAAAAAAATGGAATCAGCACAGAATGATATCATATAAGTACCTGAGCTAGTGGGGCTTTTGTCAAATAGTGAAACTGTATGTAGAACTTGATGTTGCTTTGTTGAACACGGGTTTTAATTGACCAATATGACGTCCCTTTACCCCTTGAGTACTTGTTCATTTTCTGTGAAAAGAGATAGTCAGCAAAATAGATTTTAAAAAACCCAATATGAATAATTTAGAAAGTGTCTTTGAAAAATTTGAATATGCAGTGGCGTGGGAAAAAAAACCAAAACAGAAAGATTGACCTGCAATGAAAGAACACTTTTTAAGCCTTTTGTGTACACTGTTTTATAATACATGTGCAATTAAGACAATAAAAATATTCAAAAATGATTTTTTTTAAATTCAAGCACTTTGTTACTCTGGTTTTAAAAAATCTCAAATGTTTATTTTTAAACATAGCGCAAACCCTGTACAGGAGTTTGAAATAAGGCTTAGCCTTATATACATTATTACTTTAAATAAATACAGAATGATATACAGCATCATATATATTGCGATTGATTTATCTCAAGTTTCTTTTGATTACTTACAACTGAGCGGTGAAAAGCAATGTTTTACAATTTTGAAATGGGGCAAAATGACAACTTATAATTTACCTGACAGCCAAATAATTTTCCACCCCCCCCCCCAAACCCCCTCGCATGCATAAGATAAATGCATTCAAAAATTGAAGATTTCACATATGTGAGGGAAAAAAAATCAACAGCCTCAACAGGAGTGCAAGTATGGAACGAAACATTGGCCATTATTAAATCATGTGACCGGCAAATCACGTCATATCTTAAAAGGTGAGGCGGAAAAAGACGAAAGTAGTAAAATTGGAAAATTGAGACATTCTTAATGATTTACTTCAGAAAACAGTATCAGTAAAGTATAATTCATTCTTTGGAATTGTACATCATCTTAAAAAAATTATACACACACACACATATATATATATATATATATATATATATATATATATATATATATATACTGTAGATACAGCCCGGAACGTGTATTTCAGTAAAAAAAAAAGTTAGAAAAATCACACATTGAATAGCAAGATGTACTTACATATTGTCTTGCGAAGTAGTATATCCAAATTTCTTTAATGCAACAAAAATTTCCGTGTGCACCAATTAAGCACCTCAAATGCGAAATTTATGAAATGGATACACGTACTAACCATCTCGATATATTAGATTTCGCAGTTATCAAGGAAACTGGACAGTCTCGTGCTGTGAGAAGCACTGATGATGTTGACCTAATTTCTTAAACATAGAAACTTTCTCTTATCTCAGAATGTGCCCCCTAAAATCGGCACTTTAGTGAAATTATGTAATCAATGTTTCTAAGATTTTACAGGTCTATTAACAGATTAAGTGTTTGCCGTATTTCCATTTCTTTAATTTTAAGCCCCCCCCCCCAACTTATTTCATGTTCTAGCATATTTATAAAAGATATCCAATCATTGTGATATCACATATATATCTATTTAAAAAATTATCTACGTGTTAATTTATCGTAACTATTATATGCGATTTTTAAAATAAATGTATGCCGATATCCTGTTTAATGTCAGTTATCAAGTACATTTCCAGAGTTGGGCCAAAGTTGGCCGAACACAACTATTTCAACGTAAAAAAAATACTCTAAGGCGCACACTGCTAACATAGCGCCGTTGTTGGGCCAACATTGTCTTCCCGACTTAAGTGTGACGAAAATTAAAAAGCAGCATGTTAGCATTGGGCCAACGTTGTGCCAACGTTCTATGTCCAACGCCAACCATCGGCCAACAATATAACCATTTACCAACGTTGGCCCAACATAGTCATGTTATCTGGGCTAGTATAAAACTGGTTTTCCTACTGTAAAGACTTTCCCTTAGCTCTAACCTCCATTCTGTTATAAAAGTACTGGTATCGTGTATATATATACACACTTATTCTTATGTGTGGAGGTACAAAGAGGCTGGTTTCTTGTTTTCGGGTCTTTTCGGGTATTTGTTTTGTCTGCTCCTTAATTTCTTTAACTTCCTTTGCCAGATCATCAATTGTTTTTTTTTTTTTCAATAGGCATAAATATTGTATGATTTCATTGTATAAAAAAATAGATGCAAGCTTAGTGAAACACTTTCTTAAATATATAAATTGCTGAATGATACTGGTAACCATTTTGTATTTGCAAATGAAAGACAGAGTATGAAGAGAAATATTTGTCACATTTAAGTTCTCTCGAATTTCACAAAAATTTATTGCGAAAGAATATTAGTTGGTTTGTCCTACCCTTGATTATAAAACTAAATGTAAAGTATCAAATCAATCGAATCAGTCCTGTTGATACTTTTTCCCCTCTCACAATAAATATTGTGGGGGATAATAAAGGAGACTCATGATGCAGTGCTATGTACAGCTGGTGGTACATACAATATTAAAATAAATGGCAGTCTTCTAGTTTATAGACGCATTATGTTGAAGTATATTGGAGAGGATCATTAAATTGTAACGACTTGTACGTATCCAATCCATTTGTATGTAGCTCTATTATACAATAGAATAGGTTCAAATCAAAATAAATGGAGAGAAGTGATTTACGAATTATCTGTGTCCATTGGTTCACTTTCGTGTCACATGCATGCCTATTTGCTATGAATAAGCTGTCTTGAATACTTAGGGTACATGTACAAGCTTTCCAGTCTGCTTGAGTTGGCAGTTGGCACAGTCACTACCCTTGGTACCCTCTGTGTTCGGGACAACATTTTATACTGTTTCAATTTACTTCCCATATATGGCATACTTGTTGTGCAATGCATTTGCCATCGGTATTATTATGAGCAATGTCCAGACCAATGTCAATATAGAAATCCTTATAAGATCATATGGATAAAGGATATACATGTGTATGGTATCATATAGTTATAATGTTTAATTGTTAGAATTGTTTATCCTCCCTGTAGACCAGATTAATAAATAAATATACCTCTTGACCTATATGACACTTTTGGACCATCTGCATTTATTCCTGTACAGAGAATCAACTGTAAATATATTTGTGCAGATGGAAGGGTTCAGAATAAAGATGTTTCTTACATTTGTCCCAATATCAAAGATGTGAATATATGATGTTTTAAAGCAACATTTCATAATGTACATGAAGTGTGTTCTTTTCAGTAACGTATACTTGTTTAGCAAGTACTTGAAAGATTTTTTAAGTTAGTTTTGTCATTTTGTGGTAATTGACAATGTAATGTTTGAAGATGTTCATGTATAGTCATTCGCCGGTTAATTAATATCTCTGGAAGGATGTTTCGTCCTGCACCAGATGATAAATATCTCTCGGAAGGATGTTTCGTCCTGTGTCGGTTGACAAATGTCTCTCGGAAGGATGTTTCGTCCTATGTCGGTTGACAAATGTCTCTTGGAAGGATGTTTCGTCCTGCGCCGGTTGACAAATGTCTATCTGGAAGGATGATTCGTCCTGCGGCGGTTGAGTAATTAATGTCTTTCGAAAGGATGTTTCGGCATGCGCCAGCTGACTAATTAGTGTCTCTCGTAAGGATGTTTCGTCCTTTGACAGTTGAATGGAAGGATGTATTCTGGGAATTTTTCACCAAAATGAATAGAATAAGATAATAACATGCATATGTTTTTAGTTTAAGATAAATGAAAAAGGCTTATATAAAATTTTGTTGAAATAAGAAATTTAAATATCTCAGCAAAAATGGTTGCCATGGCAACCAGCATACCATGCATTGTATACAGTCAACAATTCAATAAAACAATAGATTTTTGGGCTAACATATTTTTCAGAAACGCAGGACACTTAGACAAGTCTTTCATATACAAAGAAATAATAAATGTTACATCTTTATTTTTTTAAAAATCAGTTAAACAACTTTTTAGCTTTTTGTTGCTGACCTGACCAAAAGCACAATTTTTTCATGCTCACCTACATTTTCGAAAATATACTACTCAAAATTTGATAAGAATCACTAGGTTATATGTGTGTAATTTACCACTAACATAACAAAAGACATAAATTTGACTCAGAAACGTGTTTACTCAGGTTATGAATGAAAATTCATGAACAGCATGAACTTTTATCAATACTGCATGCTTGAAATCTGATAACAACACCAAAAGGCATTTCATTACAAAAAGTTAACAGCAAACCAGAGAAAGAATTACAGTTTTGGGGATAGTCCATCATTACACGTAATCGATGAAGTGTCAATACCGGGTATGGCCTCCCCTTGCATCAATGACGACTTGACAACGTCGAGCCATGCTGTCAATAAGCACCCGGATGTTTCCAATGGGAAGGTTGTTCCACTCTTCCACGAGGGCGTTTCCGAGCTCTGCCAAAGTCGTGGGTTGTGCTCTACGGCGTGAAAGGGCAAACTGCAGCATGTTCCATACATGCTCAATCGGGTTCAAGTCCGGCGAGCGCGCTGGCCAGTCCATACGGACAACTGTCTCCTGCTGAAGGTACTGCTCCACCACCCTGGCGCGATTCCGTAACGTCTGAGTGGACACATTCACCCCCGAGGCGTTCAGGATGTCGTTATGTAGGCTGTTTGCTGTCCAGAAGGGATGGCGTCGTGCCTGAAGAGCCACAAAATGGTCTTGGCGTTGGATTGTCGACCTCTGACGACCTCCCCCATGTCGGTGTGCTGCTGTACCAAAAGTTTGCTGTCGGTTCCAGGCCCTGTTTACAACGCTCTGGCTGACGTTTATTGCATTTGCAACGTCACGTTGTGAATAGCCAGCGTCAAGCATTCCAATACATCTGTCCAGTTGTTCTGTCGTAAGGCGACGCCTTACACGTTGAGGGGGCATTGTGTTGATAAACGTAGTGTAAACACTTAAGTGAGTTTGAAATTTTAGAAAGAATCAGACACCGATGTCTGAGTGAAAATCGTGCAATGGTAGCAAAAGCATAAACTGTGATGAGAAACGCATTTCCCATGGCATGAAATGCACGTGCAAGTTTGTTGAAGACGTGTTTGATTTCACTTGGAGACAATATTGCCAGTTATGCAGTTATTAATTTTTTAAACAGAAAACTAGCTATGATCCTTATCAAATTTTCAGTAGTATATATCTAATTACTAGGCTAATGATGTAATTTAGGTCAAGAACAGTTGCCTTCTGGGTGCATCAATTACTTTCTAATGACATGCTAAATTCTATTGTAACTTGTAAATGACATTGTCCTACAATCTCAAGGTCACACATATTAACCAATAACCTTAAAATTTAATCAGTTAACCTAAACTACATCTGGATGTAATTTAAACATGCACATATCTTTATCTACTAACAAACCTGTGTATTTTAAAAAAAAAATCACATACTACTGTGGTTTATATATATTATAGTTTAGAGAGAGAGAGAGAGAGAGAGAGAGAGAGAGAGAGAGAGAGAGAGAGAGACTCGCACACACTATTTTTGTTAACATTCTTTTTACATTAGTTTTTTTTTCATTTTCGAATTATTCATTATTATTATCCCTTTTTATTAACTGCCTTGTATGTTTGCTAGTTAGATCAAATGTAATTATGTTTGCCAATGAGTTTCCTTTAAAAGCAAAACAAGATCCACACTGCTAGATATATTTTTCGTATTCATAGTTGTATGTATTTCTATACTTATTTCTGACGGATGAAATATGCAATGGACCGGAATAGTTGTGTGTCGAAATATAACGGTACTCGGTGACGTATGTCCAAATCGGTTGACACGTAAACAACGGAACAAATGTTGTAGATAGCTCAGAGACTTGTAGCCTACAATCTATCCTTTGTATTGTTATGTGGACGCATATTTTTTGTCTGGTACCTATATATTGTGCTATAACTTTTGAAATCATTAAACAATACGGGATAGACCAATATATCTTCACATCTAAGTAGCCTATCGAGTTAGGCACCCCTCGGCTCTCCAAGTCTTTTTATGTACTGCGACAGCGATTTCAACATGCTCATCAGTGCCAAGAAAACTGAATGCACGGAGATGAAACATGTGAAGCCAGATATTTATTAAATTCAACGGCCTTCAGATAATTAAAATATATATAGTGTGATAATGTATAAAGAAAATGTGTGGAAGTAAAGACGCGGCGCAGACAATGGGTGAATCTCGATTGTATCTGGAGTGGATTGGAGGACTTAGCTTCGTAATTGTTTGATCAAATAACTAAAACTGTTAACTAGTGCAAGGTTTTTGTAACTACCCCTAACATGGTTACATATACATTCAAGTTCATAAATTGAGCATATAATCGATTTGAAATGTTGGGGGCAAAATCGATTGATGTACGTACGTGTATGTAGCCCGATTCCGACGATGGCGCGGATCCGGTTTTATTTCAATAATATTGTTTGAAATAATCATATTTTATTAACTTTGAATAATTACTGGTTTCGTAAAAAGGCAATGAAACAATTCCCAACTATAATATTTGAATATTACGATTTGTATTAAACCTATAGTTTGGAAAAGTATTCAGATTTCGTGCATGGAATGTGAAATTCAGGTTATTTGCAGAACATAAAAAGTAAAAATTCACTTATCCCCCAGACCTCGATCCAAAAAATCTTTTAACTTCTATGCAGTATGTCATATACTCATTTACAATTCATTAATATTTATTGGATCGAGGCCTGGGAGTTATACAAATTTTTGGTGCATATTGTTGGATATTATCAACTTTTACAAAAATAGCACAACTGTTATGGGTTCTGCATGTTATAATCTCTATATGCGTGAATTTTCCATCAGTGTCTGTCAGCTGACATCCCAGACTGTACTCGTCAATGCTGGTACCGGACATCCATAACTGTACCTGCACACTAATGTCAAAGTCGGAATGTCAGAGCAAGATTTTCCGAATGTTCAACCTATAGTAAATATGTTAATAATTACGGATGGTTTTTTAATGAAAAATACCCCATGTGTAAATATCAAGAAAAGAAAGCTGATTTCTATAATAAATCTACTGTATAGAAAGCTGAGATCGCCAAAAAGTAATATTTACTGGTGGGTGAAAATATCGAGGAAAATTTATCATAGACTCTAGACAAAGAGAATAAATCTAATTTCTATGCATAATTCCATTGTATAGATCGCCATAATCGCTGAAAGTAACATTTACAACAGTAGTCAAAACACACAAGTAAACCAGATATTATCCAAGTTTCTTTTATCAATACGAAGAAACAGGAAATTGAAATCAGTGTCTACATTATCCATCTCTGTACGCCACCTGTCCTGAAATCATAAGATATTTTTCATCCGTGAGTGTACATTGTAAGTGTGCCTCAATTACAAAATCTACAAATTCTGTCCTGTATTCACAACATATTCCCCATCCATGACAGTATAACCTGTGCCTGACTAACAACATCAATGACTGTACCTGTGCCTGACTAACAACATCCATGAATGTACCTGTCCTGTATACACATGTTATTCTACATCCATGACTGTACCTGTGCCTGACTAACAATATCCACGACTGTACCTGTGCCTGATTAACAACATCCATGACTGTACCTGTGCCTGATTAACAACAGCCATGACTGTACCTGTCCTGTATACACAAGATACTCTACATCCATGACTGTACCTGTGCCTGACTAACAACATCGGCGACTGTACCTGTCCTGTATACACAATGCAAGATATTCTCCTTCCATGACTGTACCTGTGCCTGATTAACAACATCCATGACTGTACCTGTGCCTGACTAACAACATCCATGAATGTACCTGTCCTGTATACACATGTTATTCTACATCCATGACTGTACCTGTGCCTGACTAACAATATCAACGACTGTACCTGTGCCTGATTAACAACATCCATGACTGTACCTGTGCCTGATTAACAACATCCATGACTGTACCTGTCCTGTATACACAAGATACTCTACATCCATGACCGTACCTGTGCCTGACTAACAATATCCACGACTGTACCTGTCCTATATACACAATGCAAGATATTCTCCATCCATGACTGTACCTGTGCCTCATTAACAACATCCATGAATGTACCTGTGCCTGATTAACAACATCCACGACTGTACCTGTCCACAAGATATTTTACATCCATGACTGTACCTGTGCCTGATTAAGAACATTCACGACTGTACCTGTCCACAATATATTTTACATTCATGACTGTACCTGTGCTCAATAACAACATCCACAACAGTACCTGTCCTGTATACACAAGATACTCTACATCCATGACTGTACCTGTGCATGATTAACAACATCCACAACTGTACCTGTCCTTTATTCACAACATATTCTACAGTCATGACTGTACAAAACTAGGTACATATCCATGTATGATATAATATGATTTAGGTATTATAACAGTTAATCAGATGATTACAAAGTAATGGTGGCAGTTTGAGATAGTATTGCAGAAAAATTGCAAATAATATACTGCCTACCTGAACCTGGATGGCTGTATGAATAGTAAATGTATAATGTAACAACTTTATCAGAGAGATATTCACAGTAGCATTCCTATAATAAAAGAACCTCATTCAGAATAGCTGAATAAATATCAAAGTCAAGCAGGAAGCATACAATTTTAAATTTGATGAGATAAACTCTTAAAACTTACAAGCAATGAGGGCAATCAACAACAATGTCGGGCTTTTTTCTGTGGACTAACTTCTCTGTTTTCTGAGCTGTAAATAAGATGAAAAATATTTAGTCTTTATGTAGCTACTATGAATACTTAAGAAATGAACATCACATTTGAGCTGTTCATGGTCAGTATGAACGGATTTGGATTTGAAGCAAATTCTGTGAATCGCGCTATGATATATTTATATTCATTTACTGATTCACCGTCTGTTTACATTGCTTCTGTAAGTCATGAAATATTCCTCGGGGGGGGGGGGGTTACTTATTGGAACAGCGTCATGGAATGTGAACTTGCACGTCAAAATATAGTGCACATAAAATAAAGAGAATGCGTTGTTAATTCAGCAAATTTAATGAGTAAGTGATTTCTTAACTTTAAGGAATAGCATTTTAAAAATGACTTCTCACAATAAAAGTATCTTTGATATTACATCCTTAATTTTCAGTGACTGGGTACTGTGTTGTTCGGTTTCAAAAGCGGGAAAGTCATTTGGAGTCTACCACGATGCTAGGCTACTTGGAAGTGAGGTTGAAAGTACATCCATGAAAAGAAGAGTTGGAGAAAAATCCTGGCTTTGCGATGAAGTTGTTATTAGTTTCCATTGAAAAGATGTTATTTGTCGGAATTACGGAATCTGGGGAATTGTTGAAAGAGGATGTGGAGACAGGGACATGGACAGCTTGATTTTCAACGGCTTGTTCGCACATGGTGGACAGTGTGTGACTCATGGATTTTTTCTGAGACGTTGATACAGCTCGTGTGTAAGAGCAAAGTGAGGATTCATTCTTATGGGAAGACATAAACATTATATGTCGGGATTCGTATCTCTCGTCGCTGAACAACTGAATGGCCGTAGCAAGTAAACAATGGGGCGTGTAATGATTTTCAACATGTGTGGCTTTGCAGATGTCTGGGAGGAATTTTGTGAATGTGCACTTAACCAGTGGTTTTGTTGTAAACCATATATCCGAAACCAGGGGATGTCCCAGTGATTCCTTCTTGTATTGATTAAATAAATGTGTGGCAGCAGGGTCAGTTTTATCTATAAGAAGACGGAGCATTTTCAATGGACAGAGATTCCCCCCTGTGGCATACATTCGCTTTTGGGAATTACATTCACCTGACTGGATACTGCCTTGGTAGTTTTTCTGCTGTGTTTCGTGATTAAGCTCTACGTATTCACCGTTTTCGTCATTGTGAAAATCAAACGAATTTAACCGAAGTTGATTGTGGAACTCCATACCTCTGGTAGTTTCTGTGGAAACGAGGGGGTTGTTTATAATCGGTCTTTCTATCCCCCTCGTTTCTGTCCAAGCCTTCATAAAGTATGTGGGAAATCAGTCGCGCTTCGGTTTGAATTTATTTCAGCTTACATTTGATGTGAATCGTTCGAAAACTTACATGATTGGTATTTAGTGTCAATGGTAGGTTTTGGTTCTTTTGGGGTGGATTGTGGATAATGTAGTGAACTTCAGTTAGTTGTAGCACAGTAACATTGACCTCACATGGATATATATTGGTATTTTATGTTGGTAGGTTTTGGTTCTTTTTTGGTGGATTTTGGATAATGTAGTGATTTTCAGTTAGTTGTAGCACAGTAACATGAAGTGAGCTTGCTTGCTTCCTGATATCTAGTCAATCACTTTTTAAGACATACATATTTTTCAAACTCGCATTGCACATATTTGTTTACATTTTTGGTAGAAGTGTTTTATATGCTCACTATATATGTCATCTTCATATATATATATATATGTGTATATTGTTTGCAAAAAGAGGAGACATCTAAATTCCTAATAAAAATGATAATTACATTTAAATCATAATTGTGCACTACATGTACTTTTTACATGCAAAATAATTTCATATAATTATATGGTTTTTGTACTTTTTGTCCATATCTGTAAGTCTGTCTGTCACAAAGTCTTGTGCATTAAAATGATTCTTCTCCTGTATGGATTATCTGATAAACTTGAAACTTTGTACAATGCTACAATGCTTCATTG
Source organism: Ostrea edulis (assembly GCF_947568905.1). NCBI lineage: Eukaryota > Metazoa > Mollusca > Bivalvia > Ostreida > Ostreidae > Ostrea > Ostrea edulis. Next base: position 45,816,360 of record NC_079166.1, on the reverse strand, counting down.
CCATTTGCAGATGTGCACATTGTTGGGAGAGGATTTATTGTTAACCTAAAAGTTATAGTGGATCGATCCAAGAGGGATGCGGGTGTAAAATAGCTTGTGACCATTTCTCCTATTTACAAACATATTGGAGAGTCTTGTTTTTTGTTTTTTTTACAATACTTCATTATCATTTAATGATGTCTAGATTTCTCTGACCCTGGAATCTAATATTTTCCTAAAATCTACAGTGGATCATAAACAAGTATTTTAAGTGGTTTTTTTTTTTTACCCTTTATTGAATAATCTTTGTAAAATTGCATGTGCAAAAGTAAAGATGCCAAAATTCAATTACAAAATTAAGCATTTCACTGGTTTGTTAAGGTACTCACTACACTAAAGCTTTATGACACTACGTTACAAGATGGCGATTTAAATGTTTTGGGAAAGTATTTGTATCGATCGATTTATTCGTCTATAACACCGTAGCTCAGTGGTTAATTAATAAAGCATTGGGCAAGAGAGAGAGAGAGAGAGAGAGAGAGAGAGAGAGAGAGAGAGAGAGAGAGAGAGAGAGAGAGAGAGCATTGGGCTGGTGAACTACAGATCTTGAGCTCAAATCTGTCAGTCTTTTGTTCATGTGTTGAAATAATAATTTTGAAAATCATGTTTTAATCCAAATTTGCATTTTTTGCTGTTTTGGCATACATACTTATTGTATATCATCAGATCTTTTTTAAAATATTAAATCAATTTGTACTGATTTGAGAAACTAAGACTCCAGTCTTTGTTTACATAACACAGAATGAAGGCTAAAATATTGCTTTTATTCCTGCATCCAGAAGGTTAAAATTTTGGCTGTGAACACAGATTCAGTTATACTTTAAAAACAATGGAAACAAAATTTTCAAAAAAAGCAACGTAAACGTTCTGCTTGACAATTTTTCACTTGTATGGAGACGTCACCATTGTCAGTGAAGGACTGCAAAATTTAGGTCTATGCTCGGTGCTTACGCCCCTTTGAGCAAGGGTGGATTAATATTGTGTCACACATTTAGGTAATGTCATATAACTGTGAACAATGTCTTTAGAGGATTTGGGTGTTGCTCAACCGGAAATTTAATAAATTAATGCGTAAGATTGGGCCATACTTCTTTTTGGACTAGAACATCCAGGACTGAACTTTCTTAGGGTTGATATGTCTGTTAACCGTTTATTCGTATTCACCTGTCAAAGTCTTTTTGATTAAGGTATAGGAGAAAGTACTTTGACTTCAGAATGAATGTGATTATCAGAGGGAGAATGGTGGACCGAAGCATGCATTTTGTAAAATGATTCTTGTGTTGTTAAATCTTCGAGAATCTTGTTGGAGATGTCTGATTCGGTTCACGAAACAACTTAGCATCATCTAGCAGTAGCAGATTTCACCGTAAGCACTAAACACTAATTTTAATATATTGTAAACAAATTGTAACTGTAAGCTAGGCTATTCCAAAATTCCATAACATATCAGAGGAACCGGTAATTTAGCCTGTACATAATGATAAGAGTAGGGGTATATACCACACACCCCTAATAAAAACACTGGGATTACTGAATCAGAATGACAATTGGAGTGGGTGACGATAAAAGCAGAATTTTCGAATTATTTTGAAGCGAAGTTTTGAGTAAGAAATGGTGCCATTCCTTTTGGGGGTTTTTTCATTGGGGATGGTACCATAGGGCCTACTATTATTATTACAGACAAAAATACCGGTTCCTGTGAATATTCACACCTGACGACCTGTAAAGGGTTGTAAATAGTGAATGTGAACATCTGCATGAGAATAAGTTAGTGTTCTAGCTGCATAATTAAATAACGTTCAATTTTATACTGATATTTTTGTGATAGGGTTATATTTTTTTTTTTTTTTTATGATTTCATAGTTTATTACTCATATTAATACCATCAGTAGTACAATAGCACAGGTACAATGCAATACATTGCAGAAAAAATATAGATACAAATTACAACAGTTTTATGAAATGTTCAATAGCATTTGTTTTCAATGCATAATTACTATACTTTATAACTTTACACCACAAAACTGTACACTTCTTGACATGATTTGATATGCTATATTCAGTTTCTTCAAGATTACTTAGTCTACAAAACATTTTATATTTGTATATCTTCAAAGCAATGAAGGAAATAAAGTTATTAAGCAGGCGTGTGCTTTGATTACATTCAAAATAAAAACCAATAACAATACTTTTCCATTGAATATTGACTTTGCACGCCAAAGACACCATATTCCAAACCAATGAAACATTTTTACACTCATATATAAGATGTCTCATATCTTCTGTTTCTAGACACAGAGAACATTTGTCAGAAGATTCTTTTTTCCATTTAAACATGTATTTTTTACAGGAAAGCAAATTATGCATCAGTTTATAATTAAATTCAGCAATATTTCTATCTAAAGCTAACTTGATTTTTTGTTGATAAATGTGTTTCCACATTTCTTTACTGACATTATATTCTTTGTGATATAAATTATGGTGCTTAGGTGATATAAACAATTTACTCAAAAGTATTTCATAGAAAAATTTACATTTTTGTTTTTCAACCGTACAATATTTATTAGTAAAATTGAAATATCTTTTATCTTTTATGTTTATAAATTTTGATTCGTATCCATGAATTTTCTCTCTTATGTATTTAAAAGCTGATTTGACTATTTTATATTCACAAAGTACATTTGCTTTTTTGCAAATTTCTTTGCTTATTTCATCAATGGTCTTAAAACCGCTATCATTGAACAAATCTTTTACATATTTAATATTTTTTATCCAATTTTTAAAATATATAGTCTTGCCATTAAACAAAAAATGCTTATTGTTCCAAATTGGTTCTTGTAATATTTCGTTATTGTTCATATTTTGCACATTAGGAATTTTTTTACATTGATTAAAGTAAATAAACACCTCTTTATAAAATTGTGGAAGTTTGGTAAATATATCAAAGTTCTTTAAATCAGTACAATTCATTTTCAATATATATTCTAGATTTACATTATAAGCTCTTAATAGTTTATCAAGGTGTGAACGTATAAAGTTATGACCGTCATTTTTTATAAGTCGCGGTATCCAGGCAGCTTTCAATGCGTGGAATTTAGTAAGTATATCTATTACTCCAATACCACCATCTTCTATTTTACCAATCAGTGTTTTTCTTTTTATTCTATCTTTTGACCCCCATAGAAAATTAAAAATAATTCTACATAGCTGTTTAATAAAAATTTCACTAGGGAGAGGTAGTATAGATGCAACATAAATGAATTTGCTTATGCCTAAAGTATTAATTATTTCAGTTTTACCAAAAATTGTAAGTTTTCTCTTCTTCCATGACTCAAACAGTTTTTGCATTTTTTCACTTTTATCAATCCAGTTTCTTTTGTAACATTCTTCTTTATCTACGCCAATATATATTCCAAGGCATTTTACAGATGATGTATTTACTTTTATTCCCTCAAGTTTTTCTATGTTACGATGCAACCTATGTGGACCTGTCAATATACATTCGGTTTTATCCACGTTTAGCTTTGATCCTGCATGTTTGGAAAATTCATTGATTGTTTTTAAAGCCTCCTTTAAAGATTCTACACTTTTAAGAAATAGTGTCAGATCATCTGCATGATGAACATGTTTATACTCTTTACTAAATTCAGAGGGTTTAATTCCTAAAATTTTATCATTTTTCTTTATCTTTAAGGCTAGAATATCTGCGACAAATAGATATAGAATTGCCGAAATAGGACACCCTTGTCTTATGCCTCTCGACATGGGACATGTTTTTGAGATCCATCCATTGTTTTTTAATCGAAATAGCGGATTTTTATAAAGAATTTTCATCCATTTTATAAAATTATGTTTAAAATGATATTTCTCTAAAGTTTTAAATAAGAAGTTCCATTCTATTGAATCGAACGCCTTTTCGAAATCTAAAAATAGCAATATTCCGTCTGTTTCTGTTTCCTCACAATATTCGAATATATCTAAAATTACTCTAGCATTTTCGCCAATATATCTTCCTTTAATGTATGCCGATTGATGTTCATTAATGATATTTCCTACAACCTTTTGAAGTCTTCTCGCAAAAATAAAAGCAATTATTTTATAATCCGTGTTAGTCAAACTAATTGGCCTATAATTTTTAAGGTTCGTTTCATCTCCTTTTTTATACAGGAGGGAGATAACAGCAGTTCTCTGTGAAAAAGTCATTTGACCATTATCAAATATTACTTTTAGCGCTTCGTAAAATAGGTCTTTTATGTCATTCCAAAAATATTGGTAAAATTCGTTTGTAAGACCATCAAGTCCTGGAGATTTGTTCGTTTTTAGATTTGTTACAGCATCAGTGCATTCCTCAAGAGATGGAAACTGCTCACAATAGTTTGCATCATTCTCACTCAGTACATTTTCTAAATTAATAGACGATAGATAATTATCTATGCATTCATCTGATATATTATCAGACGAGTATAGACTTTTGTAGAAATCACACATAGCACCCAAAATATCGTTGGTGTTTTCTATGCGAGTATCTTCATTAACTTTCAATTCTTTTATGACACTTTGTTTCTGCCTACTTTTCTCTAAATTTAGAAAGAATTTTGAACATTTTTCGCCTTCCAGCATCCATTTTGATCGTGACCTTACGAAGGCACCTTTACATTTTTTGTCATATAACTTATCTAGTTCTGATTCTAGATTACGTTTTTTATTCATATCTATACTATAAGAATCAAGTTCCTCTATATCATTTATTTCTTTTTCTATTGATTTAATGCGATTTTTTATATTTAGATTTGATTCTTTCGAAAACTGAATAGAAAAATCCCGAGATTTTATTTTGAATGTTTCCCACTTATCTACTGGGTCTAATTCTTCATTATGTATCTCATCGATAATTCTATGAATTTCTTTTTTATAGTTTAAATCATTTAAATGGGAGTTATTAAGTTTCCAATATCCATTTCCCCTTTTATTTGCATCTATTTTAAACGTTATTTTTAATGACCTATGGTCAGACATTCTTTTCCCAAAGTTTGTACCTGGAATTTTTCGTATGATTATATTGTTTAAATCGAATGTAAAGTTTCTATTCAGAAATATATAATCGATTCTACTACTAGGGATATCCTCTGAATTACACCATGTATGACCTTTAAAAGTTGGATGTGTTGATTGCCAAGTATCATACAAATCAAAAGAACAAACAATCTTTTTAAGCTTCGACGTACTTTGGTCATGAAAGTTATCTGTTTTACAGTTAAAATCCCCGCATATTATGATATTGTCATCTTCTGTTATACCTTGTTTTTGCAGAAAATTGTTCAATTTTTTAAAGAATGTGCATCTTTCTTTTATAGTGTTTGGTGCGTAAATATTTACAAGTGAAACTATTTTTCCATGTATTTTTGCTTTTAAAAACAATCTTCTTCCGTCCAATGATGCGTGTTTTTCAATTATTTCTAGTTTTAATTCTTTTTTAAAAAGAATGCTAACACCTCTACTAAAAGGTGAATCACTAAAACAATGAACCGATTTACCGAACCACCTTGAGTCATATTTAAATATATTTTTCTCAATATAGTGTGTTTCTTGTAAAAAGATAATATCTACATTCATATCATTTAACCATGTATATAACTTAACTCTTTTTTCGTCCGAGTTTAATCCTCGAACATTTACCGACAGTATTTCAAACTTATCCATTTAGGCTATAATTTGAGGAAAAATACAGTAATATGTAAATACATGTATATGTATATAAGTTGAAGAAAGTTTGCATATCTATAAAATTGCAAAAAAAAATATAAAAAGATAGTTTTGTATAAGTTGTAGATATCTAATTCCATTGTCCAGTTTCAGTCCGTGAATCGCAATATATGATTGTTACCTATCCGTTGTCACTGGTTGTGGCGTATTGACAGATTGATCACATTCTTTTTTTGAATTAACACTATTTTTTGTGTTCCTGTTTCGGGAGTTTCGTCCAGTTCTCGGCTTTTTAGCATCGTTCTTTTGAATGCTGCTGAGCATGTCTGAGATGTTCCTCTGGTCCGACAACTGAGTGTTCCTGGGGACGGATATTGATCGACTCGGGGGTCTGTTTTCACAAGCGATTTTGTGAGTAAGCTTACCCATGATATTTTTGCCGGGCCATTTATTGTGATCTGTGTGATCCGTTCCTATCCGATTTAGGCCAGTGCCCCAGAAATCGTCGTAGACGGCTTCAGCATATATAGTGGAGGGCGTACTTTTCTTCAGTACAGCGTGATATTCTTCCACTTGATTATATTTAGCCTTTAGAATTTCCTCCATTACTTCTTCTCGCTTAGACAGGAATTCATCACTGCTGTGAATCTCTTTCCCCAATTTTTTGGCTTCTAAGGCTGAGTTTACATCTTGAATAGCCTGCGCAGTTTGGATGTCTCCATTTCGAATGGCCTTGACATACTGAAATGCGTGTTCGGAGGATTGATGGTGAACGCCAAATACATGTAGGGAGCACGGGAAAAAGTTGGAAAGAGGATTTTCAGAACCAGCAAAAGACATGACTTCCTTCTGGTTTTCTACAAAGGCATCACATAATTCAGATCCTGGATCATGTCCTTCTTGTAGACAGATTCTGCAGCGTTTGGTTTTCGTACACTGGGATCTCCAATGCTCGCCCCAGCAGTTAGTACACATAGGCGTCTGTTTATTTGAAGGTTGACCTTTGTGATAGATGAGACATTTTAAGCCCGCACAAATAGCTGATCTTGGCAAAGATTTTCCCTGGGGAAGAGGTTTGGCATAGACAAACCTGTTTCCATTTAGAATACTTGTCATTTTCCGGGTTATTGGATGCCGTATATTTTCATATTTTATTGGGCTTGTAAGAGATACATCAAAGTTATCAAGCATCTTTATAATTTCTCCATCATCAACGGATAGAGGAACTCCTTTGATTGTGATTCTCAAAACTTCCTCCTTGGGAGAGTTTGTACCAGCTGAGAAAGGGTTTGTTTCAAAAGCATAAACATTTGTGTTTCGAAAGTCGAAACCTTCAGACAGTAGTTTGGTTCTACTTTGGAGAGTATTTACGTAGATCCTCCAGAGTCCACGATCTCGTTGTATACATTTGATATCACTGGTGCATTTCATAACAGATTCTAGAATCTCATAATCGGTAACAGTATTGTTGCCAATTACAATGTCAGAGTTTCTAATATAGACAGGTTTGATCATCCCAGTCTCCATGGTAGATTGTTTGTATGAGATTTTTATAATATATAATACAAAATAGGAGAAAAAAACTAAGTCAGTTGAGCCGTGTTCACTACTATATATCGTGAGGTAAACCGTGCGTGACGGAATTAACAGGTAAACTTCGATGTAAATATAGTAACACGATAAGTAACACGTTTTTGACAGAATGTTCACTATATGGACTTACAGTTTGTAGTTAGAAATGAAAATCCTGAATGAAGAAAGTAAATTTCCCTCACAGAACTTCAAAAATAGCCAAAACACCGGAGCCTACTGCGGCACGACCGTCATGGCCCAGGGTCACGTGGTTTTTTCTAGGTGATAGGGTTATATGTATTCAATTAAAATTGCATGGGAAAGAGTTTAGTAATGCAGAGCTCTAATATAATTTAATTTCTCATGTTGTTTAGACATTTATCCATTAACACAAGTATAGGTCTACATAGTTTAGGAGTTTAATTACTAGAGTAGATATAAAGTTAATACCATTCCTTAGCTAGCAAGTACATTCTTAAGAATCATGACAAACAACACTCTTTAAGATACAATTTTCTGTTTTATTACTATATTCATGTGATAAAAGTCCCCATCCTGTGTTTTATTTGGGATATTTATTCCCATTCATGCTCAAATAGGATATTCACTGCCATTTCATGTTCATTATGGGACATTTCCTCCTATGGGACATTGTATCCCATTTTAAATTTAAATATAGGAGTTAAAATCCTATGGAAGAAATTATATTTTTTCTCCCATAGGATTGTTGGTGGGAGTGAAAATCCCCCAAGTGGGATTAAAAATCCCCCCAAAATTCCATGGGATTTTTTGATTTCAGGTGAAATATCTTAAAAACTACAATACTTACAAGTGTAAATGTTGGTGCATGTTTTGTGGACATAAAATCCCATCTTTTTTTGTAAAGGGTTTATTTGTATCCTTAATAAAAGGGTTGGCGAAACTACGGACTTTTGTCGTGTCCAGAGTTAAATGTCGCACTGTTCTTGGATGAAAACTGAAGATGGCGAACAATGGTCAATCTCATAACTCCTATAAAAAATATAAAATGAAAAATATGGCTAATACGGAACTCTGGGCATACCAGAGGTGGGGTCAGATGCCTTGAAAGAGTAAGCACCCCATCTTCACCGGCCACACCCGCCGTGAGCCCTATATCTTAATCTGATGTATGAACTATATAACAATACTTCTATAATGCTAGCTTTCAAAACTAGATTTTAATTTGACATTGAAAAAGGATGGTACTAAAAAGGATCTTACCCGAGTTTTCCGTATTTTCAGTCGTGACTTTTATACCTCTATCATCGGGATTCGTATTTACGATGTCTCTTAGAGGAGTGGTACTGTCCGCTTTGAGAACAAATGAATGGTCGTAAATATTCAGCTTTCAAGTAGATGTGAACAATTATTTTTCGTTACTGATTTATGGTTTTTATCAATCATGTGTTAGTTCAGAAAGCTCAAACACATATACGTCAGTTGTAGTGTTTGAAATATTAGTACTAAATTCCTATACGATGATCAGTATGTCGTCAGTTCCGGTTTACCTGGCATATAAAAATAGAATCCACCGTTTCAGATAGAAAGATGTGCATGAAAGGTGAAGAGAACAAACAGTGATCATTTCAGCTTCTCCATCGTTAACTTCCCATATTTATGTAGCAATATTCCATTATCACCTGCATATTGTGTTTATATCTCTCTACTGATTCGATTGGGTCAACTGCTGTCTGACATGTTTCATACAGATTGTGAGACCGTTCTTGGCACACTGATTTTGACTACGGATAACTCCGTTTACCTGTCCAGGATATAGGGCTCACGGCGGGTGTGACCGGTCGACAGGGGATGCTTACTCCTCCTAGGCACCTGATCCGACCTCTGGTGTATCCAGGGGTCCGTGTTTGCGCAACTATCTATTTTGTATTGCTTATAAGAGTTATGAGATTGATCTCCGTTCGTTATCTTCACCTTTCGTCATTTATATGACATATTTTCAATGAAAAACAAGGTTTCAAACTTAGTATATTTCATGCACCACTTTTCTTTCCAGTAAAGATTCACATTCTATATTATCGCATTTGTGTTTTTACAAACATCGTGGCCCTGAAAAAATATTGAGTATCTTGCATTTGCAGTCAAGATGTGGGTATGTTTTCAAACCAATTTGTTTCTGTATATAGTTTAAGGACTCACATTTTTATTCGACAAGTGTTCACACTTAACATGTTTTATGTTGTGAATTACGTGCTCTTAGCATAATGATTTGACTACAATATATAGATATAGATCAAGATATAGCCCTCATGGTGGGTGTGACCGGTCGACAGGGGGTGCTTACTCTTCCTGGGCACCTGATCCCACCTCTGGTATAGCCACAGGTCCGTATTTGCTCAACTTTCTATTTTGTATTCCTTAAAAGGGTAATGAGACTGATTATTGTTCGTTATCTTCACGTTTCATAGGGAAACAGAGTTGTAATTTTTCCTCGGATTAATAGTGAGGTTTTAACATAGATATACTATAAACACAAGATGTTTTGAATGATTTTATTTAATAAGAAATTCAGTACAGAAGTTGGAACCAGGACCAATGAAATGCAATCCAAAACTGCAACATATCCTAAAAGGAAAAACAACATTTTTATTTTAGCATAGGCGTTGTCATCATCGTTATACTTATCATCATTATCATAATTGCTATTATTATCATTATTGCTATTATTATCATTATTGCTATTATTATCATTAAAGTCCACGTTCTTATTACCATCATTATCATCCTATCATTATACTTTGTTATCGTTATGCTTATCATGTAGTTTCAAGTTCTCATTATCATTAATAACATAATCATTATCATTACTATTATCAATTGTATTGCCTTTCTCATTACTTAAAAAATCGGACTCTGATTTCACTTTAAATTATCAGATACATGGATTAAATACTGCAACTAAAAAAAACCATCGCACATTTTTTTTCATTATTCTTATTGTCATCGTCATTATTGCTATTAGTATTAGTATTGTCAGTCATGTATTATAATACAAGTGTGTAGCGATATATATAACATGACGCTATACTCGTATATCGGAATTACTCTTAATTGCTCTTCCTGATATGAATGAAATGGGTTTTTTATTCATTACCCAAATTCGATTGAAATATGAAATTGATCACTCTTCGTTATCTTTACATTTCATACATACTATTTGAGTTGTATCTCATATATGAGTTAGGTATCTTCCCATAGGACCATTGCACATTGAAACAACAGACATTATGTTCGACATTATGTTCTTCAAGGAAGTTATTTTGCTGATAAAGATGCCCATTAAAATACTGGTAGTGTAAAACGTATTCCTAATATCACTAACAGTAGTAGACTATATATCTAAAATATTCATTTAAATGGGCACTTAATGATGATAAATATATATACTTACTTTAACGTTGTATTTTAATATTCAAATAAAAAGAATTAAAGTTTCTCACCCGATAATGTCAAGCAGAAATTTCTTATCCCTTCATATAATGAATTTTAATTCTTCTTTCTCCTGCCTCTCTCACTTTGGTAACAAATCAATGAACTGGTTTTAGCAAGTAATTGTGAACTAATTTCTAACAAATGACATCTTAACAAGCCCTATGAAATCCTGTGATATGTCCACAAAACTAGGGGAAGGGTGCTAGCCACTTTGAAAAGAAATATCTATATCTAGCTTTCAAGCAAATGTGAAGCAATGTCACATTTTCATCAGTATCCATACTCACTAATGTTTCGATCCGCAAAAGAAATGTTCACGAGGTGTAACTTTAAAAATCCTAAGATACTTAATGCTTGGTAGTGTTACAAATATAGAGAGGAGTGCATGGGGAAACACCTGTAGATGGTTAAATATTAAACTAGGAAAATTAAGATAAGTAATAGTTATTATCTATTTCATCATTAAATCGTGTAGAAGAGAATATAATTTCAGTCTTGCATGGTACTTCTAAAAACCCTACCATTTTCATTCCTGTTCTTCGATTCGTTGTTACCACCAATCACATGAACGGTTTTTGCAAAGATCTGGTGCTTATGGTCTGTGAAAACAAACTACAAAATGATCAACATTGAACCTATTATATGCATCTAATATAAACAATATTCCTGTATCATATAGGCTAGAAACAAATCTTCTAATGCAAGCCCAGTTTTGATGTCTTTGTAAACATTAAGAATAGTATATGTTTAAAACTTGAGGAATACGAAGGAGTTCTGAAGGAGAGAAAATCATATTTCTGTGTTTTCCTTGTTCTTTTCTGAAAGGACAGTCTGCTTGATTGATGTGTGGTTGGGGTTTTTTTTTATGCTTACGGGTTTGTGGTTGGGGGGTTTTGTTTGTTTGCTCTTTAATATATAACTATATATTTTTCTCTCCTGATATTTTAGTCGCATGTTGTTGTATTTGCAATATGGAGAGACATTTAATAGAAATGGCTTATACTTTGGTATTTCTAATGTCAAAGGAATTCTTAATAAATTTACCCAAGTTACATAATTCCTTTTCATTCTGTGTCGATAAAAGTTGAATTAATTTAAAGACAGAGGGTCTGATATAATAATACTTTTTCAAACATTTGATTCTTAAATGACTGTAATAAGTACACTTAAAGAAAAAACGAAAATAGCATGAAATATAAAGGATGATATAAATAATATGTACAACAAAAGAAATGTACTTACAGCGTGACAAACAAGTCTGTAGCAGGACCGCCAGGATAAGCACTCTATAGACCCACATCTTCTGATTACAAGAATTTACCTCAACTGCAGAAGAGGCTTACAATTGTTTGTATAAATACCAATACTTTTCATCAAAACTCAGCATTTTTACCACAAAGAACAGCTGTTACAGATTTCAAACATAGGGAATTATATTTTATTATTATTTCAAAGATAGATGTTTTAAAACTTGAGTAGAAAATTTTCAGCATATGCGTATTGGGAATTTTACTGGATGTTTTTAAGACACCAGATTTCTTTATTGACGTCTACTTTGATTACAGACCTTTTCTTATCGCCACAAAGTTCCTACTCGTATTGCAATTTAATTCACACTACACGAAAAATTGCGTTTAATATAAAATTAAACACCAATTATTCCCCAATTAAATGTCAAATTTAAACGTAAAATGCACATTTAATAGAAAATTAAATGTCAAATTTACTTTGCGTTTCCAGTGGCGTATAATTTTCCGTAAACACCGAAATTTAATGACGTTTAATGTCGATTATATGCCAAGTAAATGCCATGTTTAAATAAAATTAAACGTCATTTTTCGTCTAGTTGAGAATTTAATCATCTTATTTTACTCCATTAAATTTCACATTTAAGCAATATTAAACGTTAATATACTCGAAGTTTGGCGTATAATCCACCCATATTAAATTTCATTTTACTTGGAGTTTCACGTATTTTCATATTTTATTCCATTAAATTTCACATATAAGCGATATTAAACGTCAATATACTCTGGGTTTGGCGTATAATCCACCCATATTAAACTTCATTTTACTTGACGTTTCACGTATTTTCATATTTATACTCCATTAAATTTGACATTTAAGCAATATTAAACGTCAGTATACTCGAAGTTTGGCGTATAAGCCACCCATATTAAACTTCATTTTAATTGAATTTTCACGTATTTTCATATTTTTACTCCATTAAATTTGACATATAAGCAATATTAAACGTCAGTATACTCGAAGTTTGGCGTATAATCCACCCACATTAAACTTCATTTTACTTGAAGTTTCACATATTTTCCTCCACTGAATTTCACATTTACAGCTGTAAGCAATATTAAACATCAAATTACGCAAAATTTGGCGTATAATGCATCCATATTAAACTTAATTGGAGTTTCGCATAATTATTCTGCATCTCTATAAAGCTTCCATATAAGCTAGAGTTCAACTTCACTTTAGGAGAAGTTTAGATAAGTATAAGCATACGAGCTATATAGTAAGCTTCTTTCTGTGAAAATTCACAAAAGTTATCATGAATTAGTTGCCTTAGAAAGAAAAGGCATGAATAATTAATATTTTTATTGCATTTTTTTTATTTCACATAACATCATGCCTGGGATGTAAATTCATATATAAGAAAAAATATATGTAATGAAAAATATTACGATACGATGTGAAAAATGTGGCTATTAAAAATATCAAAATAATACAGGAATACCAAAAAGGATTACATTCAGAAATATGTCCCAGACATTTAAAAAATGTATGAAATGAAGACAAATACCATCCAATATAATACAATCATACTATTAAAGCCTATCACAATGTAGAGTCCAACAACCGCACACATGAGTATAAACTACATTACTAAACAAATTGAAGGTAAATATGACTACACACACACACACACACACACACACACACACACACAATATGCTATCACATAAAAATCATATAAAACTCATGCAAGGAAATATATAAAAATATATCTTTTGATACAAAGCTAGCGTTGCACTGTGACGATGAAAGATTGTTTTGGCATAATATAAAACTACTTCACACATTGATCGGTATGTAACCTGGAATTTTCCCAGTAGGCTGCCCTAAACATTGCTTCTTTCCTCTTTTGACACATTTTTTCTCTAACAAAGCAGTGAAAGTTTATGGGGAGAAGCATGTCGATTCAATGAAGACAAACTATTCCCGAAAAAAGTAATGTTTTCTTATTCCTTTGAAAAGCAAAATGAACAAATCTTAATGACATATGCAATATATATTCACCTACAAGTATCATGGTATATGTACATAATAATTAGAAAACGGTCAAGTCAGAAAAGGACCTGTAATATATATTTCAGAGGCAGGAATGACATAAAAAGTACATATAAAAAAGTTAAAAGTTCCATAACTCTATAAGGCATGACATAAAATATCAAATATAAAAATGAAGTCTCAGAACTCTGCAACAACAAAGTTAATAACTATTCAAATTGAATGGGATCTTCATTTGCCTAATATTTTATTAATGTTTTAGTGTATTACTTTAAAAGAGTTAAAAAATTCAGTTACACAAATGAAAAAGAAGGTATCCGATACAATTACAAAATTAACAAGGAAATTGTTCATATTCTATTACATGTAAGTATTGAGAGCGTTAATACGCGTGTTACAAAGAATCTATTTATTTATTGGTCTCATCCTCAAGCTCACTCTCATTCTGTTCAGCTTGAATTTGAATTTGAAGTTTCCTTTCCTCTGCCCTTCTCCTTCGTCCCCCATCTCTATCACTAGCAAAGCGAAACCAGTCTTTTGCCACGTTGAAAATTTCCACGTCTGTTGCATTAGCACAGAGGCGATTCTTACTCACTGTTTCTGATTAAAATAGATAAAAGAATGTTCATCAAAAGTGTTTATTTCTCAAAGCTTGTTCATGAAATAAATATCTCTCTCTCTTTCTCTCTCTCTCTCTCTCTCTCTCTCTCTCTCTCTCTTTTTTTTTTTTTCTCTCTCTCTCTCTCTCTCTCTCTCTCTCTCTCTCTCTCTCTCTCTCTCTCTCACACACACACACACACACTTTACATACCTTTCAATATTTCCTGTAATTTCAGTGAAGAAAAGGCAATTTTCCCCCTTTTCCCATCCAGTTGATGTTTACTGCTAGTTTTGTGGTGATCATGTGGAAAAGTAGTCTCCTTACTGAACTTTTCGTGTTTTCACCACCAATAGTTGATAATGATCTCACCTACACATTGTAAATATTGATAGTGAGTCAAGTGTATCTACCATTCCATGTATTGATAATTCAAAATACAATATCTTAAGATGAACATAATTTTGCAGGGGTTTTTTTTAATAAAAAAATACATGTATATGTTTCAATAAAACAAAATGATCAGTAACCTACCAAAGTTTTACACGTGTTTTTACTCTGCAAGAGGTCCTCCAGCTTCTGTATATCTTCTTGTTTTCCCAGAGGAAAACCTACATCTAACTGCAGTGTAGTGTCGGGCTCCTCTGCACCAGGAGCAGAACGGCTTTCAAGTCTATCGATCTTTGTGATTGTGGCCTGCAAGAATCTGCGTTTTAGGTGGGTCTGTACTTTTATTTCCTCCACGTTTGTCATAAGTTTCTCCAAACAGTTTAGGATTTTCTTTTCTGTTACTGAAAGAAATCCACGTCAGAGTTTAAGACAGACATGCAATTAGTCCAAAATGTATGTATGGTTTTGATATCATTTATTTTAAAAAATGGAATCAGCACAGAATGATATCATATAAGTACCTGAGCTAGTGGGGCTTTTGTCAAATAGTGAAACTGTATGTAGAACTTGATGTTGCTTTTTTGAACACGTCTTCTAATTGACCAGTATGACGTCCCTTTACCCCTTGAGTACTTGTTCATTTTCTGTGAAAAGAGATAGTCAGCAAAATAGATTTAAAAAAATTCAATATGAATAATTTAGAAAGTGTCTTTGAAAAATTTGAATATGCAGTGGCGTGAAAAAAAAACCAAAACAGAAAGACCTGCAATGAAAGAACACTTTTTAAGCCTTTTGTGTACACTGTTTTATAATACATGTGCAATAAAGACAATAAAAATATTCAAAAATGATTTTTTTTTTTAAATTCAAGCACTTTGTTACTCTGGTTTTAAAAAATCTCAAACGTTTATTTTTAAACATAGCGCAAACCCTGTACACGAGTTTGAAATAAGGCTTAGCCTTATATACATTATTACTTTAAATAAATACAGAATGATATACAGCATCATATATATTGCGATTGATTTCTCTCAAGTTTCTTTTGATTACTTACAACTGAGAGGTGAAAAGCAATATTTTACAATTTTGAAATGGGGCAAAATGACAACTTATAATTTATTTGACAGCCAAATAATTTTCCAAAAAATTATGTAAATACGTTCCTTTCAATGTAAGCCTGACGTTATGTAATATATATATATATATATATATATATATATATATATATATATATATATATATATACTGTAGATACAGCCCGGAACGTGTATTTCAGTAAAAAAAAAAGTTAGAAAAATCACACATTGAATAACAATTAAGATGTACTTAGATATTGTCTTGCGAAGTAGTATATCCAAATTTCTTTAATCCAACAAAAATTTTCGTGTGCACCAATTAAGCACCTCAAATGCAAAATTTATGAAATGGATACACGTACTGACCATCTCGATATATTAAATTTCGCAGTTACCAAGGAAACTGGACAGTCTCCTGCTGTGAGAAGCACTGATGATGTTGACCTAATTTCTTAAACAGAGAAACTTTATCTTATCTCAGAATGTGCCCCCTAAAATCGGCACTTTAGCGAAATTATGTAATCAATGTTTCTAAGATTTTACAGGTCTATTAACAGATTAAGTGTTTGGCGTCTTTTCATTTCTTTAATTTTAAGCCAACCCCCCCAACCCCCAACTTATTTCATGTTCTAGCATATTTATAAAAGATATCCAATCATTGTGATATCACATATATATGTATTTAAAAAATTATTTACGTGTTAATTTATCGTAACTATTATATGCGATTTGTAAAATAAATGTATGCCGATATCCTGTTTAATGTCAGTTATCAAGTACATTTCCAGCCTTGGGCCAACGTTGGCCGAACACAACTATTTCAACGTAAAAAAAAAAATACTCTAGGGCGCACACTGCTAACATAGCGCCGTTGTTGGGCCAACATTGTCTTCCCGACTTAAGTGTGACGAAAATTAAAAAGCAGCATGTTAGCATTGGGCCAACGTTGTATGCCCAACGCCAACCATCGGCCAACAATATAACCATTTACCAACGTTGGCCCAACATAGTCATGCTATCTGGGCTAGTATAAAACTGGTTTTTCTACTGTAAAGACTTTCCCTTAGCTCTAACCTCTATTCTGTTATAAAAGTAGTGGTATCGTGTATATATATACACACTTATTCTTATGTGTGGAGGTACAAAGAGACTGGACTCTTGTTTTCGGGTCTTTTCGGGTATTTGTTTTGTCTGCTCCTTAATTTCTTTAACTTCCTTTGCCAGATTATCAATTGGTTTTTTTTTTTCAATCGGCATAAATATTGTATGATTTCATTGTATAAAAAAAATAGATGCAAGCTTAGTGAAACACTTTCTAAAATATATAAATTGCTGTATGATACTGGTAACCATTTTGTATTTGCAAATGAAGGACAGAGTATGAAGAGAAATATTTGTCACATTAAAGTTCTCTCGAATTTCACAAAAAAATTGTTGCAAGAGAATATTAGTTGGTTTGTCCTACCCTTGATTATAAAACTAAATGTGAAGTATCAAATCAATCGAATCAGTCCTGTTCATACTTTTTTCCCCTCACAATAAATATTGTGGGGGATATTAAAGGAGACTCATGGTGCAGTGCTATGTACAGCTGGTGATACATACAATATTAAAATAAGTTCTCCTAGTTTATAGACGCATTATATGTTGAAGTATATTGGAGAGAATCATTAAATTGTAAGGACTTGTACGTATCCAATCCATTTGTATGTAGCTCTATTATACAATAGAATAAGTTCAAATCAAAATAAATGGAGAGAAGTGATTTACGAATTATCTGTGTCCATTGGTTCATTTTCGAGGCACATGCATGCCTATTTACTATAAATAAGCTGTCTCGAATACTTAGGGTACATGTACAAGCTTTCCAGTCTGGTTGACTTGGCAGTTGGCACAGGCACTACCCTTGGTACCCTCTGTGTTCGGGACAACATTTTATACTGTTTCAATTTACTTCCCATATATGGCATACTTGTTGTGCAATGCATTTGCCATCGGTATTATTATGAGCAATATCCAGACCAATGTCAATATAGAAATCCTTATAAGATCATATGGATAAAGGATATACATGTGTATGGTATCATATAGTTATAATGTTTAATTGTTAGAATTGTTTATCCTCCCTGTAGACCAGATTAATAAATAAATATACCTCTTGACCTATATGACACGTTTGGACCATCTGCATTTATTCCTGTACAGAGAATCAACTGTAAATATATTTGTGCAGATGGAAGGGTTCAGAATAAAGATGTTTCTTACATTTGTCCCAATATCAAAGATGTGAATATATGATGTTTTAAAACAACATTTCATAATGTACATGAAGTGTGTTCATTTCAGTAACGTATACTTGTTTAGCAAGTACTTGAAAGATTTTTTAAGTTAGTTTTGTCATTTTGTGGTAATTGACAATGTAATGTTTGAAGATGTTCATGTATAGTCATCCACCGGTTAATTAATATCTCTGGAAGGATGTTTCGTCCTGCACCAGATGATAAATATCTCTCGGAAGGATGTTTCGTCCTGTGTCGGTTGACAAATGTCTCTCGGAAGGATGTTTCGTCCTGTGTCGCTCGACAAATGTCTCTTGGAAGAATGTTTCGTCCTGCGCCGGTTGACAAATGTCTATCTGGAAGGATGATTCGTCCTGCGGCGGTTGAGTAATTAATGTCTTTCGAAAGGATGTTTCGGCATGCGCCAGCTGACTAATTAGTGTCTCTTGAATGGAAGGATCTATTCTGGGAATTTTTCACCAAAATGAATAGAATAAGATAATAACATGCATATGTTTTTAGTTTAAGATAAATGAAAAAGGCTTATATAAAATTTTGTTGAAATAAGAAATTTAAATATCTCAGAAAAAATGGTTGCAATGGCAACCAGCATACCTTGCATTGTATACAGTCAACAATTCAATAAAACAATAGATTTTTGGGCTAACATATTTTTCAGAAACGCAGGACAATTAGACAAGTCTTTCATATACAAAGAAATAATAAATGTTACATCTTTATTTTTTTAAAAATCAGTTAAACAACTTTTTAGCTTTTTGTTGCTGACCTGACCAAAAGCACAATTTTTTCATGCTCAGCTACATTTTCGAAAATATACTACTCAAAATTAGATAAGGATCACTAGGTTATATGTGTGTAATTTACCACTAACATAACAAAAGACATAAATTTGACTCAGAAACGTGTTTACTCAGGTTATGAATGAAAATTCATGAACGGCATGAACTTTTATCAATACTAAATGCTTGAAATCTGATAACAACACCAAAAGGCATTTCATTACAAAAAGTTAACAGCAAACCAGAGAAAGAATTACACAGTTTTGGGGGATAGTCCATCATTACACGTAATCGATGAAGTGTCAATACCGGGTATGGCCTCCCCTTGCATCAATGACGACTTGACAACGTCGAGCCATGCTGTCAATAAGCACCCGGATGTTTCCAATGGGAAGGTTGTTCCACTCTTCCACGAGGGCGTTTCCGAACTCTGCCAAAGTCGTGGGTTGTGCTCTACGGCGTGAAAGGGCAACCTGCAGCATGTTCCATACATGCTCAATCGGGTTCAAGTCCGGTGAGCGCGCTGGCCAGTCCATACGGACAACTGTCTCCTGCTGAAGGTACTGCTCCACCACCCTGGCGAGATGAGGACGGGCGTTATCATCCATCAGGATGAACTCAGGGCCAACAGCACCAGCGTAGGGTCTGACGTAAACATCGAGGATCTCATCCCGGTACCGCACCCCTGTCATTATTCCTCTCTCCAGGACATGAAGATCTGTTCTTCCATCCCTGCTGATTCCACCCCAGACCATGATGGAACCACCACCATAACGGTCATGTTCACTGATGTTGACATCATGGAAACGTTCACGTTGCCGTCGCCACAATCGGTGCCTCCTGTCTGTAAAGTCCAAACAATACCTGAACTCATCGGTGAACAGAACTTGAACCCGATCGTTCTGTTGCACACATGATCTTCAGCCCAATCCAATCGCTCCCGCCGGTGTCGAACAGTCAGAGGGACTCGAACACATGCCCGTTTCCAGTTGAGACCTGCATTGTGAAGCCGATTCCGTAACGTCTGAGTGGACACATTCACCCCCGAGGTGTTCAGGAGGTCGTTACGTAGGCTGGTTTCTGTCCAGAAGGGATGGCGTCGTGCCTGAAGAACCACAAAAATGGTCTTCCCGTTGGGTTGTCGACCTCTGACGACCTCCCCCATGTCGGTGTGCTGCTGTACCAAAAGTTTGCTGTCGGCCCTGTTTACAACGCTCTGGCTGACGTTTATTGCATTTGCAACGTCACGTTGTGAATAGCCAGCGTCAAGCATTCCAATACATCTGCCTAGTTGTTCTGTCGTCAGGTGACGCCTTTCACGTTGAGGGGGCATTGTGTTGATAAACGTAGTGTAAACACTCAAGCGAGTTTGAAATTTTAGAAAGAATTAGACATCGATGCCTGAGTGAAAATCGTGCAATGGTAGCAAAAGCATAAACTGTGATGATAAACGCATTTCCCATGACATGAAATGCATTTGCAAGTTTATTGAATACGTTCTTGATTTCACTTGGAGACAATATTGCCAGTTATACAGTTACTAATTTTTTAAACAGAAAACTAGTTATGATCCTTATCAAATTATGAGTAGTATATATCTAATTACTAGGCTAATGATGTAATTTAGGTCAAGAACAGTTGCCTTCTGGGTGCATCAATTACTTTCTAATGACATGCTAAATTCTATTGTAACTTGTAAATAACCTTGTCCTACAATCTCAAGGTCACACATATTAACCAATAACCTTAAAATGTAATCAGTTAACCTAAACTGCATCTGGATGTAATTTAAACATGTACATATCTTTATCTACTAACAAACCTGTGTATTTTTAAAAAAATGACATATTACTGTGGTTTATATATATTATAGTTTAGAGAGAGAGAGAGAGAGAGAGAGAGAGAGAGAGAGAGAGAGAGAGAGAGACTCGCACACACTATTTTCGTTAACATTCTTTTTACATTAGTTTTTTTTTCATTTTCGAATTATTCATTATTATTATCTCTTTTTATTAACTACCTTGTATTTTTGCTAATTAGATCAAATGTAATTATGTTTGTCAATGAGTTTCTTTTAAAAGCAAAACAAGATCCACACTGCTAGATATATTTTTCGTATTCATATTTGTATGTATTTCTATATTTATTTCTGACGGATGAAATATACAATGGACCGGAATAGTTGTGTGTCGAAATATAACGGTACTCGGTGACGTATGTCCAAATCGTGTCGTAAACACCGGAACGAATGTTGTAGATAGCTCAGAGACTTGTAGCCTACAATATATCCTTTGTATTGTTATGTGGACGCATATTTTTTGTCTGGTACCTATATATTGTATTATAACTTTAGAAATCATTAAACAATACGGGATAGACCAATATATCTTCACATCTAAGTATCCTATCGAGTTAGGCACTCCTCGGATCTCCAAGTCTTTTATGTACTGCGACAGCGACTTCAACATGCTCATCAGTGCCAAGAAAACTGAATGCACGGAGATGAAACATGTGAAGCCAGATATTTATTAAATTCAACGGCCTTCAGATAATTAAAATATATATAGTGTGATAATGTATAAAGAAAATGTGTGGAAGTAAAGGCGCGGCGCAGACAATGGGTGGATCTCGATTGTATCTGGAGTGGATTGGAGGACTTAGCTTCGTAATTGTTTGATCAAATAACTAAAACTGTTAACTAGTGCAAGGTTTTGTAACTATCCCTACCATGGTTACATATACATTCAAGTTCATAAATTGAGCATATAATCGATTTGAAATGTTGGGGGCAAAATCGATTGATGTACGTACATGTAGCCCGATTCCGACGATGGCGCGGATCCGGTTTTATTTCAATAATATTGTTTGAAATAATCATATTTTATTAACTTTGAATAATTACTGGTTTCGTAAAAAGACAATGGAACAATCCCCAACTATAATATTTAAATATTACGATTTGTATTAAACCTATAGTTTGGAAAAGTATTCAGATTTCGTGCATGGAATGTGAAATTCAGGTTATTTACAGAACATAAAAAGTAAAAATGCACTTATCCCCAAGACCTCGATCCAAAAAAACTTTTAACTTCTATGTAGTATGTCATATACTAATTTACTTATTTAGTGGATCGAGGCCTGAGAGTTATACAAATTTTTGGTGCATATTGTTGGATATTATCAACTTTTACAAAAATAACACAACTGTTATGGGTTATGCATGTTATAATTTCTATATGCGTGAATTTTCCATCAGTGTCTGTCAGCTGACATCCCAGACTGTACTCGTCAATGTTGGTACCGGACATCCATAACTGTACCTGCACACTAATGTCAAAGTCGGAATGTCAGAGCAAGATTTTCCGAATGTTCAACCTATAGTAAATATGTTAATAATAACGGATGGTTGTTGAATGAAAAATACCCCATGTGTAAATATCAAGAAAAGAAAGCTGATTTCTATAATAAATCTACTGTATAGAAAGCTGAGATCGCCAAAAGGTAATATTTACTGGTGGGTGAAAATATCGAGGAAAATTTATCATAGACTCTAGACAAAGGGAATAAATCTAATTTCTATACATAAATCCATTGTATGCAAGGTGAAGACAACGAACAGTGATCAATCTCATAACTCCTACAAGCAATACAAATTAGATAGTTGGGAAAACACGGACCCCTGGACACACCAGAGGTGGGATCAGGTGCCTAGGAGGAGTAAGGATCCCCTGTTGACCGGTCACACCCGCCGTGAGCCCCATATCCTGATCAGGTAAACGGAGTTATCCGCAGTCAAAATCAGTGTGCCAAGAACGGCTTAACAATCGGTATGAAACACGTCAGACAGCATTTGACCCAATGCGAGTTTGTATTGACGAACTAGATCGTTATAACGACCATAGAATTTGCGAAATGCTGACTTCAATCGAGACTGTTGAAATCCCTGTACCATCAACTTGTTTGTCAGTAGCTTGCCTCGATTTAAAAACTGACTATACCCAGAACAAGCTCTTGCATATCGAATCAGTTGAGATATATAAACACCATATGCAGGTGATAATGGAATATTGCTACATAAATGTGGGAAGTTGACGATGGAGAAGCTGAAATCATCCCGTTTGTCATACAGTTGAGTTGTTAGTTTGCCGTTAATGTCTACTTTCAATAAAATATCCAAGTATGAAGCAGAAGTGTATAGATCGCCACAATCGATGAAAGTAACATTTACGACAGTAGTCAAAACACACAAGTAAACCAGATATTATCCAAGTTTCTTTTATCAATACGAAGAAACAGGAAATTGAAATCAGTGTCTACACTATCCATCTCTGTACGCAACCTGTCCTGAAATCATAAGATATTTTTCATCTGTGAGCGTACATTGTAAGTGTGCCTCAATTACAAAATCTACAAATTCTGTCCTGTATTCACAACGTATTCCCCATCCATGACAGTACCTGTGCCTGACTAACAACATCCGCGACTGTACCTGTCCTGTATACACAAGATATTCTACATCCATGACTGTACCTGTGCCTGACTAACAACTTCCACGAATGTACATGTGCCTGATTTAGAACATCCATGACTGTACCTGTCCTGTATACACACGTTATTCTACATCCATGACTGTACCTGTGCCTGATTAACAACATCCACGACTGTACTTATCCTTTATACACAATATATTCTACATCCATGACTGTACCTGTCCTATATATACACGACATTCTCCATTCCTGACTTTACCTGTGCCTGATTAACAGGCATCCACATCTGTACCTGTCCTGTATACACACGTTATTTTATATCCGTGACTGTACCTGTGCCTGACTAACAGCATCCACGACTGTACCTGTCCTATATATTCTCCATCCATGACTGTACCTGTGCCTGACTAACAACATCCATGGCTGTATCTGTCCTGTATACACACGATATTCTACATCCATGACTGTACCTGTGTCTGACTAACAACATCCACGACTGTACCTGTGCCTGATTTATAACATCCATGACTGTACCTGTCCTGTATACACACGTTATTCTACATCCATGACTGTACCTGTGCCTGATTAACAACATCCACGACTGTACTTATCCTTTATACACAATATATTCTACATCCATGACTGTACATATCCTGTATATATACGACATTCTTCATTCCTAACTTTACCTGTGCCTGATTAACAGGCATCCACATCTGTATCTGTCCTGTATAAACAAGATATTCTACATCCATGACTGTACCTGTGCCTGACTAACAATATCCACGACTGTACCTGTCCTGTATACACAATGCAAGATATTCTTCATCCATGACTGTACCTGTGCCTGATTAACAACATCCATGAATGTACCTGTCCTGTATACACACGTTATTCTACATCTATGACTGTACCTGTGCCTGATTAACAACATCCACATCTCTACCTGTCCTGTATACACAAGATATTCTACATCCATAACTGTACCTGTGCCTGACTGACAATATCCACGACTGTACCTGTGCCTGGTTAACAACATATATGACTGTATATGTGCCTGATTAACAATATCCACGAGTGCACCTGTCCTGTATACACAAGATACTCTACATCCATGACTGTACCTGTGCCTGATTAACAAACATCCACGACTGTACCTGTGCCTGATTAACAACATCCACGACTGTACTTGTCCTGTATACACACGTTATTCTACATCCGTGACTGTACCTGCGCCTGATTAACAACATCCATGACTGTACCTGTCCTGTATACACACTTTATTCTACATCCGTGACTGTACTTGCGCCTGATTAACAACATCCATGACTGTACCTGTCCTATATACACAAGATATTCTACATCCATGACTGTACCTGTGCCTGATTAACAACATCCACAACTGTACCTGTCCTGACAACTTTAGATATTCTACATCCGTAACTGTACCTGTGCCTGATTAACAACATCCACGACTGTACTTGTCCACAAGATATTTTACATCCATGACTGTACCTGTGCTCAATAACAACATCCACAACTGTTCCCTGTCCTGTATACACAAGATTCTCTACATCCATGACTGTACCTGTCCTGTATACATGCGTTATTCTACATCCGTGACTGTACCTGTGCCTGATTAACAACATCCACGACTGTACCTTTCCTGTGTACCCACATTATTCTACATCCATGACTGTACCTGTGCCTGATTAACAACATCCATGACTGTACCTGTCCTATATACACAAGATATTCTACATCCATGACTACCTGTGCCTGATTAATAACATTCACGACTATACCTGTGCCTGATTAACAACATCCACGATTGTACCTGTCCTGTATACACAAAATACTCTACATCCACGACTGTACCTGTGCTTGATTAACAACATCCACGATAGTACCTGTCCTGTATACAAAAGATACTCTACATCCATGACTGTACTTGTGCCTGATTAACAACATCCACGACTGTACCTGTGCCTGATTAATAACATCCACGACTGTAACTGTGCCTGATTAACAACATCCATGACTGTACCTGTGCCTGATTAACAACATCCACGACTGTACCTGTGCCTGATTAACAACATCCATGACTGTACCTGTGCCTGATTAACAACATCCACGACTGTACCTGTGCCTGATTAACAACATCCATGACTGTACCTGTGCCTGATTAACAACATCCACGACTGTATCTGTGCCTGATTAACAACATCCACGATAGTACCTGTCCTGTATACACAAGATACTCTACATCCATGACTGTACCTGTGCCTGATTAACAACATCCACGACTGTACCTGTGCCTGATTAACAACATCCATGACTGTACCTGTGCCTGATTAACAACATCCATGACTGTACCTGTCCATAAGATATTTTACATCCATGACTGTACCTGTGCCTGATTAACAACATCCACGACTGTACCTGTGCCTGATTAACAACATCCATGACTGTACCTGTGCCTGATTAACAACATCCACGACTGTACCTGTCCACAATATATTTTACATCCATGACTGTACCTGTGCTCAATAACAACATCCACAACAGTACCTATCCTGTATACACAAGATACTCTACATCCATGACTGTACCTGTGCCTGATTAACAACATCCACGACTGTACCTGTCCTGTATACACAAGATATTCTACATGCATGACTGTACCTGTGCCTGATTAACAACATCCACGACTGTACCTGTCCTTTATTCACAACGTATTCTACAGTCATGACTGTACAAAACTAGGTACATATCCATGTATGATATAATATGATTTAGGTATTATAACAGTTAATCAGATGATTACAATGTAATGGTGGCAGTTTGAGATAGTATTGCAGAAAAATTGCAAATAATATACTGCCAACCTGAACCTGGATGGCTGTATGAATAGTAAATGTATAATGTAACAACTTTATCAGAGAGAAATTCACAGTAGCATTCCTATATTAAAAGACCCTCATTCAGAATAGCTGAATAAATATCAAAGTCAAGCAGGAAGCATACAATTTTAAATTTGATGAGATAAACTCTAAAACTTGCAAGCAATGAGGGCAATGTTATCAATCAACAACAATGTTGGGCTTTTTTCTGTAGACTAACTTCTCTGTTTTCTGAGCTGTAAATAAGATGAAAAATATTTAGTCTTTATGTAGCCACTATGAATACAATGTTGTTAACTTTCAAACAATACTTGTTCAATTCACTCAGATCAGATGAATCGTTGATACAAGTGAAAACAAGTGCGAGACAATTAATATTAGATATAGAGATATAGTTATATTAGAGTTATAATCTGAAACAAATTGTAAAAAAAATAATTGGCATAAGGTATAGTAATTGTAAACCTTTTACATATTTCGATTGCATTATTTTATCGCTTTTGATGGAAGTGTCCTGCTAAATCAAGCACTATAGATACTGTCTTGAAAAATCTGCCAGAGCCCAAGTAGCAAATCTGCACCCGCCTAATCTACTAAACTCGGGGGAACTACACATGCCTTTGTTAAAACCATTCTTTGTAAAGCTATGATCCTTATATTAGAGAGATAAATGTCACTTGTTCGTTGACATATTCACTATTAAAAGTAAAATTCCTAAACGAAGTTTTGAATTCCTATGGTAAATTTTGGAATTCTTAAGGGAAAAATATAAATTCCTGCAGGAAAATAGAATTTCTATTTTCAGACAGGAAAATTGAATTTCTCGTAGGAATAATTCTAAAATTACAATCGGAGAGAAATAAATCCCGTAGAATTTCAAAATTCCCATGAAGATGTAAAGGTAAATAATTCACCTAGGTGCAGGAATCCTGAAATTTACAATGTATGTCCCCCTTGTTCCAAAAATGTTTCATACCAAATTTGAAAAGAGTTGGAATGATAGTTATCAAGAAGTTAAAAATGTTTATTGTTCACACATTTAATAACTGACCATTTTGGCCTCATCCTGACACCAAAACCCCAACCCCTGGGATCATCAAACTCACAATTTTGGTAAAGGACTACCTGTTCTTTCTAAATATCTACATTTGTATTTACTTTGAATTTAGCATCAATAGCACTAAAGAAGATGTTATTTAAGTGTTTTACACATAAACACTATATACCAAGTTTGGCCCCGTCCTGGGGTCAGAACCCCTACCCCGGGGATCATGAAATTTACAATTTGGGTAGAGGCCTTCCTACTCTACATCACTATACATTTAGTTTGTCTTTCACGTCCCTAGGGCCCCAGGAGTGCTTTATGTCCCCTTTGTCTTTATGAAGCTTCATACCAAATTTGAAAAGAAATGGAATGGTAGTTATTAAGAAGAAGTTAAAAATGTTCAATTGTTACGGACGACGACGGACAACAACCAATTTCAAGAGTAACCTCAGGTGACCTAATAAATACGGAAGCCGATAGGTGCAAAGCTACAGAATTAATATTCATTTAACTGGTGTATGTTTTTTTTTATAGCTTAATCTAACACACACACACACAGAGAGAGAGAGAGAGAGAGAGAGAGAGAGAGAGAGAGAGAGAGAGAGAGTTGAATAAGAATAAATGAACTGACGGCCGCCGCTTGATTTAACTGGCGGCCGCCACATAAATTAAATGGCGGCCGCCACATAAATTAAATGGCGGTCGTCAGATAAAAAAGGGGCGGCCGCCAGTTAAATTAAGTAGCGGCCGTCAGTTAATTTATATGGCGGCCGCCAGATAATAAAAGGCGGCTATGGTTGGCCATCCTACCCACAATTATTTATTTACACTACCAGTAAAATTAAATTTTACTACCAGTAAAAATAATTTTACCACCAGTAAAATTAAAACACTGGTCAAAGCTACCCACAATTAATTATTTATACCAGTAGTAAAAATAATCTTACTGGTAGTAAATTTAATAAATATATATTTTAAAAAATAGTGAAAGAATCAAAGTCAAAATTATGTAAGTGTATCTGGAGAGGTTTAGATTTCAAACGGGTACTTGTACGAGTACTTGTATAATATTTACACGTACACGTACCCGGGTTTTTTTCCGTTGAGATTTTCATGACGTGTAGAATAAACGTGTACGAGGACTTCGCGCAGTTAATCATTATATGGATAAACATGTAAATATGTGTAAATGAAGCTAGAAATTCTATATAATGTTTAAAAATCAAATTCCCATTCATCAATCGGCTAGTTTTTATCGTAAAAGCTACAAGATACAAGTTTGTACTTACGTGTAAATGCCTCTCCTCAAGTTATGAGAACGTGTAGAAACCTTGTCATCACCAAAAGTGATGACGTAATACGCGAGTAATTTCGGTGATTCTCCTTATACCACTATACACGTACCCGTTTCAAATCTCAACCTCTCTATCATTTGTACTATTATCTTACCTTTACCTTTGTTACAATCGATTATCGTTACTTTTTTGGAGGTCATATTTCTTTTCATCATTTATTTATCAATTCTTTTGAGTGTCATTTAATCATTGTGAAGTGTAGATACATGTAGTATGATTGTGAAGTGTAGATACATGTAGTATGATTGCACTAATCATTTCCAATAGGTCTTTGTTTGTTAACAAAATAAAATGCACTATTCTATCCCAAAATGTTGTCAACTGTGTTTTGATACATTATTACACCTAATTCTTTAATATATCATGATCATCCATAATTCTTTTTATCCAAGATTATAAATTATTTCTATTTTTCTTTTAATCCGCCAACAAAGTTGCGGGGTATTACCATATTCGTTTACAGTTGGTCATACATGTAGGTCAAAGGTAAACGACATTTAAGTAAAATTAATAACGGTAACTTGGTTATGAGTAGACTCATTGCTGTCCGATTTGACCTGATGATTGTTAATGATTCTTATTGATTTTCACGGTCAAATTTCAAAGTCCAAGTACACTCTGAAAGATAAAATTTGCGAGTGAAATTCAAATTTGCTGAATCATGGTACATATACTTAATTTTACAGTACCCCTTAGACCCTAACAAGTTTAAGGTCAAAGTTCACAGGTCAAATATCATCTTGAAATCAATAATTCTCTTTCCTGATTATTGCGTGTAAAGGTTTCTTTTTTTATCAAGATTTTATATCACTGGTTTGATTAGTCTCAGAAATTAGTTTAAGGCTAAAATAACAAAAACCAAATTTTCTCCCGCATGTACTCCTTATATTATCTTTGCAAAGTGATATTGCAAAATATGATGATGAAATACAATCAATGTTTTTATGATTTTAATCTATTTTGAATGGATTAACTTACTATATCAAATCTTCCTTTAAAGAGTGAATTAAAACAAAATGCAGAACAATTTTATATAAATACAATATAGAAATATAGCAATTTGGTAAACAAACTTCAAAGATACTGAAAGGAATCTCTAGGGACTTGGAGTCAACATTTGATGCAGCAGCCTCAAGGGTTAACTTGTCTGTAATGTATTCTGTCAAATAACAGTGATTAATGAATAGAATTATCTGAAAGCAACTAGCAGCTCCTTAAAGTTGATAATTGAAGAAACATTTCATTAAATAGGATTTAAAAAAAAACTAATTATCTTTATGTATTCACGAATGTTTATTTTTAAATATTGTTCATTTAATTAAGGTGCTGAGATTAGCAGTCATTTTATTTGCCTTGAGATTCCAACACATTTGATATTTGATATGTCTTGGTTTTATGGCTTGTAAAATATATAGGACTTAATAAAAAATAAATAAACAAATGAAAGCAAATACGATGAAGAAACATGCTAATTAGATAAAGGGCAATGAGAAATACTCTAACTGATCTCTTGGGTTCAATTATCAACACTGGCTGCGTGCAGCAGCTTTTAGGGTTAAATTGTCTGTAATATATTCTGTCAAATTACAGTTTAATCAATTCATAAACATTCATTGATAGATTTCTCTTAATTCTATTACCACTGTCCATTGCTGAAAAAGATACTAGTATATAGATCTGTCGGCGGGTAAATAAATTGCCACGTTTGAGTTGCTTTTGTTAATATTTTCTAATATCATGTTTTCTTGTATCCTCCTTAGTTTCGTTTTTTTATGTTGGTCTGTTGATATTTGGAAAGAAGTCACTTTCTTCCAGATTTCCTGGGGAACCGCCTTATCATAATGACACAGCCACAAGTGGACATACTGATCATGGCTTGTCCAAATCTGCGCACAAACTCATTAGAAGTTGTGCCATCATGATAATTAATATGGTATCCGGATCCCGTTCCTGGTTTACTTCGACTCACCTCTGTAATTTAAATTTAGTCCAGACAAATTGAATAAAAGAGTGCAGGTGATGGTCTGTTTGTTTAGTGTTGATACTGCATGCATACATGATTCGTTTAGTCAGTTTTGATGACTCGCTCTCGTAGGCAAAACATTATTGTTAAA
The DNA here is from genome assembly GCF_947568905.1 of Ostrea edulis. Classification (NCBI taxonomy): domain Eukaryota; kingdom Metazoa; phylum Mollusca; class Bivalvia; order Ostreida; family Ostreidae; genus Ostrea; species Ostrea edulis. The sequence goes on along the minus strand of NC_079166.1, from coordinate 45,785,222 downwards.
ATACATTATTGATTAAACCAGCTCCGTAGATGTTTATCTCCCTATACTACCAAAGTCCTCCCGACGTCTGCGAGTAGTTCATATGCATGGGACGTGAACGTGTAAAACTGTTTTCAGTTCAATCTTTCTTTTGAAAACATGAGATAATTAAGTAAACAATCAAGTAGAATTGTTAACTTTTTTATGTTATGCTTGCTTTCACCACCCATTCACACCCACACATGTAGAGTAATACTTGTTCAAATTCATTGTTTAAAGAGTACTTTTTTGAATTTTATCTACAGTTACATGCAGAAATGTATATCTGTAAAAACAAGCTTTTCGGTTTTAACAATTTATCCCCCCCTCCTTTATGAAATTTCTATATCTGCGCCTGAGTCCCAATTATCAGAATTGCATTGAATAGTATATTATATTCATAGAACATAGTGAACAACCAAGGAATATGTCTAGAACCACATTTTTCCCGAGGAAAGGGTGGATGTTCCAATCTCGCTCTATTCAATACAGTGAATTTATACACGGCAGCTTTACTTGGTCAATGTTACTTTTTGGCGATAATGGCATTCCATATAGGCGATTTATGCATAGAAATCAAATCAAATCCAAAAATTATACACGGGGGTATGTATCCATACAGTTTGTCATACATATTTACTACGTTGAACAATCCGGAAAATCTTCCTCTGACATTCCGACTTTGATATTAGTGTGCAGGTACAGTTGTGGATGTCCGGTACCAGCATTGACGAGTACAGTCTGGGATGTTAGCTGACAGACCCCACTCGAATTTTCGCGGAAAAAACACACTGGATTTATAAAGAGGAAGGTTTAAGCTATTTCTTACCATGATGAAATTTCGGAATGAAGATTCTTATTTTACTCAAAATTACAGGGCCATATTTGGGTATTCGTGGCTCTTGTTCTTTATTTTTCAAACTCATGTGTAGATCGCTATGGAGTGTATTGTTTTATTACATTTGAAATATGGATGTGGTCTAAAATATATGAATTACAGAATTCGTAATTGGAAAACACGTGTGCTATACCAATAGCCTAATGATATAGGAATGGGATATTTGTTAAAGGATCTATCAACAAAATCCCCCTTTTCCCTTCTCATCAGAACAACCATCCACATCGTTACGTATACAATATTTTGAAATACGAATTGCATTATAATAGAAATTACATTGACCATTTGATAAAAAATAAATTATTTCAGTGAGAATGAAATACTTTGAATACACAAAAAGTTTGTCACAGTACATGTAGAGTATGACGCAATATGAGGTGAAATTGTGACGTCAGCATTGATACTGATTGAGTGTAGAAAATGATTTATAAGATATTTCTGTTAGTCGGATCTTTGGGGGTTTTTTTTAAAGAGAAACAAGTGTTCTACAATAGATATACTTGGAATCTTATTTACCGGTGTTTACTATTGATTTGCTATCTGTCATTGAGACAGTTTGTATGAATTTGGAATGATTACATGGATTCTAACTTCACTATTAACTAACATATATATAACATTTAAGTTAGAGAAAAAATAGGCAAATATATACATCACCTTTCAAGTTCCCTGTTAAATGAATTCCTTAATGACCATCCAGAATTTTTTATGATGTCTGCTAAGTGATATTCATTCATTTCTTCCTTTACTTCTAGAGAGTTCGCATGAAAGGGGTAATAATTGTGTAAAATAGTAGACACTAGTGTAGAGTTTTGAGGGGTTTTACAAAAAGGGTAAATTGTTTAACTGTTTTTATTTTCTATATTGGTAGTATAAATAGATGTCTTAAAACGGCATGTAGAATTAATGTCAGCTCTGCTGCGTTTCAGAGAAAAGAGTATCGTAAATGAAGTCATAAATGCTCTTTATTACCTTAATTTGTGATTTATTTTTAAGAATAAGCAAGAAAATATACATTTTTTAATCAACAGTACAATAATCTAAGTGCTTTCGTGAATTTCCATTCACTGTACATTATTGGGAAATTGTTTCATTAGAAATATTTGTAAACAGATTAAAAAACTCAACATCTAATGATTTAACTGTGGGTACGGTCTGTTGTCATGGAAACACGGTGCGTGGCGTTTTAATCAAGTCAACTGTGACATGTGGGTGATCATGAATAATTTAGAATCTAACTATATTGTTGTATTACTATGTTAGACGTTTTAATTTGTGTAGTATTCTTATCTACATAGATAAGAAACTTCATTGTAAACTAACAATTCTTGCTATTTTTCTAAGTCCAAAGGCCATAACTAAATGAACAATCAACGGACCGAGATAAAATTCGAACTTGATCTGTAACTTGTTATGGCAAAGTAATGTACCAAATATCAATCGAATATCTGCAAGCACAATCAAGAAAAGTCCGGAACACTATTAATTCATGCTAATTTTCTAAGTCAAAGGGCCATAACTAAATACAAAAAAATCAACGGACCTAGACCAAATTCAAACTTGATCTGTAACTTGTTATGGCAAAGCAGTGTACCAAATATAAAATAAATATCTGCAAGAACAGAGAAAGAAAGTGTGGAAAACTATATCAAATGAATATCTGCAAGCATAAAAAACAAAAACAAACGGAAAACTGACATTCCATGCTAGTTTACGACGTCTAAGATTATAACTTGATGGAAAAATCAACGGACCGAAACGCCATTCGAACTTCATCTGTAACTTGTTATGGCAAAGCATGGTACCAAATATAAAATAAATATCTGGAAGAACAGAGAAAGAAAGTGCGGAAAACTGGACTGAAGGACGGACAGACAGACGGACGGACGGAGCGGAAACCTAAAGTCCCCTTCGACTTCGTCGGTAGGGAACTAGAAAAATTATTTTAGCCCTACATAACAGAAAGCTCTATTACATTACATATTTCCTACCGTCTATTAACTACAGCTTGACTATTTGGGGTAATGCATCCAAACTTGGTATGGAAAGAATATATAAGTTGCCAAAAAGAGTTCCAAGGATAATTATGGTTGCAAGTCAAGATTCCTCTTCTAAACCTTTATTTGAGAAACTTGGTTAGCCGTAAGTTTATGAGCTACCTGATTTACACATATACATTTGCGCGGTTTCTTCTTTAAAGTATTTGAAAATCCAAGGTAAAGGTTACAAGGTTCAAAATGCTGGTACAAAAAGGTTTTGTCACAGGGAATGCATACATAAAATATAAAAGATGCATCACTCATTAATTAAAGGTTATGTGCAAGGTTAAAGTTTCGGTTATAGCTTGACAACGTGGATTAAACTCCAAGATCAAGGTCACAAGGTCAAGGTATTTGATACCAAAAAGGGTCCTTTCGCAATGAATATAAACATGAAATATAAGAGCCATACCACTCCCAATTCAAAAGTATTGAGCAAGGTTCAAGTTTTAGATATACAGGACGAAACAATACACAACACTGCCTTTGATGACGGATAAAAATGAATAACAAAAAAATAGGAGCATTTGCATGTTGATATGATTTAGTATAGTCCTAATAATCACCAAAACTTTTTTTTTTTTAATTCTTGTATATTACCATATTAGGCTTTGATTTCCTATTATGGATCCAATTTACCTCTAGTTTCCACGAATTAAACAAACATAAAATTTGCACTGCCTTAAAATGCTTGCATATCAATACCACTAATCATGACAAAGTTGTTCTTGGAAAGATTGTAAAGATCGTTTCGTCTAAAAACTTGTATTCCCTACTATGACCCCACCCTACCCCAGACATAAACATATGTGAATCTAAACTACCTAGGGATGCTTGCGTATTAATATGAGTATCCACGACCCTCCATTTATTTAAAGGAATCATTTAAATGTAAAACTGTTATCCCCTAACGTGGCACACGTTACCCCCAGGGACCACAATTTGAAAATATACTACCTGGGAATGCTTGATTAATTTAATGAATAACCATGCTCCATTGTTTTGAAACAAAATATTTTTGAAGATTTATCCTATACGACACAATGTTAAAATTGATCTCCTGTTATGGTCCCACCCTACCCCAGGGAGTCATGATTTAAACAAATTTGAATCTACACTATGTCAGGGAACTTCCATGTAAATATCAATTTGTCTGGTCGAGATGTTCTTTAGAAAATGTTTGAAACGTCCCACTCTATATTTGAATTTTCTTGATTATCTCCCCTTTGCAGAGATCATGATCGTTACTTGAAAAAATCTAAACTTCCTTCACACAAGGATCATCTGTGTCAAGTATTTTTGGAATTGGTACAGTGGCTCCTGAGAAGAACATTGTTTAAACAATGCCACATATTTTTTTTTACGAATTCTTAATTATCTCCGCTTTAAAAGTGCCTGGCACTTCATTTGAACATACTTGAATCCTCTTTACCAAAGCATGACTTGTGAAAAGTTTGGCTGAATTTGACCCTGTTGTTCTTCAGAAAAGAGTAAAATGATAGGCGCTTACGGAAAAATGCCGGACAAAAGATCACTTGCGTTTTCATGAGCTAATCGTAGAGGCGTTTTTCACTTTAGGTTTGACAATCAATTCATTAAAGTATGCAACTTTATCACTAGCGATTGGCCATACATATATTGGCTTGTTTGGTAAAATGTAAGGGTGTTGTGCATTTATGACGCTTTAATGAAAAAATTATATCAATAAGTGGCGCTTTATTATTAGCAGTTGTTACATTGTCATATTTTCAAATCACTTTTCGAGAATAAGAATTCCTAGAGTTTTGATAGAAATTGTCATGTCAAGTCTGAAAAACTTCAAGCCAGGGTATATTGAATACACAATTTACCAAAAAGATAATACGAATTCTATTTCACTGTCTTATCTCAATAAAGGGACATTTTAGAATAATTATTATACATTCTATCACCCTGAATAAAGTCATATTTTCCTCCAGTTCTAGCAATAAAATCGCCTGTCTTAAGCTTAAATACACGTGTAATTATCACAGAACACTAATTTATCCACGTTTTTTAAAACATGTCTTATCCCACAGATTCCTAATATATAACAAGGTTTGCAACTCAATATTTCCCTTTCCGTACCCCATGAGAGATATTTGTTAATTAAAAGTTATTTACACTTACTTACCAGCTAATGTCAGAGCCCCATTCACTCACGGTAATTCTTCTTTAATTATCAAAATCCGCTGATAACAGCTGTCTATCCATTATATATTTCTATTATATTTTTCTGTCCAGATTCATCTCATTCAAATCTTTAATCACGGAAATGCGCAAACAGTACAATAGTCGAATGATAATAAGGGCTATCCGAATCAATCTCGAGTTCCAAAAGATGCGAGGGCTATGTTAACCCCAGAGAATACGGATACAGAACGGGGCAGATTGAGTTACAAAGATCGTCATATATTATGAATCAGTGGGATAAGCCATTTGTTTAAAACGTGGATAAATTAGTGTTCTGTGATAATGACACGTGTATTTAAGCTTCCTGAAACATCACAGATGTAAAAAGAGACCCCATAGATAAATATTCATTCGAGGTTCGAGTTTCCTCCATTATTTACATATAGGTTATTGTGCAATATCCTTTATCCAGACGCCTATGCAGCAACCTTGTATCTAAAGGTGTTTCGTGAGATTGGAGTATTAGTTATATATTTAATACAATGTGCGATATTTGATAGACTACGTAGTTGGACTGTACATGGGGAACACTCACGTGTGAAACCACAGAAAATACCAATTACATAATTTAGCAAAGTGTAAACATTTTGTCTGCATGGGATTAACAATTTCAGACGAAGTGGAAATAACAATTTCAGAATTGCAGCTATGTAGGGTGAGAATTTTAGGATGTTAGCTTCGTGGAAATAACAATCTAAGAAATTTCGCTATGAGATAATAATGATTTTAGAATTTTAGCGAAGTGGAAATAACACTTCCAGAGTTTGAGCTATTTCATATATGGAAATACACCAAACATGCAGAATGTTTGACATTCAAACTGTAATTTTAAATGGGATAATTTGTCGAAATGCGCATCTGGTGCATGAAAATTGGTACCGTATAGGTTTTACATTATGACCCCTGGGTCGAGGCCTCTGCTGGTGGACTGTTAGTCCCCGAGGGTCTCTACAGCCCAGTAGCTAAGTACTTCGTTACTAGCTTGAAAATACGGATGTATATTTAATTGCTGTTATAAAATTTAGAAATTCATTTCAAAATTAAGGATTATCTCCCTCATGCATAGCTCTTATCCTTGGACGAATTTGGCTCCACTTGTTTGGCACGCTGGTTTTGGCTATATTTAGATCTAAAACTTCATAGTTATTTCGGATTTCAAACATTTCGGTTGAGCATCACTGAAGAGACATTATTTGTCGAAATGCGCATCTGGTGCATCAAAATTGGTACCGTATAGGTTTTACATGAATCACGATCTTCAATTGAATAAAGGAAACTATATGCAATGAGTGTTCCCATAACCGCTGTATATGCATGTATGTACATCTAATTACTTGAAAATAATTGATTCTTATAACAGCTTACAATTAACGAAGATATCTGGATGACGATGAACATGACGATATTTTTCAGAAACACTCTTTGTTAGACGTTTATGCTACCAGTTTAAAACTATAATATATATTGTTTCATACAATGTTTAGATTTACTCACTTTTTGTTTTGTCCAGAACTTCCTACTGAGAGAAACAACATCATCATTATTACTATTGAACATCATATAAATTAAACTACATGGTGATACGTTAAATACACTCTTATTTAAAGATAACATACCTTATTCCAATAGTATAGGAGGTTTGATTCTATCAGGGTATGATAGTTTTCTGTTTCGTGTATTGGGCACGTTTGTTCGCCTTTCCCGTGGATTTCTCTCTCTTCAACAAAATAAGCATTGCGTTCACCGAACACTTCCTGCTTTGAACACTGATATCCTACAGTGTACATGATTTCCTTGTGAAAGTTACTGGTTAGATCAGTCAGCAATCTTTCAATATCATCACGGATTTCCAATGTGACATTTTTTGAGATTGAATCTCTGTTGCGTTGAAAAACCTGAAGTTGAATGGAATATCTATTTACAGCAAGGGCTAGAGTGTGATTCTTATAGACAAAATACGCCAGGTTTTTATATAAAGAAAGGTGCTCGTCTTTTGGAAATCACCATTCTCCACTGGTCTTTGTGAAACAAGCAACAATCAGACGGAAGTATATGAAGTATGGCCCCGATACCAAGAAAAAAGAATTTATTGAATATATATATAATAATTTATATATATATATATATATATATATATATATATATATATATAATTTAGGCTCTTGATGCACTTGGAGGAAATGCATACCGGGTGCGCGTTGTTGACACTGTTCAAGATGTTGATGCTGATCGGAACAGAGAAAGTATAAAGAATATATCAAGTTTTTTTAACTTCACCTTTGAAGACCATGGATTGAGAATGTGGCAAGCCTATGACATTGGAGAAGGTAAAATGATTATCTGCACATAGAAACTGATCAGGGAACAAGGGATCTCTTGTAAACATATACTCCCCGCTTCTGTGTAAAAACATGAAAAGGGTAAACTTCACATTTGGAATGTCTGTAGTCATAGTGAAAAATGTGTGTGATTTACTGGTCTGGAGAACCGGTTACTCAGTGGTAGAACATTGGCTTCATAACCAGGAAGGAGGTAGTAACCCAAATGCTTTATATTTATTCTGGCTTAGTAAATACTAGTATACCAATGAACAGGTATTTTGCATTGTATTAACCAATTCACTATCAATTTTTCTGTGCAGGGAAACTTGTGACGTGGAAAAGTCTTAAGCCATCAAAAACCTCTGTACACTTGAGGGTGATCAGTGATTGGACAGATATGATTGTGACGGATTCGTTTGAAGGTACTCTAAATAATATCGGCCTGCCTCAAGATCTGTTTAATTAGGTTTCTAATCATTTTACATAATATTTAGCTTCTTCAATTTTATGATGCTGCTTTGATGTTTTGTAGAATCTACACAGTCAGTAAGGCGATCGAAAACACATCTGGTTTGTCCAATGGAAGAGTGTGTTCGTGAATTTAAGAATCAAGAGTCATTGGAACACCACTTACTACAAGGGACATGCGAATTCAAACTCGAAAAAGAATCACTGAGTGTCAAAAGTAAAATCATTTATGCAAATAAACTTACAGAAATGCCTACATGTCCAGACATCCATATGATTACAAAGAAAGTACTAGTGTTTCATGACGAGGACCTTCAAGAGAAAACCAAGAGGTGGGCTTAGATTTAAGTCTGTCTTGTGGTTAATTATCGCAAACTTTCGGCGAACGAACTATTAGAATTAATTACTATAAGCATAAAGAAGACGAAACGCATGTAATGTTGTATACTTTGAAAACATGAGATGTGTGCTTTAAAGTTCTTAAAAACATTTATAGGGCCCCCACTTGATTTACACCACTTTTGCCATATGTTGAGGCACAGTATGTTTTTAGTTTCGCCCCCACAGCAGTTAATATTTTCGTGAGGAGCAAAGGTAGGGAGCTTGGTAGACCATTTACTGCATCCAGCAATGTATCTTTGTTTTTTGTGAAGCTTAGGAATCCAATATAGGTACGGTGAAGTGCGATTACAAACTGTGGATTTAATGTCATGTCGAAATTATGCTGTAACAAAGAAGATCATAATTAATAATGACATGATTTGGAATCGTTGTACATAGTTTACTGTTCATGACGAACAAGGATAATGTTTTCTCCATTGTATATGGGTAAATCACTTGGCAACGCATTCAAAATCTGGAACTTAAAATTTCTTTATTTCTCAGGGAGAAACATAAAATGGTTTCCTTGCATGATATAAACCCCGTTTTTGTTAATCTTTATCATCATTTATATGACATATTCTCAATGGTAAGCAAGGTTTCAACCTTAGGGTATTTTAAGCACCACTTGTTTCCAGTAAAGATCCACATTCTATATTATCGCATTTTGTAACAAAATCGTTGCCCTGAAAACATTAACTATTGTGTAAACATTCGTATCTTGCATTTCCAGTCAAGATGCGAGTATGTCTCCCAGCCAATTTGTTTCAGTGTTCATTTCAAGGACTCGCATCTTTATTCGACAAGCCTTTGCACCTTCTAAATCATGTTTTCTGTTATGCTTTATATGGACACATACAAAGCTGCAATGATGCCTGGACTATAGCGAGGTTTCAACATAAATACATGATAGATACCAGATGTTTTGAATTATTTCATTTAATAAGAAATTCATGGATCAATACAGAATTTCAAACCAGGATCAGTGGAATATTATCCCCTAAAAAGAAAAAAACCATTATTTTTATTTTAGCAGAATCATCGTCATCATTATCATTAAGATTCGCGTTCTTATTACCATCATTATTGTGACCATCATTATCGCTTCACTGTATTATTATCGTTATAATTTCCATGTTATTTTTATAATCATTATTAAGTTTCATGTAGTTAATTTCATCAATAATGTCATTATCATCAATAGTCCCATGGAGACCCGGGTGAGAATAGGTCCCCTGTACCATTTGCTTGTCGTAAGAGGCGACTAAATGGGGCGGTACTTCGGATGAGACCGCAAAAACCGAGGTCCCATGTCACAGCAGGTGTGACACGATAAAAATCGCTCCCTGTTTAAAGGTCATAAGTGCCGTGCATATGCCTAAATTTTGCAGCACTTCACCGGCAATGATGACGTCTCCGTATGAGTGAAACATACTCGAGAGGGACGTTAAACAATATTCAATCAATCAATCAATCATAATTGTTATTAATACTATTATCAATTTTATTATCATTGTCATTCCTTCAAAAATCTTACTTTGATTTTACTTTAATCAGGTACATGGCTTAGATGCTGCTACTCAAAGCCTCAAAAACACTTTTTTTAAAATTATTCTTGTTAATGTTATCATGGTTACCATCACTATTAGTATTAGCATTGTCAATCATGTATTATAGTATAAATGAACGGTGGGAATAACGAACAGTGATCAATCTCAGAACTCCTAAATGCAAAGTAGGGAAAACACGTACCCCTGGCTATATCAGAGGTGGGGTCAGATGTCTAGGAGGAATTAAGCATCCCCTGTCAACCAGTCACACCTGCTGTGAGCCCTATATCTTAATCCGGTAAACGGAGTTATCTGTTGTCAAAATCAGTATGCCAAGAACGGCCTAAAAATCAGTATAAAACAAGTCAGAGTATTTGCCAAATGATAGGTTGTATTGGCAAATTAGATAGTTATAACGACCATAGAATTTGCGAAATGCTGACTTTGAACGAGACGGTTGATACCCCTGCACCATAAAGTTTATTGACAGTAGCCTGCATCGATTTAAAAACTGATCATACGCAGAACAAACTCTTGCGTATCGAATAAGTTGCAGGTGATAATGGAATATTGCTACATAAGTAGAGGAAATTGACGATGGAGAAGCTAAACTCATCCCGTTTATCATAAAGTTGAGTTGCTAGTGTGCTGTTAATATCTATTTTCAATAAAAAATATCTAAATATGAAGCAGACTTGGACGACTTTGTGGTGTAGCGATACATATAACATGGCGCCATATCGGAAGTATTCTTAATTCCTCTTCATGGTATGACTAACATGTTTTTTCATTACCAAAATGCGATTAAAATACATATTATTTGAGTTGTATCTTATTTAAGAGTTATTTATCTGCTCATAGGGTCAATGCACCTTAAAAGAACAGACGTTATGTTCGTCATTCTCTCCAAAAAGGACATTGCTGAAGATGTCCGTTAAGATACCGGTAGTGGAAAACCTAGTCCAAATGTCTCTAACAGTAGTAGCCTATGTATCTAAGATATTGATTAAAATTGACACATGATGATAATAAACTTATAATTAACTTAAGCGTTGTACTTAGATATTCAACAGAGAATTAAAGTTTTCTCATTCGATTATTTCAAGCAGAAATTTCTTACCCTCCCCTCCAATTGTTCCTTTTAGTTGTTGCTTCGTCTCCCTTTGTCACTTTAGGAACAAATCAATGGTCTGAATATTAACTACATTTACAGTTTTAGCGAGCAATTGTGAACTAATTCCTTACAAACAACATTTGTTTCTTGATATTTTCTATGAAATTCTGTGATTGGTCCACAAAACTGATAGTTAGCTTTCAGATATCTCTAGTAAATCCTGGTCATAAAATGTTTAGTATACGATAAAATTAATATTCCTACTAAACACGTATGCCTATATACTGCGATTATCTTTGAGAGATCGTGATTATCATCTTACACTGTACCTGATTTTTTCGGACTTTCCGTCGTGTCATTAACAACTTCATCATCAGAATTCATATTGTCTCTCAGAGGATGCACATCCACTTTGAAAACAAATATCTAGCTTTCAAGCAAATGTCACATTTTTATCAATATATACGAAGCTGAGTAATGTGTCGATCCGGAAAAGACGTTTACACGCGGTGTAGCTTTACAAATCCTAAGATACTGTATGTCTTTTAGTGTTACAAATATAGAGAGGAGTACAATGGTACACACCTGTAGATGGTTAAGTATTAAACTAGGAAATCTAACATTAAGATAACTAATAGACATTCTGTGTCCAGTTATTATCTATATCATTGATCATCAAATCATGTAGAAGAGAATATAATTTCAGTCTTACATGGTACTTCGAAAACCCCTACCATTTTCATTCCTCCTTTTCGATTCTTTGTTACCACCAATCACATCAACGGTTTTTGCCAAGATCTTATGCTTATGGACTGTGAAAAATAACTACACAATAATCAACATCGAACCTATTACATCCATCTAATATAAACACAATTCCTTTATCATATAGATTGAAACAAACTATAGTGTAAGCCCAGTTTTAATCATCATGAATATTAAATTAAAATTAAAAATGTCTTTGTAAATATTACGAATAGTATATGTTTAAAACTTGAAGAATACGAAGCAGTTTTGAAGAAGAGAAAATCATATTTCTGGGTTTTACTTGTTTTCTGGAAGGACAGTCTGCTTGATTGATGTATGGTTGGAGTTTTTTATGCTTACGGGATTGTGTTTGCTGTTTCAAATATAACTATATATTTTTGTCCTGATATTTTAGTCGCATTTTATTGTCTTTACAATATGAAGAGGCATGTGTGCTGTCAAAAATATTCATTTAGCATATTGATGTAGCGTATACATGCACGTCTATCGTTGATATTTTTGGGCTCACCAAAATGATTATAATTTTGGGGTATTTACGTGATATTTCTATCATTTTATCTAATAACAATGTAGATCGCTCGCTGAAATGCACCAATAAAAAGATATGTCTGAAGAATTTAAGTTTTGTTTTCAAATAAAGATTTGTGAATAATGCAAAAATAAATGTGGTTTCATAGGAAAATATTGTGGTAGATATGGGTTTTACCAATATCAAAACATTTACAATTAGGTTTACAAAAATTCTATAACAATGTTTTTCATACCCTATGTCCTTAAACCTCGCCTAAAAATGCACATGATAATTTTGTAGTGGAAAGATTATATGATTATGAGCCACAATATTAACTAGCATCAAATATAAATGATGATATAAATTACATGTAAAACAAACGAAATATATGTACAGCGTGACAAACAAGTCTGTAGCAGGACCACAAGGATAAAGACTCTATAAGCCCACATTTTCAGATTGCCAGAATTTACCTCAACTGCATAGGAGACATACAATTGCTTGTATAAATACCAATATTTTTTTATTGTTTAATCAAAACCCAGCATTTTTACCACAAAGAACAGCTGTTACAGATTTCAAATATAGGGATTTATATTTTATGATACTTTTTAAGGTAAGTGTTCTAAAAATTGAATAGAAAGTTTTCAGCATATTCGTTTTGGGAACTTTACTGGATGTTTTTAAGACACCAGATTTCTTTATTGACGTCTACTTTGATTACAGACCTTTTGTTATCGCCTCACAGCTCCTACTCTTATTGAAATTTAATGCATTCTCTATGTTTCGCTGTCAATCTTCTTTTTTAAAACTCAGTTTTACGTGTTTGATGTAATTCAGTGGTTTAGTTTAAGTACGTTTTCCAGCGTGTCACACTCTCAGACACATGTTAAAGTTATCACTTTGTAAATAATCTCGCCATTTCAATGTTACTTATAATTATTTACATTACTGTTGGTACTAATAGGTAAAAACATAGGAAACGTTATTTTGATAAAAGTATTAAACTTGAAAGGTTTATAAACATAAGACAATTATAACCAAGTATCATGTGTACCAGTACTTGCCTTCCTATACACATTACAACATAGTCCCATACATATTACAACAGAGTCCTATACACATTACAACAGAGTCCTATACACATTACAACAGAGTCCTATACACATTACAACAGAGTCCTATACACATTACAACAGTGTCCGATATATATTACAACAGAGTCCTATACACATTACAACAGAGTCCGATATTCATTACAACAGAGTCCTATACACATTACAACAGAGTCCTATACACATTACAACAGAGTCCTATACACATTACAACAGTGTCCGATATACATTACAACAGAGTCCTATACACATTACAACAGTGTCCTATACACATTACAACAGAGTCCTATACACATTACAACAGAGTCCGATACACATTACAACATAGTCCGATACACATTACAACAGAGTCCGATACAAATTACAACAGAGTCCTATACATATTACAACAGAGTCCGATACACATTACAACAGAGTCCTATACACATTACAACAGAGTCCTATACAAATTACAACAGGGTCCTATACACATTACAACAGTGTCCTATACACATTACAACAGAGTCCGATACACATTACAACAGAGTCCTATACACATTACAACAGAGTCCTATACACATTACAACAGAGTCCTATACACATTACAACAGAGTCCGATATACATTACAACAGAGTCCGATATACATTACAACAGAGTCCGATACACATTACAACAGTGTCCTATATACATTACAACAGAGTCCTATACACATTACAACAGAGTCCTATACACATTACAACAGAGTCCGATATACATTACAACAGAGTCCGATATACATTACAACAGAGTCCGATATACATTACAACATAGTCCTATATACATTACAACAGAGTCCTATACCCATTACAACAGAGTCCTATACACATTACAACAGAGTCCGATATACATTACAACAGAGTCCGATATACATTACAACAGAGTCCGATATACATTACAACAGAGTCCTATATACATTACAACAAAGTCCTATACACATTACAACAGAGTCCGATATACATTACAACAGAGTCCGATGTACATTACAACAGAGTCCTATACACATTACAACAGAGTCCTATACACAGTACAACAGAGTCCGATATACATTACAACAGAGTCCTATACACATTACAACAGAGTCCGATATACATTACAACAGAGTCCGATACACATTACAACAGACTCCGATATACATTACAACAGAGTCCGATATACATTACAACAGAGTCCTATACACATTACAACAGAGTCCTATATACATTACAACAGAGTCCGATATACATTACAACAGAATCCTATACATATTACAACAGAGTCCGATATACATTACAACAGAGTCCGATACACATTACAACAGAGTCCGATATACATTACAACAGGTTTTTTATGATTAAAGGTAGTTAACTATACATGAAAGAAAATCATTTATAGGAGTCGCAATATTTAAACACATTTAATGAAGTAGGAATTCCCTGTTTATGTGGAATTCTCTATCATTTGATCAAACAGCAATATAGATCGGTTATCAATACATGAAATGCACCAATACAAAGATGTTTTGTGGGATTTCAATTTTTGCGGATTGATTTCAGATTGAATTGTTATGAATAGAATTGTGAATAATGCAAAATTGAAGGTAGTGTCATAGGGAAATTTAGTGGCAAATATAGGTGTTTAGCAATATCAAAACATTTACAAATAGTTTATAGTTTTACAAAATTCTATAACAATGCACCATAGTTAAGGTTTCCTTAGAAAACCACACTTCTATGCATGTACCTCAGTATACTTCACATTATATGACTTCACAATTAAAACGCACGTTCCGACGTACATACATAGGTTTATAGTAGTATCACGGGGAAAATGTCATACTGTTTTGTCATAATTTACTATCGCTATCAAGTACATGTATCATGCTGTATGTGTGTGCTTGTGGAATTATTGTCACATATGATTCTTCTTTTTTTCAAATAATATATGTCTCCATTATTATATATATACGGTGGATGTGACCGGTCGACAGGGGATGCTTGCTCCTCCTAAGCACCAGACCCCACCTCTGGTATATCCAGGGATCCGTGTTTGCCCGACTATCTAATTTGTAATGCTTATAGAAGTTATATGAGATTGATCACTGTTCGTTATCTTCACCTTTCATATGTGTATACCAATCACCACTGTAATTTTGATGTTATATAGTAACCTTGAAATCGCCTTATGTGCAAAAGCATTTGAGAATAAGAAAATCAATCATGCGACTTGGTGCAAATGAAAGTTGATATTTTGTATGAAACCAAACGAGAAAACATGTATCTCTGCGAATCTTACTTGGAAAAGATACGAACCCCTCTGGTACTCTTCAAATCAATCATTGTTTGCGAAAAATGCCCTCAAATTTGACGATGTTCGACACTTTTTATCAATTATTGCGTGACATCCCTGACATACACGACGACAAATACCATAAAACAGGATCCATTAGGGTGGCCAGGTATATCTAAATATAAGGAATAACATTATACAGTTATTGACTGAGCTCGAGGACAACAGCTGTTTTGTTTGACCCAAGAATGGATATGTTGCCCGAAGCCGTAGGTCCGTTCGAGGATCAAACAAAACAGCTGTTGTCCGAGGACCCAGTCAATAACTGTTTTGTTATACACATTCATTTCTTAGGTTGTTTTACTAGATCCACATGGTTTGTTGACTTTGAACTGGACAGTATGATTGTGTACATTCATCACCGATTCCACTAGTTTAAAAGAAAACATACCCAATACCCTAATTGATTATCATATTTTTGATGTATCTGCTCTGCTTTTCATCTAATAAATTCTGTATTTCATCATCAGTCAAATCAGTGAACATCGCCGTTACGTATAAACAAATCAGCAGATCAAGAATCACGTGACTTCGCATAACAGCTTTAACAAGAATAAAATAGAAATAAGTAAACTTCAATTTGTACAAATGATTCTAGAAAATGATAAACAAATAATTTTTTATGCTCTTGCTGTCCCTAATTTGAAGAATTAATTGAATTTCATCTTCCGTTGCTGTCGTAAAATATGCATCCGCCATTTCTCTTTATTCAAACGACACGAAAAGATAACTCGAGTTAGCGCCATCGGTCAACAGTCTTATTCAACAGTCTTATTTAACAGTCGTTTTTTTACAGTTTCCGGTCCAACAGTCGCCAGAACAGTCGAAATGTTGAACTTTTTTCGTAAGGAGTTATATAGGAACTGTTTTATAGGGGTATAACAAAAGTGTTTGTCGTGGCAATTTAATACAAAAAATACAAATATTTGCCGATGAACAAGTGGCAGCATAAAAATAAAGCATAAGTGCACTATAGTAGTCCCTGGAGATGGCAAAATTATGCCAGTCTTGATCAGAAACCAATGTCCATGAATAGTCGAAGATCACAATGTCTTCTGTACGCTTCTGATACGCTTATACGACAAAATCTGCATACCATCATAGCCATGACTTAAAACAAAAGCAAAGCGACCGTCAAAACTTAAATGCGAGGGAGGGTGGGTTTTGAGATATCTGCCCTCTGCTCTCTTCGTTGTTTTCTTTCTCACTTACCGGCGCGAGAAGGATTCGAACCCGCGCCCGCCAGAGGTGAGAGGCCGTGTGATTTGAGCGCGTTGCTCTAACCACTCGGCCACAGAGGCCCCTCTGCTCTCTTTGAATGTCGAAATAAAAACGAAGAACACAGTTGGCATGCGCAGATTTAAATAATTCTAACCGCCGAGCCCGATCAAATTACCACTAAACCACATTAAGGAAGAGTTATTGATCTTTGAACATTAAGTATTAGACAGACCTGCGCAAAATAGCATTACTATTTGAATAACCCAATAACCACGATATTACATATAGGAATGCTTATGAATAAATGTCCCAAGTAATTCTAAGTAAATACATGTATAACTATGTTTTGCATCTCCAACTACTTTATATTTCAAGCAAGGGATACTGGCGATTTATTGCAAGAACGTTAGAATGTATAAATACGGGTCACGTGACTGACACTATCATGTGATCATAAAAAGGGGTCATCTCCAGTGTATTACATATTCGTAATTTCGTCTAACTAATGAACATCTTCAAAGCTACTTAGATTTTGGCGACATAGCAGATTTTTGAAATGTCATTTTCACTAACTTTATAAAGTTTGGGTAACCTTAAAACGTCTGCGTTTTCTTTGAGTATCCTTAAACAACGATTTATGAATCAAACGATTTACTAGAGATTAACTGATACTATCATGTGATAATAAAAAGGGATCCTCTCGCCGGTTTATTACATAATCCTAACCCTTTATCATATGTGGGGAGGCATGAATTATATATTGATATCAAAATCAAGAAGACATATAATAGTTGCTTAGCATCGAGCTTAATATCGAACTATTCTTTATGAATGATTGATTTACGACACAATATAGCTTCCGCATAAAAAATCAAAAGCTTAGAAATTGGACAGTCACTTATTTGCAGTTTTTTAAACCATCAGCGTCGTGTGATATAAAGGGTTTGCCAATTTTGGTTGAGACAAATATTCAATATTTTAACCATATGTGTTTTAAGTACAATTTTCTCAAACACAACATTATACGTAACATACTTGGGGTTTGTAAGACATGCTATTATATCGATGAGTTGTGAGAGATGTTGGGAATGTTTAGAGTGAATCAATCGCGCATGCGATGCAATCCCTTTCTTACTTCCAAATTATTTTTTTTTCAAAACTCTCTCTCTCTCTCTCTCTCTCTCTCTCTCTCTCTCAGTATGTGTGTATTATATATTCACATGGACTGGAATGGAGTAGACACTCGTGAATCAAAGTACTTAGTGATAAACACACGCCTCCAGGATTGTCTTGTCTTTACATAACATGTTTTCAGATTTTTCAACATGCCTTTATGTAAGATTCGTTGAATTATAGCATAGAATAGACTCTGCCATTAGATCAACCCCCAAGCACAACCAACTTCTTGTGTGTAAACTGTATTAAATTAAGCATTTTATTCGGTTGGTCATCATATAGATTGAAAACAAAATTAATGAGATTGATTGATTGATGTTAGCTCCCAGTTTTTATTGATGGAAGAGAGAACCCAGATACAATGTACCTGGGAAGAGACCACCGACCTTCCGAAAGTAAACTGGGAAACTTTCTCACTTACCGGCGCGAGCGGAATTCGAACCCGCGCCGACAGAGGTGAGAGGCCGTGTGATTTTGAGCACGATGCTCTAACCACTCGGCCACGGAGACCCCCCCCCCCAATGAATAAGAAGTTCATGTAGTAAAATGAAGAAGTTATTGCATGATAATGAAGGAGATACGAAAGATTCATTCCCTCAAGGATAATCATATTCCCCTCGGAGAAATCTATTTTTCTTGATGAATAGATTTTCATTTGTGCCCCACTATAACGCATTAAATGTATAACATCACCCATAGTCAAGTATTGTTTCCCGTTTCTAGATGTTAACATCCAGGAGAGTGGGGTTTCTTTTTTCAGAAGGTTACTCGGTATTAAACCAGCATCGGACTTGGATTTTGTATACCTATTGCAAGTTAGCAATTTGTTATTAATGAAGTTTTCTTTCAATAATTGTAAATAAAGTGGTTCAAATCTTTCAATTGACTTTGTGATTGATTTCTGCTGAGTTTAGGGTGTTTTCTGGTTCATAACATTACCAAATATGGAGCGTCGTCAAGGTCAAAAAGTGCCTTGGATGTTCCGTTTAAAGTAAGGAATGGGTCAACGATGTATTTTAGTACTGAAATCTAGTATATATTTGTATAGAATATATAAAAATATGAATATAACTATAAACAATAAAATGTCTCTTTTTTGTTTTATTGGCCATGGGTGATGAAAGTAGCAAGAATTGCAAAATAAATTGCATAACTAGGTAACGTGGGTTATGTTGGGTTTTTTTCTCCAGTACTTGCTACCTTCATCCCCCGATAAACAAGCATCTTTATGTTATTCAAGTTGGTTAAAACCCTTTCCCTCAAAGTATGTGCAGGGCTACAATAGTGATTTGATATCTTACACACATACACACACACGGACTGTTAGATAGATAGATAGATAGATAGATAGTTAAATAGATAGATAGATAGAAAGATAGATAGATAGATAGATTGATATATAATAGATAGATAGATTTTAAAACAAAACCGGGATGTATCCTCAATTTGTGTATTCCATTCCGATGATTCTGCAAGTGAAAATGTAGTGGACTTAAACATTTTTCACACAGCAAGGCATTCCACATCTGTCAAGTAGAATTAGATCCACTATACAGGGAAGTCTTTTAAATACGAAAGTCCGTTAACGTTAAAAATTATGTTTTAATTCAAGATTACAAAAATGAGTATGTTCCCTTGTTATTCTTTCATGCGTGTCTATATAAGTGTAAAATTATAGAATAGACGTGGATATATTCTTTCATAAACGTTTTGAAGTATATTGTAATCATTTAATAACTTTTAAAGTGATGATTTAACAACGATGCTGATTGGATGAAAAGTTCGTTTGATTTCTTAGTCAAAACAAATTCTGTTCGGAGTTCATCTGCACAAAGCACTTGGGACTACTTTTCATTGGAATACGTCTTGTCCGTTCTAATTTTAGCGCTATTTATAGAACGGGAATTTCCACCCAAGCATTATAAACTAAATGCATTCGTTTGATTTTTGTTTTTTACAGCTATCAAAAATAAACACAACCAAAGATATGAGTAAAATACAAATTAATTCAAAGAAACAACATACATAGGCTTAGTGATGGCGTGGCAGAATAATCAACTTGATGACGTAGGACACTGACTGGTAGAAGAAGTAGATAAAAATTACATGAGTTCCCAGTATGTATCGTCTGCTTTAAGAGTTCTATAACATGACGGAGCAAGCGGCGACTTTTGATCTGGGAGATATTAATGACATTGAACTGCGTTAAATATGGGGCTCAGTCAACGAGTGCGTTTTGGATGAAGATGTGACAAGTTTTTTACTTTATAATGAAATGGAGCCGAGTTGTATTCCACCGTTTCCATGACACAACCAGAGTTCAACGTCTCCTCCAACACAATGCAGCATACATCCAGTCACCACTTGTTCTCTTCCTTTATATCTAATTCAGCTTTTAACCACTGTACCTTTAATTTGGCGGATAATCCATTTTATTCTGCACAGTAACTGTACCTGACCTGAACGCGCAGCCCTGCCGGTTTTTTTTTTGTTTTTTTTTTGGTGTTTTTTTATTTTTACATATATGTATTCCTAGGCACCCTTTCAACGCGTTAATTCAAGCTTTTTGATGGGACAAAATATTTGTTTTTCTATTTCAAAAACATAATTAAATGATAAGAAATAAAACTTTTAATTCTTTGTTTGATGCATGTGTCAAACGACAAATTGGACGGAAAACTTTTTCATCAATGTGCTACGCGCATTCATGAAGTTTTCCGTCCAATTTTTCGTTTGATACATGCATCAAACAAAGAATTATAAGATTTATTTCTTAAATCCATTCGAATTTTTGACATCCACATTTTTGACATGTTTCGACACACGTATAATAGGAATATATGTAAGGATGTTTTTAAATATTAAATTTATGAGACAAGCAATGCAAGAATATAGCGATATAAGGCCTCAACAGTGCGCATGTTTTTGTGCGCTGTAAATCGAAGACTTTAACGAGGAATGTATCTGTAGCTGTCTGATCAGTCCCAATATTTTTTCAGAGAGCTACAGTTCTGCGGCTATGTCAAACGTAAGATAGTTATTGTTCTTCACCCACGCTCGGTAATTAGAAGTGAGAATCACGAATCTTTTGGATATGACATTAAACATAGAGGTTAATTGAATTGTCATGACAGATGTTGGTACATTAAAGAACCTTTACTGCTATGGTCATAAGCGCTAAGCATAGATATAAAATTGTGGCGCTTCGCCTACTGGTGATGATTTTTCAATATGAGTGAAAAGTTCTTGACGGGAAGTAAAACAAACAACTTACAATGTCTTTGAAATTGAGTAATCTGATGCCTTTTTTGACAATATCAAAGTAAAACTTCCAATGCTTCAACATGTTTGTGTACATGATGAACAAGGTTTTGTTTGTTCTTTATTGTATATGAGTAAATTAATTAAAAACACCTTCAAAATCGGGAACTTAAATTTCTTAATTTCTTCAACAAAATTATGAAATGGTTTGGTTAACGTTTAAAAACACTGTTTTTCCTAATCCTTGATTGCATTCATATGGCATTTCATTAATGAAAATACATCCAAGATGTTTTGAATAACTTTATTGCAAAGAAAGAATTGAATCCGTACAGGGTTTGAAACCAGTACCAGTGAAATGTAATCCAGATCTGCAACACATCCTAAAAGTAAAACAGATACCATCAGTTTCATTTTAGCATTTATCAATATAATTGTCACTACAACTAATAAAAGTATTGATATAACTATTTCTTCGTCATCAATATCATTACTATTAATTATCATTGTTATCATTATCGTCATTCTTAGAATAATCATCATCATCGTCATCATCATTTGTGATCGTCATTAAATTTCACGTTATTATTATCAACAATATTCTGATTATTCTTCGTATTGTTATCATTATCATTGTTATTACATTTGTATTCTAGAAGATATGATTTTGATTAGATTGAATTGTTTGTAACAGGAGTATGATTTATTAAGTGTATTAGGCCTTTTCTCCTGTCTGTTTAACAGAATGTATCTTACACATTGTAGATATATCAGATCTGACATATACTAGTAGTTTAGAATATTTAAGCTCCTTTACGTTGAGTTTTGCGTTCAACATTCTATCGGTAAAACTTGGCTTTATGAAATGGTGAAGGTAATGACAAATGATCAATTGCATAAATCCTGTTTGGAATACAAGATAGAGAGTTGGGTAAACACGGACCCCTGGATATACAAGAGGCGCAATCAGGTGCCTAGGAGGAGTAAGGAGTAAGTCGACTGCTAACACCCGCTGTGAGCCCTATACTTTCATCCGGTAAGATATTTAGATTGTTTTATTGTCTAGTGACTTCCATCTATCCGTGAAATAAAATGTTGTGTCAATATGAAAGAAATTCCATAGATATTCAAAGTTTCTCACCTAATTATGTTAAACAGAAGTCTCTTATCCCCAGTTGTGCATAGCAGTTGTTGTTCCTCCCGCTTTTATCACAATGGTAACAAATATATTAATCAATCATCAGGATATTAGTTCAATTCACGGTTTTAGCACGTAATCCTGAACAATTTTGTTATATTTACATTTGAAGCGTTTTAGCCTTTGATATCTTTATAAATTCTGATGATGGTTATTTATCTACTAATGAGCTGTACTTGTGAACAATGTGCATATTAATCTTGATAAATATACAGTACGTATTACTTTAACGGCTGGGAATGATGAGAGAAAGGAAAGTAAACAGTGCTCAATCTCATAAATCCTTTTTAAAAAGCATACAAAATAAAGAGTATGGCTAATGCGGACCTCTGGACATACCAGAGGTGGGATCAGATGCCTTGAAGGAGCTTCACCGGTCACATCCGCCGTGAGCTCTATATCTTAATCTGATGTATGAAGTATATTACAATTCTTCTGTAATGCTAGCTTTCATAACTAGATTTTAATTTGACATTGAAAAAGGACGGTACTAAAAAAGGATCTTACCTGAGTTTTCCGAATTTTCAGTCGTGTCTTTCCCCCCTCTGTCATCAGAATTCGTATTGACGATGTCTCTTTGAGGAGTGGTGCTGTCCGCTTTGAGAACAAATAAATGGTCGTAAATATTTAGCTTTCAAGTAGATGCGAACAATTACATGTATTTGTCGTTACTGGTTTGCGATTTTTATCAAAATCTGTGAAGCTCAATCATATGCTGGTCCGGAAAACTCAAACACATATACATCAATTGTTGTGTTTGAAATGTTAGTAATAAATTCCTATCTGATGGTTATTATGTCGTTACTTTCCGTTTGCCTAACATGTGAAAATGGAACCCACCGTTTCAAATAGAAAGGTGTACATGAAAGGTGAAGACAATAAACAATGACCATTCTCTGAACTCCTATTAACAATACAAAATAGAGACTTAGAAAAACACGGACCCCTGGATATACCAGAGGTTGGATCAGTAGGAGTCAACATCCCCCATTGACCGGTCACACCCACCGTGAGCCCTTTATAACCACCTGCAGGTGGTATGATATTATATTTAACGTTTCACGGTTTTTATGGAATTGGGAAATAAGTATGTCAGCTACTATCGAGTCTCAAACTCTGCATAAAAATCATGTAGACGTGAACATGAATTCAACCTTACCTGGTACTTCTAAAAACCCTCCATTTTCATTGCTGTCTTTCGAATCTTTGTTACCACAATTGACATAAATTGTTTTTTGACAGAGCCTCTGTTTGTGGTCTGTGAAAACAAATTGCAGAAATGATCAACATTCAACTTCATACAAATATTCCTTTAATGGTATATATTCAAGAGATTATTATTCTTCATTCTTACCCGAATTTGCATTGACGTCATTGAGGTCTCTCAGAGGAGGAAGAATATTAATCACTAAAAAGGCAATTAAATGCAAATCCTGAATAAAAGGTTTGAAATTTGCAATTATATCCATGAAGCTAAGTAATGTGTCGATCCAGAAAATGCAAAGAAATATATGTTATAGTATATTTCCGATAAGATATAAGAATGTCGTCTGCTTTCAAGTATAAATATCTGCATTAAATTCATTTGGAAGTAAATTATTTCAGTTTTGAAATTCGTCTATTTTTATTGCTTTTATCGAATTTGTTACCACGATTCATATGAATGGTTTGTCGACAGATCCTTTGCTTTTGAGCTGTGAATACCAAACAAACTACAAATACGATCAACATTAGACCATAAACAATATATGTCTCTTGATAAAGATGCAGGTTATGTCAATATTTCAGGATTAAATCAAATTAAATAGATTTGAGGTAATTATTTAACTTACACAGAAATGCATATTTTTATTAATAGAGTATACCGTTAACTTTGAAAGCGTTTAGTTTTAGCCCACCAATGTACATGACCGTATTGTAGTGAAAACAATATGATTAAACTTTAGTGACAACCCTTAAAATTTACCTGTGTTGAGATCAATGTTCAACCGCAATATCAAGTTCTATCAAATTCAAATGACGGTATGAGATAATATGACGTTTTCAACTACAAATTACAATTACTACAATGATTTAAAATAAATGTACTTACGGCGTGAAAAACAAGTATGTAGAAGGACCGCAAGGATGAGCACTCTATAGACCCACATCTTCTGATTACCAGAATTTACTTCAACTGCAGAGGAGGAATAGAATTGTTTGTATAAATACCAATATTTTTAGAGCAAAAAACCCTCTGGATTTTTACCACCAAGAGCAGCTGTTACAGACATTAAGTATTCGTGGTAATGATATTTTATGATGATATCAAGATCGGTGTTATAAAAATGAAATACATTTTTAAGAACTGTGTTTTGGAGATAATGATGTGCTTTTTTCTGAATGATTTTAAGACACCAGATTTCTTTATTGGCGTATACTTGAATATTGCCTTTTGTTATCGACACATAGTTCTTACACGTATCATTTTTATGACTGACTCCGATTCATTCTTTATGTTTTGATGTTAATCTCTATCAACATCCCGTAATACATATTTGATGTAATCCGATTAATCATTTGCGTTTGCAAACGTGTCGCACTCTCAGATATATGTTAACATTATCATTCTGTCAGCAGTTTCAACATTCAGTATTTCGCAGTTTTTGTAGTCGTGATTATGATCTAATATGCATTTGCAAACACAAACCCTGTCATTTGGTCAAATGCTACCTGTCCTCTTTCATACCAATTGTCAGGCCATTCTTTACCTGTTTATTGTCAGGCCATTCTTTACCTGTTTATTTTGTCAGGTCATTCTTTACCTGTTTATTTTGTCAGGCCATTCTTTACCTGTTTATTTTGTCAGGCCATTCTTTACCTGTTTATTTTTTCAGGCCATTCTTTACCTGTTTATTTTGTCAGGTCATTCTTTACCTGTTTATTTTGTCAGGCCATTCTTTACCTGTTTATTTTGTCAGGCCATTCTTTACCTGTTTATTTTGTCAGGCCATTCTTTACCTGTTTATTTTGTTTACGGATTACTCCTTTTACCTGATCAAAATATACTGCTCATGACGGACGTGGTCAGTCAATAGGGGAGTCTGTGTTTGTCTTACTCATAATTTCATAATCTTTATAGAAATCATTGATTATTAGTTGATCACTGTCATCTTCACTTTGTCATTGATCAATTCGTTCTACTCTTAATTTTGTATTCTTGATAGGAGTTATGAGGTAGATTGCTTTTCATCTTTTTCAATCAATTTTACATATGTTGCATGGTATAAATACCTTATTTCATGATTACGACTTAAAAATTCTTTTTCAACACTTTATCGATGTTTAAACTCCAGAAATTTTACTCACAAGCTAAATAAAAGTGTGAAGAACTTTTATATTAAGTGTCAAAAAGAATGTTTTATTCTTATGATTCCAATTTTTTCACTGTATTAACAGTTTCAAAACATTTGAATAGAGCTATGCATGAGGGAGATAATCCTTAATTTTGAAATGAATTTCTAAATTTTAAAACAGCAATTAAATATACATCCGTATTATAATAACATTTTCTGATTTATTTATGTTTAAATTATTGTTAAGATTTATTTTTGTCTAATTTAAAAAATTGTTACATAACATAGTTGTCAACTACTCATAACTCTCCATTATCTTTGAGGAAATAAAGAATATCTTATATGTGTGTGTGTGTGTGTGTGTGTGTGTGTGTGTGTGTGTGTGTGTGTGTGTGTGTGACGGTAGCGGTATCGGGGAGGCATTAAAAGATTATTTTTCCTTCTATTCTCCGATTACCTAAATCATCCGTTGATATACCCAATTCAAGACAGAAGATGATAAACATTAAACAATTAAATTTATTCATGAAAATATAACAAACAAATGAAAATAAATTATCAATATGCATTCATACAATCGCATCCATACTATGATTATAACGTATAAAAATATTCTAAGTTAAACCTATCTAGACAGTCAATTAAAAATTGGAACTAAAATACTCGGTCGCTATTAACCCAAAACAGACTTCTGAAACCCGTCCCAACCCATTTACAATTAAAATAAATTATATGAAGCAAATCTTAGTTATTTGTAACTTCCTATTTGTAAACCTAACGGCAATATGTTCTGTTTTAACAGTGATAGCTTGTTGATAATACTATTACGTATACGAAAAATTAAGAACTTACTTAATTCTAATCAAAAAAATATTCAAATGTAAATTATTATCTAAAAGTTTTCCTAATCCATATAAACGACCAATCATCACTATGAATATGTTATTAAATATTGTGTGAAGAATACATCAGCGAATGACATTATAACGTCAAAACTACTATACAGAGTCATATATATATTTTGTATCAATAAAGAAGGAGGGGGGACCATTCACTAATATATATATATATATATATATATATATATATATATATATATATATATATATATATATAAGCACTGAAAAGGCCACGACACTGTTGGTTATTTAAAACTCAAATTTTCGCGTCTTTATCAAGAGACATATATTACATAAACAAACAACACGACAAAACGAAAAGTATCAATAATCTACATTGGTAACAAGAGTGATACACTGTTGTACTGAGTGAAGAAATGGTGGTTTCGTTGTAAAGCGTGTTTACTGACGATGTTGTAGAGAGTTTGTACCATCGGGATGAAAATAAAATTATTCTTGAAAATTACAGAAATCAGATAAATTTAGAGGGAAAACTTCCAAAACAATGTGATTATGGAATAAAATGGTGGAAAGATAATGATATGGAGTGATTCGGTGGCAGGGGACAGTTTCTTTGGTTTTGAAACATGTGGATAGGGGGTATACACCAAAGTCAGATTATGACAGACTAATGAAAAATCACATTTCCCTTTTATGTCAATACTTGTATTTCATATTAGTGTAGTTAATAAATTATGACCTAAATTACATGTAATCTATAAATAGTGGTGCTGGTGCACAAAACATGCTCTGAGCAGGTGCCCCTTTTTTGCTTTGATTTTCCCTCATTTGGGCTAATCCGCACCACCCCCACACCATCACAGTACCAAACATGGGGATTTAAACACTGTGCACAATCAAGAACCCTATCTGCCCTTCTCAAAAATCTACCTCTCATAAGAGGCCATCCACCTTCCCTCACAGCTACATACTTTTTACTAGACCCTGCATGTTTTCACCGGAATTTCTTCAGAAACTGACCATGTGTCTTAGTTTCGTATTTACACCCATCTATATGCTAGGAATCATGGTGACACCTACGTGTTGTATATCAACATTTTTATCAAGCACTCAGCTACATTTGACATGCATCCTACAATTATTGTATACATTTTTACACATGTAATATCACTTCAAATATGGGGTATTTCCATTTTTTGAAAAAGTTGACCGGGCCTATAGTGCGAAACTGTCCCCTGCTACCAATCTCTGCCCAGAGTTGTCGTTCCTTGCTCTCACTTACACCTCTGTTAACGTCTCAAAATAAACAATGTTATTCCACGTGTAAATCCACTTTTTTTACGGCTAATAAAACTACTAACTATCTTATAAAATATCGGGAAAATGTAGGACAAGCAACTATTTGTATTTTTTTTTTCCATTACTGTATATTTTTCATGTACCTATGTATAGTCCTGGTGCAATAGAACTACCCAATATCTACGTTTCGACCCAAATCAATGCTTCTTGTGTCACAAAAAGACTTGACATCTGCTCAATATTTATTTATTTACGTATAGTTTTGTAACTGATGTCAAAACCATACTTTTTCAGCATACGTGCCATTTTACAAAAATCTTGTAAAACCCTTGAGACGTTGACATCGGTGTAAGTGAATGTAAGGAACGATAACTCTAGGTAGATATAGCCCTGCTACCTTAAGTTCAAAACAATAGTTGGTAGTCCGTACCATTGATGATTCGGATATGCTGACAACGAAATATAATATGATTGCCAGAAGAACACGATTAAACAACAAACAATGTCAATCAAAAGACACTGATCTAGTATTAAAATCTACAATCCAAGAGGTGAATGGGAGAGAAGTCTAAGGAAAAAGATACGGTATTATATTTCAAGCTAATATATTTTTCAAGGTCATACAAATTAAAGTCGCATTTTAGAAATTCTGATATCGCAACATAAAGAGCTATACGAATCCGTACTTATGTTAATTTAGAATATTGTTTTACCATAGTTTAGAGGTCTCAAGATGATATATTAATGATATACTAGTCTTCAAGGTCAATACATTTTTTTCCTATTATCACCCCCCTTTTATTTAAAAAAAAGAAAACGAATAAAAGCCGCAATGTCGAGACTAGAATATGAAAGGGAGAGAGAGAGCGCTATATAAATTCATAATTGTAATGATTTCTTATGATGTTCTAACATAATTATGAAGTATTGAAGGTCAAACAATAATCGCAATTTTGGGAATCCTCGTTAAGGCTAAATCAAGGAACTCAAGGTCAGAGCCTTGAAACGAGGGAAACGAATTGTATTTATATTAATCATACAAAACAAGATATCTTATCGGGTGACTTTTGGCGATTAGGCCGTGGAAACTGATTTAAACTAAGGATTTATCCTGGATTCATGCGCGTGAAATCATTCAAATTATTCATTTTACCTGGACGGAATGATTTCAAACGATGCATCCAGGATTTTGCTGTGCTCTTTCTCTCTTCATCGGTCCATATTGGGTTATGATCAATGACAACCACTTGCATGTCCTGCCAAATGTGGCCTTCTTTGTTGAAGTGTTCCCCTACGGGTTCGGTCACGCGTTTGGTTTTGATGGTTGATCGGTGGTTGTTGGTCCTAAGTCTGATGTTTGTAGTTTCCCCAACATATTGTTGTCCACATTGTTTACAATTGATAAGGTATATGCAGCTGTTGGTTTTACAGGAGAGTTGACCCAATATTTTATACGTTTTGCCTGTGGTGAAGGTTTGGAACGTTTCTGAATCATGGCTAAACTTGCAAAGCAAACAGCGCTTGTCAGAGCAAGTTGAAAAGCCTCCATTGGGTAGGGGGTTGTCTAATCTGGCCCTTACCACCAAATCCCTGATATATATATAAACTATGATATATATAAACCACGGCAATAGGTGATTTTAAAAAAGAATACACAGGTTGATTTAACCTAATATATAAAGATATATACATGTTTAAATTAAATCCAAATGCAGTTTAGATCAACTGATTAAATATGAAGGTCACTGGTTAATGTATGTGACCTTGAGATTGTAGGACAAGGTCATTTTAACGTTTTAATAGAACTTAACATGTCATTAGAAAGTAATTGATGCACCCAGAAGGCAAATGTTCTTGACCTTTAGATCATTAGCCTAGTAATTAAAAAGATTTTCGAAAATGTAGCTGAACATGCAAAGATGGTGCTTTTGGTCAAGTCAGCAACAAAAAATTAAAAGTTATTTAACTGATTTTATTTTTTTGAATAAAAATCTAACATTTGTTATTTCTTTCTATATGAAAGACCTTGCTTGATTGTGTTGTTTCTGAAAAAAGTTAGCTGAAAAATCTATTGTTTATTGAATTTTTGACTGTATATAATGCAAGATATGTTGGTTGCCATGTCAACCATTTTTGCTTGGTGGAGGGGGGTATAATTTTATATTAAACATGATACGTTATGTTTTAAAGTTCTTAGAACTGTATTGATGGTTTACTGGGAATATTATTATTAAACAAACATTCTTCATCCGCATTGAATGTTTCTATCATCTCTCCCTAAACCAGTTTCAAATTTTATAAATACAGTTTTGTGTATAGAAAAATATTAGTTTATACTAAATTCAAGAATAACTTCCTTGAGATAAAGAGAAACGTATTGCATGGAAAATATTTTTCTTTCATTCTTTTTTATTTAGGTTAGATGGATCAATGCCATTGAGACTAATATCTTCAAATATTCTCGGACACTTTGATACCCAGGCCATGACGTACGGTTCCCGTAACTGCTTACACACCGTCAAAGCAGTGACTTGTGTAACACTGAATGGTGCAATCCCTTATTTTTCAACTTTGAATACAGGATCAACATATGCTCCACAGCAAAGTTCCTGCAAAACCCACGGCTGGAAAACGGTTTAGGTGTTCACCAGGTGTGATCAATTACCACAAGGTGTGTCCTTGAACATTCCAGATTTTTTATCCTTAACAGGACGGTTGGCTCATAAAAAAGTTTAACTGTGTTACATAATAGCCAGGGTAGTATTTACGTCTAGAGGGCTAAAGAAAGGATAAAATCCACATACCAGCAGTCTACGAGCCAATATCAACCAAAATAAATATGTGCATGGGATGCATTAAACAGTATATTAAATTCTAATAACTGTTATTCAACCGTAATATTGTTAAAACATTTTCTTGAGTGACTGTTAAGCACAATGCTCTACATTTTCATATCTTTGGGAATTAAACACTCGTAGATAAACATTAAATTTTAATATAATTTTCTTCATTCATTATTATCTTTTGCAAATCCTATATGAATAAAATTAAACTTGTGTGTCTAATAGTTTAGTATAAATAAAAATGCATTACTGATTGTTATTGTTTTATAAACACATGCTGATTTTGAATTCATTCAAGAATGAAAATATTAAAAATATAATTGTGTTAATGGTATGTTCATTCAGAGTCCTTTATGATCCCGGAAAATTCTGCAGTCAGCTGTTGTCTAAATGATCAACTTGCAGCAATAGAATTATATCACTTTGGAATGT
Organism: Ostrea edulis; assembly: GCF_947568905.1. Taxonomy (NCBI): domain Eukaryota; kingdom Metazoa; phylum Mollusca; class Bivalvia; order Ostreida; family Ostreidae; genus Ostrea; species Ostrea edulis. Next base: position 45,753,859 of record NC_079166.1, on the reverse strand, counting down.
TATTTATCCACTTAGAGTCCTTGATGATCCGGATAATTCTGAATGCAGTCGGCTGTAGTCCAAACAATCGAGACGCAATAATTGATTTTGCACAAAAGCTGGTCCTGTATCAGGTGATAGTAAGAATGGCTGGACTTAGGGAGAAAATGCTTTTCCTGTATTCTAAATGTACCGAAAAGTTTATATATAATGTACAGTGAAGCCTATAAAAAGATAATCCATAAAGAGACAAACATGATCTGAGGAATACCTACAAGGTAAAAGTTTTTACATTGTGTACCACTTAATCTATTGTTAACTGTGCTTCAGAGAAAGATCTCTTCACTTCAACTATATATCAGGAACAGTATCTCGAGTTTCTGGTGACTAGTAACACATCACATGTTGGTGGGGACAGGAACAGACCATCGAGATATGCACTTTAAACTCAAACTCGTGCAGCCAAATCCCTGAATTTATTAAATTCATTTTTTTTTAAATACACCAATAGGTGAAGAACTCCTCAGGCCTGTAAGACATTTACATATCCTCATTATTTAGTAGATCACTCCCAATGATTCTTCTATCACTGTTAGTAACATTTTTCCATTACTTGAACCACTAGTACATACCACACGTATAAGAAATAATACTACAAAGAAAATATTGGTGAGTTCAGAAATTAATTCAAGACTTCTCTGTTGCTTAACAAAAAACAAATTCTATCTGATTGTAAGCAAGCGTTAATTATACAGAATATGCACATTCTACAAATTCTCTACGACATCCTTGAAAGGAGCAAACACTGAAATTACTCTCCCCGACGTTTGCCTCCTTATATCTTTAGACAAGTACTGCTTGTACAGGGGGCACCTGTAATTTCTTCCTAAAATATACAAACTTAATCAATCCATAGATAATCAAGTTATCTTAATAATGCAAATTTCTCCACATTGCTTAGATAATAATAATTTTTAAAATTATCGAATAATCATTCATGAAGTTGAAGATGAACATATACTTGCAGTTACCTGGTTACTTTATACAACTTGTTCTCCATCGACAATTGAACCACTGCATTGACAATGTACATCAACTTGTTAAATAGGGACATAACAAATGGTTATGGTACACAACGTTCTCTGGTTTACGCATAAACATTGGTTTTTCGGACGTGTAGTTGGACCCATTCTGTATTTGTAATACTGAATCGTATTTCTTTGTCACCGGAAACGCTTCACCGGAAGTGACGAGAACCGAAACTTACAACCCATATTGCCATAAAAATACAAATTAAGAGTGGGGCAAACACAGGCCCCTGGTCTCACCGGAGATGGGATCAAGTGCGTAGGAGGAGTAAGCATTGACTGTTGACTGACGACTTCTCATTTTGTAGGAAACAGGTCAGGCAACATTCGTATTTACAAACTAAATCATTATATCAGCCATAGAATATATAAAATGATGACTTTAAACGAAAATTATTAAGATAACAAATAGCAAGTTGTATAAAGAAAATGCATGTACCAAAGTGTGAAAACTGTAGAAAATAATCAAAAATGAAATCTGCTCAATTGATTCATCTTAGAAATGAATGTATCATTATCATATATGAAAAGGTGAAGGTAACAAACTAGGAATACACAATTGAGAGTTGGACAAACACGGACCCCTGGATATACCAGTGGTGGGATCAGATGATTAAGAGTAGAAAGCATCCCCATCGACCAGTCACAACCGCCGATAGCCCTAAATTTTGATGAGGTAAACGGAATAATCCGTAGTGAGAATCATTTTCCCAAGAACGGCTTAACAATGGGTATGAAATATGTCAGATAGCATTTGACCGAATGACAAGTTGTGTTGGCAAACTAGATCGTTATAATGACCATAGACTTTGCGAAATGCTGATTTTAAAATGAGACTGTTCAAACCCCTCTCAATCGTTTGTCAATCAATCTAAAAACTGATCATACGCAGAATAAGCAATTGTGTATCGAATCAGTTGAGAGATATAAACACCATATCCAGGTGATGATGTAATATTGCTACGTAAATATGAAAAATTGACGATGGAGAAGCTGAAATGATCCCATTTGTCATAAATTTGGCTTATTAGTTTACCATTAATATCTACTTTCAATGAAATATATAAGAACGAAGCAGATGTGGAGGACAATTTTGTGTCTTTTATTTCGAGTTCACTGAGATATGTTGATCCACATATGAATGAAAATGATTATTGTTACTAGAAAATGTTGTCAATATATCTAAAAGTCGACTTGAAAATCAGGGCAAGAATTTTTGTTTCTCATGCAGAAAATTTGGAATAAAAAATGCCTTATCAGAATGTAAAATATGTTAGCTAACCAAGGCCGAGGAGCACAATTCGTGCCCATGTGAATTCCAACAAACTGTTGGAAGACTTCACTAAAGACTACGAAGAGATTGTCAATGAAGAACGCTTGCATCATTTTAATATCAACTTCAGAGAATCAGAGAGATGTTTAATAAAGTAATTCTTGAATGACTCATACATGTATCTATATATGAATATTTCTTTTTTCCCAATTTTGTTGAAGAAGCAACTGTCTATGATATCAAATGTATAGTATTCAATTTATCGTGAGAAGTTGTCCTGTAGAGTGCTGCAAATTCATGTGATTTGTTTTATGTTGATTTGAGAAAAGTTTTGATTTCAAATATATTTTAAAGTTCGCTAAATATTTTTAGGGCTCCCATTTGATTTACACCACTACTGCCATATGTTGAGGCACAATATGTTTTTAGTTTCTCCCTCACAGCAGTTAATATTTTCGTGAGGAGCAAAAGTAGGGAGCTTGGTAGAAAATTTACTGCATCCAGCAATGTATCCTTGTTTTGTGAAGCTTAGGAATTCAATAGAGACACGGTGTAGTGCGATTACAAACTGTGGCATTAATGTCATGTCGAAATGATGCTGTAACAGAGAAGATCATAATTAGTAAAGACATCATTTGAAATCGTTGTAGATAGTTTACTGTTCATGATAAACAAGGATAATGTTTTCTTCATTATATATGGGCAAATCAGTTGGCAACGCATTCAAAATCTAGAACTTAAAATTTCTTTCATTTCTTCGGGAGAAACATTAAAAGGTTGGCTTCCATGTTATAAACTCCGTTTTTTCTCAATCCTAATCATCATTTATATGATATATTCTCAATTGTCAGCACGCTTTCAACCTTAGGGTATTTTAAGCACCACTTGTTTCCAGTAAATATCCACATGCTATATTATCGCATTTTGTAATAAAATCGTTGCCCTGAAAACACTAAATATTGTGTAAACATCCGTATCTTGCATTTCCAGTCAATATGCGAGTATGTCTCCTAGTCAATTTGTTTCTGTATTCATTCTAAGGACTCATATCTTTATTCGACAAACCTTTACACCTTCTAAATCATGTTCTCTGTTATGATTTATATGGACACATACAAAGCTGCAATGATGCCTGGACTATAGCGAGGTTTCAACATAAATACAAGATATATACAAAATGTTTTGAATGATTTCATTTAATAACACATTCATGAATCAATACACAACTTGAAACCAGGACCAGTGGAATGTAATCCCAAACTGCAACGTATCCATAAAAGAAAAAAACATTATTTTTATTTTAGAATAATCGTCATCATCGTTATGATTATCATCATCATTATCATTATTGCTATTATTATCATTAAGATTCATTGTCACCATCATTATCACTTCACTGTATTACTATCGTTATCATTACCATGTTATTTTTATAATCATCATTAAGTTTCATGTTGTTATTCTCATCAATAGTGTCATTATCATTAATAGTCCCATGGGGATCCGGGTTAGAATAGGTCCCCAGTACCACTTACTTGTCGTAAGGGGCAACTAAATGGGGCGGTCCCTCGGATGAGACCGTAAAAACCGAGGTCCCGTGTCACAGCAGGTGTGACACGATAAAGATCCCTCCCTGTTCAAAGGTCATAAGTGCCGAGCATAGGCCTAACTTTTACAGCCCTTTACCGGCAATGGTGACGTCTCCGTATGAGTGAAACATACTCGAGAGGGACGTTAAACAATATTCAATAAATCAATCAATATTATCATAATTGTTATTATTAATATCATTATCAATTTTATTATCATTATCATTCCTTCAAAAATCGGACTTTGATTTTACTTTAAGCACATACATGCCTTAGATGTTGACACTCAAAGCCTCAAAAACACAACTTTTTAAAGTCTTCTTGTTAATGTCATCATGGTTATTATCCAATCTAATTAAAATCAGATCCTAGGGATATGCTCACAATCGCTATAAAAGGATCTGATATAATCCCATGGGGGGGTCATTCCACATGACTTTTTGCTTGTAATATTCATGAGAACTATCAGCCAGTCAGATTGCGCCATACAGACAATGATGGCTATTCAGGCGGTTCCCGGCAATTCGTAAACAAGTTGCAGTAATCGCTTTCCCACGAAGTTTATTGCACACTATAAAGTTTTTGTTCTCACATAAGGAATTCTAAACTTTCGCAATATTGCCGAATCTATTCCGTTCATACAAACAACATAACGTACGATATAAAATACAACCAAATTAAATTAATTGTGAATTACGATTTCTGTATGAATAGGGATGGGTACGAATTGGATAGTTTTCAAAATGGCTTTCTTAGTTAGGAAGATAACGTCAATTGACGTAAACGGTGCATTGTGACGTCACCTCTAACTGTGATGTGTGTTCTTTCAAACCAAACAATCGCAACTATTTTCCATCAATTGTAAACACCGACGGTTTCAAAGCCGACGCGCTGCTTGGCTGATATAAAGTTCATCTGAACATGACCCCTAATCGGGTTATATCAGATCTTCTTACGGAAAGTATACGGTGCGGATCTAAGAAGTCTGATTTCAATTAGATTGGGTTATTATCACTATTAGTATTAGCATAGTCAGTCATGTATTATAATGCAAATGAAAGGTGAGGATAACGAACAGTGATCAATCTCAGAACTCCTAAATGCAATGCAGAATAGAGAGTTTGGCAAACACGGACTCCTGGATACACCAGAGGTGGGATCAGATGCCTAGGAGGAGTAAACAGCCCCTGTCGGCCGGTCAAACCCACCGTGAGCCCTCTATCTTGATCAGGTAACAGAGTTATCTGTTGTCAAAATCAGTATACCATGCCAAGAACGGCCTAGCAGTCACTATAAAACAAGTCAGAGTATTTGACCCAATGATAGGTTTATTGGCAAACTAGATAGTTATAACGACCATAGAATTTGTTAAATGCTGGCTTTGAACGAGACAGTTGTTACCCCTGCACCATCAAGTTTTTTTTTTTTTACAGTAGCCTGCATCGATTTAAAAACTTATCATACGCAGAAAAAGCCTTTGTGTATCGAATCAGTTGCAAGTGATAATGGAATATTGCTACATAAATATAGGAAATTGACGGTGGAGAAGCTAAACTCATCTCGTTTATCATAAAATTGAGTTGCTAGTTTGCTGTTTATATCTATTTTCAATAGAATATTTAAATATGAAGCAGACGTGGACGACTCTGTGGTGTAGCGATACATATAACATGACGCTGTATAGGAATTATTCTTAATTGCTCTTCATGGTATGACGGAAATGTTTCTTCATTGCCAAAATTCGATTGAAATACATGCTATTTGAGTTGTATCTCATTTAAGAGTTGTTTATCTGCTCAAAACAACAGACGTTATATTCGCCATCCTCTCTTAAATGGACATTGCTGATAAAGATGTCCGTTAAAATACAGGTAGTGGAAAACGTCGTCCAAATGCCCTTAACAGTGTAGTCTATGTATTTAAGATATTGCTTTTAAAAAATGGACACTTAATGATGATGATAAACCTATACTTACGTAAGCGTTGTACATGTACTTAGGTATTCAACAGAGAATCAAACTTTCTCACCCGATTATGGCAAGCTGAAATTTCTTATCCGTCCCAATTGTGCATTTCAGTTGTTGCTTCGTCTGCCTCTGGCACTTTGGGAACAAAGCAATGGTCTGAATATTAACTACATTTACAGTTTTAGCGAGTAATTGTGAACTGATTTCTTACAAACGACATTTGTTTCTTGATAGTTTCTAGGAAATCCTGTGATCCGTCCACAAAACTAATAGTTAGCTTTCAGTTATCCCTAGTAAATCCAGGTCATAATATGTTTAGTATACCATGAAATGAACATTCCCAAACATGCAGATCTATCATGTGGTTATTTTTGAGAGACCGTGATTCTGATCTTACACTGTACCCGGTTTTTCCGGACTTTCAGTCGTGTCATTAACAACTTTATCATCAGAATTCGTATTGACTACGTCTCTCGGAGGAGGGGTGCTATCCACTTTGAAAACAAAGAAATGGTCGTAAATATCTAGCTTTCAAGTAGATTTGAACAATTATTTATCGTTACTGGTTTATGATTATCAAAATACTTAAGCTCAATCATGTGTTGGTCCGGAAAACTCAAACATATATACGTCAATTGTAGTGTTTGAAATAGTAGTACTAAATTCCTATACGATGGTCAGTATGTCATCATTCTCTGTTTGCCTGACATATAAAAATAAAATCCACCGTTTCAGATAGAAAGGTGTGCATGAAAGGTGAAGACAACAAACAGTGATCATTCTGTTAACTCCTATAAGCAATACAAAATAGAAAGTTTGGAAAACACGTCCCCTGGATATACCAGAGGTTTGATCAGGTACTTAGGAGGAAAAAGCATCCCCTGTTGACCGGTAACATCCACCGTGAGCCCTTTATAACCACCTGCAGATGGTATGATATTATGTTTAACGTAACATGGTTTTTATGGAATTGGAAAATTTAACATTTCAATTGATAAATAAATATGTCAGCTACTATCGAGTTTCAATCTCTCCATAAAAATCATGTGGACGTGAATATGAATTCAATATTACCTGCTACCTCCAAAACTCCACCATCATAATTGCTGTTTTTCGAACCTTTGTTACCACAATTGACATAAATTGTTTTTTGACAGAGCCTCTGCTTGTGGTCTGTGAAAACAAATTGCAGAAATGATCAACATTGAACTTCAACCAAATAATATTTCTTTAATGGTATATATTCAAAATATTGCTATCCCTCATTCTTACCAGAATTCACATTGACACTATTGAGATCTCTCAGAGGAAAAAGACAAATAAATGCAAATCCTGAATAAAATATTTGTTTGAAATTTGCAATTATATCCAAAAACCTAAGCAATGTGTCGATGCAAAAAATGCAAAGAAATATACGTTATAGTATAGTTTTTAAAGTATTAAGATATTTCATGGTGATTATCATGACATCACTTCCTGTTATGCTAGTGAATAACCATAGAATCTCTAGCCCTGCTTGAATAACCACCTACAGATGGTTGAAATAGGTATCTTAAATTTCACCATCATTTATGAAACCAGAGAATTTGATACTTCATATGAGATATAAGCATGCTTTAAAGTATCAATATCTGCATCAAATTCATTGGGAAGTAAACATGATATCAATTCTAAAATTTGTCTATTTTCATAGCTGGGTTTTGTTTTGTTTTTTCGAATCTGTTACCACAATTCATATCAATGGTTTTTCCAAGAGCCTTTGCTTTTGAGCTGTGAATACAAAACAAACTACAAATACGAGTATGATCAACACTGGACCACACAAAATATACAAAGATGTATGTCTCTTGATAAAGACGCAGGTTGTGTCAATATTTCAGGTTTAAATAAATCATATTAAATAAATTTGAAGTAATTATTTAACATACACAGAAATGCATGTTTTTTCAATGCATACAGTGTATCGTTAACGTTGAAAGCGTTTAATTCTTGTCCATCAATGTACATGACATTATTGCAGTGCAAACCATATGATTAAACTTTAGTCACAACCCTTAAAATTTACCTGTGTTGAGATCAATGTTCAGCCGCAATATCAAGTTCTATCAAATTCAAATGACAGTGTGAGATGATATGACGCTTTCAATTATATTTGACAATTACCACAATGTTATAAAATAAATGTACTTACGGCGTGACAAACAAATCTGCAATAGGACCGCAAGGATAAGCACTCTACAGACCCACATCTTCTGATTGCAAGAATCTACTTCAACTGGATAGGAGGCATAGAATTGTTTTTATAAATACCAATACAAAACTCACCAAGAGCAGCTGCTACAGATATCAAGTATTTTGTGGTAATGATATTTCATGATAAAATTAAGATAGGTGTTATAAAAATAAAACAGGCTTTTTAAGAACTGTGTTTTGGAGATATGGTGTGCTCTTTTTAATGATTTTAAGACACAGATTTCTTTATTGGTGTGTATTTGAATAGTGATCTTTTGTTATCAACACATAGTTCTTACACGTATCTTTTTTATGACTGGCTCCGATTCATTCTTTATGTTTCGATATTAATCTCTATTAACATCCCGTAATCCATATTTGATGTAATTTGATTGATCATTTGCGTTTACAAGCGTGTCGCACTCTCAGACATATGTTAAAATTATCTTTCTGTCAGCAGTTTCAATATTCGATATTTCGCAATTTTTATAGTCGTGATCATGCATTTGCAAATACAAAACCTGTCATTTGGTCAAATGCTACCTGTCGTCTTTGATACCAATTGTCAGGCCATTCTTTACTTACTTATTTTGACTATGAGTTATTCCGTTTACCTGAACAAGATATAATGATGGGTGTGGTCAGTCCATAAGGGATGCTTACCCCTCCAAGACACCTAATCCCACCTCTCATGTGTCCGGGAGTATGTGTTTGTCATACTCACACTTTCATATTCTAAATAGGTTTTGCTGTTATTTTCACTTTGTCATTCATCAATTTCTTCTACTCTTAATTTTGTATTCTTGATAGGAGTTATGAGATTGCTTTTCAGCTTTTTCAATCAATTTGATATCTATTACATGGTGAACATACCGTAGTTCATGATTATTATCGGATTGAACATTCTTTTTTAAGAATTTATCGATGTGTAAACTCCAGACATTTTACTCACAAACTAAATAAAAATGTGAAGCGCTTTTATGTTAAGTTTGTGAGTAAAATGTGCGGAGTTTACACATCGATAAATTCTTCAAAAAGAATGTTTCATTCTTATGATTCCAATTTCTTCACTGTATTAACAATTTTAAAAAAATTGAATAGTTTCCCCGCACTAGCCTATTTATTTTCAGGTGTGTATGAATAAACCGCATTTGTTCAGATTTATTTTAGTCCAATCAAAATAATTGTAATACATAACATTGGAATAATATATTCACACACCCAACAAAGTATCCCATATGTATATATATATATATATATATATAATTGTGTGTGTGTGTGTGTGTGTGTGTGTGTGTGTGTGTGTGTGTGTGTGTGGCGTTGGTGGCCGAGTGGTTAGGCCGTCAGACTCTCAACCGAAAGGTCGTGGGTTCGAGTCCTGGCGCGGCAGGGCTGACGTTGTGTCCTTGGGAAAGGCACTTTACATGAATTTCCTCACTCCACCCAAGTGTAAAACGGGTACCTGGCTCTAGACAGTGAAAGATATTGTTAGAATGTTAGTGCTCTAGCGCTTGTAATGGTAGCTTGCACTGTATGCTTCCTATGAGGCTGAGAAAGTTCTAGATTGATAAAAGGTCTGCCAGGGTAATAATGTACATTGATTATTGTAAAGCGCTTTGAGCAGCATACGCTGGAAAAGGCGCTATATAAAACCAATCATTATAAACCAATCATAATATATATAGCAAAGTAATTAATCAAATTACACTGTAACTTGGATGAGCCAGTTTAACGCTATGTTATTGATAGATAGGCTGACATATCCACCTTGCATACACTTCCAAAATTCTTCAAATATATTACAATTTTGGAATTTACCGATGAAAAAATGAAGATGACTAACAGTGAACAATCTTATGATTGCCATAAAAATACAAAATTAAGAATGGGTCAAACACAGACCCCTGATATCACCGGAGATGGGATCAAGTGCTTAGGAGGAGTAAGCATTCACTGTTGACCGACGACTTTTCAGTTTGTTGGAAACAAGTCAGACAACATTTGATCTAAGGACAAGTTGTTTTTACAAACTAGATCATTACAACGACCGTGAAATATGTAAAATGAGGGAGCGTGAGTGGACTCAAAACCGTGGTTTGCGACGATGCATGTATACATGAAAAGTACAAACATATATACTATAATATTTAGTATTCTTGACGTTTTCATAAATCATGAATTTTGTTGCATCATCTCGGTATACTACATGTAATTACATATTTTGACTTAAGATACAAATCATACATAGTATTTAATTTCTTAATACAAATGTATAAACAATGCATGTGAGATAAAGATAGTCTAGTAATTAGCGCCAAGAATTTACAGGTGTACATGCATGAATTCAAAATATACAAACGTGGTCGTTTGGATTACACGCAATTAAAAAAGCATCCCCGAAAGGAGTCAAGATAAATGCATTAAACAACCAACATGGATAGAACAGGTACCTTGTGTTGACACTTGAACGCTTCTAAATAGTATAAAAGATTTATTCCCACGTAGATTTTGCGTAATTCACTTTATTGCAAATACAAGTATAATATATCGACCTGAGGAAATAATCCCGGAATTAATGTACGTACATAAAAAATAAATAGTGTGATTATGAATTTACATTTACGAGTAGATTGTGCAATATTTAAAAAAATTTGGATACGGAAAAACTGTTTATTGTACTGAACTATAAATGTACGTATATCATATGTGTTGCAGAAATGTACGAGGAAAATTTCATCTTTATGTTAGAGACAAACAATAGGGCCTACAAAAGTTTCAAATTTGGGGAAAGGAGTAAATACATTTATTGACAATGTCTTTCATTAATATAGGTGTAATTTAATCAGAAATACTTGTCAAATCAATTTGACATACGGGCACGAATGTGCATTGAAATGTAGCATCGTATTTTGAAGTAAGGGCGGGGGGGCTGAAGGAAAATAATTGACTTCTATAAAAAATTTATCAAGTGAGACAATATAAAATATAATAAAATGTGCTTTTGTCCAAACTGGAAAATGTTAAAATGATAATTCGGGTGGGGTTGAGGTATTTATTAACTGAAACTGTCTCATTTTCGTACACATACCAGCGTTAGTCGCTCGTTCCTCGCTACATGTACATGAATAAGGGTTAAATTCATAACTGCAGGCTCTTACATTTTTCTCTCATTCAGAACTTCTCCCACTTTTTAATCAAAAATACTTATGTTTTGTAATGATAATAACAAGTACAATATACCCATACTAGAATTTTACCTCCTAGTTACTGTTACCATATAAACTAACCACGCACAAATTAGCAGTAAGTCAGACTAGCTTTTCGGGCTTTCGGGCAGCCGAGCATTTAATTGATAAACAAAATTATACAATGATTATAAATTATTGCATAAAATGAAATACAGCTTAATAACCATTTAACGTTTACCCTCATCAAAAACAGTACTGACCGCCCAGGAAAAAATATAGATAAAAAAGGATTTTGAAACAAACTATGGAAATCTGTGTCCATGCGCCGGTGTTAAAAATGTCTAGAGAGTGAATACTGGACGTGTATTCTTAAGCTGTAATTTATTAATAAGATACTGTTCAATAAATTGTTGAATATAAGGTGCGTCTGACACCATGAAAGCGCTGACTTAGAATGACTACTGTTAACCTACTCTAACTTGATATCTCAATACCTCTATCTGATTGGTCGTCCTATGACCACCCTGCGTATCATTACGCCAATACATTCGAACACGCTTCTGTCATACAAAACGCGGGAAAACTTTATGATTTATTCTATTCTTTGATATTAATGAGTGATCTGCAGTTTTCTTTGAAATTTTCGCAGGTGATAATCCTGATATTTGGATATTATAAATTAAATTTCTGACATAATAAGAAAGTTTAGTTTCACTCTTACGTACACGTTCCTTTTTCATTTTTGTTTTGCTATGAAAATCGATGAGCACAAGGTATAAGCGAACGGAAAATGGTCAAGTAGAACGTTTCAGGGATTGTATGTCATTTGACCGAATGACAGGTTGTGTTGGCAAACTAGATCGTTACAACGACCATAGGCTTTGGGAAGTTCTTACTTTAAACGAGACTGATGAAACCCCTGTAACATCAAATTGTTTGTAAATTGCCTCCTCAATCTAAAAACTCATCCTACGCAGAACAAGCTCTTGGGTATCGAATGATGATGGAATATTGCTATGTAAATATGGAAAGTTGACGATGGAGAAGCTGAAATGATCCCGTTTGTCATAAAAATGAGTTGTTAGTTTGCCGTTAATATCTATTTTCAATGAAATATATAAGTACGAAGCAGATGTGAAGGACTCTTTTTTGTCTTTTACGGTATTTCGAGTTGACTGGGATATGTCGATCCACATATTAATGAGAAAGATTATTTATGATAGATAGAACGTCGTTAATATATCTAAAAGTCGACTTGATAGTCACGTCAAGAATATTTGAATAAATTCTTCCTAAACAGAATATAAAAACAGGTCAACTGACCACGGAGCACAGTATTTGTGCCATGGGAATTCCTACAAGCTGTTGGAAGACCTGATCACTAAAAACTACGAAGAGATTGTCAATGAAGAACCCTTGCATCATTTTAATATCAACTTCAGAGTACTTGTACTTAGAATCAGAGTTATGCTTAACAAAGTAATTTTTTGAATGACAGATCTCCATATGAAAGGTGAAGATAACGAACAGTGATCAATCTCATAACTCCTACAAGCAATACAAAATAGATAGTTAGGCAAACACGGGCCCCTGGACACACCAGAGGCGGGATCAGATGCCTAGGAGGAGTAAGCATCCCCTGTCGACCGGTATATATATAAATAATTCCTTTTTCCCAATTTTATTGAAAAAGCACCTGTCTATGATATCAGATGTATAGTATTCAATGTATCATGAGAAATGGTCGTGTAGAGTGCTAAAAATTCATGCGTTTTGTTTTATGTTGATTTGAGAAAAGTTTTGATTTCAAATTTATTTAAAGTTCTTTGGAATTTTTTAGGATCCCCATTTGATTTACATCACTTCCACCGTATGTTGAGGCACAATTTGTTTTAGTTTCTACCTCGCAGCAGTTAATATTTTCGTAAGGAGCAAAGGTAGGGGCTTGGTAGAACATTTACGGTATCCAGCAATGTATCTTTGTTTTTGTGAAGGTTAGGAATCCAGTATAGGCACGGTGTAGTGCGATTATAAACTGTGGCATTAATGTCATGTCGAAATGATATTGTAACAGAGAATAACATAACTAAAAATGACGTCACTTGGAATCACTGTACATAGTTTACTGTCCATGGTACTACTGTTCATGATGAACATTGTAAATGGGCAATCAGTTGGCAATGCATTCAAAATCTGGAACTTAAAACTTCTTTATTTCTTCGGGAGAAACATAAAAAGGTTGGTTTCCATGTTATAAACCCCGTTTTTTTCTCAATCCTCATAATTATTTATATGACATTCTCAATTGTCAGCAAGGTTTTAACCTTAGGGTACATTATGCACCACTTGTTTCCAGTAAAGATCCACAATCTTTATTATCGCAATTTTGTTTTGTAACAAAATCGTTGCCATGAAAACACTAAATATTGGGTAAACTTTAGTATTTTGCATTTCCAGTCAAGATGCGAGTATGTCTCCAAGCCAATTTGTTTCTGTGTTCATTTTAAGGATTCACGTCTTCATTCGACAAGCTTTTACACCCTTTAAAACATGTTCTCTGTTAATATGATTTATATGTTGCCTTGGATTATATTGCAAGGTTTCAACATAAATACAACATAGATACAAGAAATTTTGAATGATTTTATTTATACGAAATTCACGGATCAGAACAGAAGTTGAAACCAGGACCAGTGGAATGTAATCCCAAACTGCAACATATCCTAAATTGAAAAAAACCCATTATTTTTATTTTAGCATAATCATCGTCATTGCTATTATTATCATAAAGGTTCACGTTCTTCTCATCATAATTAATGTCACCATCATTATCACTACGGTGTATTACTATCGTTATAATAACCTTATTATTATTATCATTAAGTTGCACGTTGTTATTATCATCAGTATCGTCCTTTTGCTTATTATCAAATTTATTATCATTGTCTTTACTTCAAAATAGGACTTTGGTTTCTCTTTAAGCAGATATATGGCTTAGATGCTGTCACTCAAAACCTTAAAAACACATTTTTTTTAATTTTGCTTGTTATTGTCATCATGGTCATTATCATCGCTAGTATTAGTATTGTCATTCAAGTATTATAGCACAAATGAAAGGTGGGCAGAAAGAATAGTGATCAATCTCAGAACTCCTAAATGCAATGCAGAATAGAGACTTGGACAAACACGGACTCCTGGATATACCAGAGGTGGGATCAGATGCCTAGGAAGATTAAGCATTCCCTGTCGATCTGTCACACCAGCCGTAAACTCTATATCTCGATAAGATAAACAACGTTATCAGTGTGCTAAGAACGGCCTAACAATCACTATAAAACAAGTCACAGAGTATTAGACCCAATGATAGGTATTAGCACACTAGATTGTTATATAACGACAATAGAATCTGCGAAATGATGACTTTGAACGAGACGGTTGAAACCCCTGCAGCATCATGTTGTTTGTCAGTAGATTGCATCGATTTAAAAATTCATCAAACGCAGAACAAGCTCTTGTGTATCGAATAAGTTGCATGTGATAATGGAATATTGCTACATAAATATAGGACGTTGACGATGGTGGAGCTAAAATCATCCCGTTTATCATAAATTTGAGTTCCTAGTTTGCTGTTAATATCTATTTTCAATAAAAACATCTAGATACGAAGTAGATGTGGAGGATTCTGTGGTGCAGTGATACATATAACATGATGCTATATCGGAATTTTTCTTAATTGCTCTTTATGATATGAATGAAGTGGTTTTTTTTTTTTTAACTTTTCAGTACCAAAACTCGATTGAAATACATACTTTTTGGGAGTTGAACTATGTTCAATCTCCCTGGGTCATCACGCACTTTTCTGCACAGTAATTTGTATTGATTTGTATAGTGGTCGTCAGCGGGGGTTCTGTGTCAGCTGATTTACTCCTAGGTAAATCAACATATACTTTTATAAACATCCGCCTTTAAATAATCCATGTAACTTTTCTGAATTAATCTAATTTTGATAATTGACATGTAAATAAATGCAATGATATTGTATTCAAATCAATTTGAATACAAGATTTCGATCAAATTGATACTGATATACATAGAAAAATAAAAGATAAGGTTGAAAATTGTCGTTTGTAGCGCAGCGTCACCTATAAACATTGATAGGGAAACGAACGACAACTGCACACAAGCCCTATTGACACCGTGGCGCGAAATATCGAATACGGTGCGAAACCTCAGAAAATTTACAAGAAATAACTCTACAACATTGTGTATGTGTATATATTTGGGTTTTTTTTAATGTGATATAAAAAATGCTTGATGTTACATGTAGATTGAATTAAAACACGTCACTCCCAGTCAACAACTTTCGATTGGGATCGGAATACGAAATAAAATTTCTTATATCCAGTGGCAAAGTGAAACTGCTTCATGCTTCAAGTTATTGAATTACGTAGTAATTGCACGTTACACATTAGAGAACTGTTCCTTTTAATAAAGAAAGTCACAAAATAGATACAAAATGAGTGTACCTTATTCATTACTGTTACCGAGCTTTCGTCGACTACAATCTCGAAATGCCGTGTTTCGCTGCGCTTGATGACGGTAAGGTCCACATTTTCTACGTGAGTAGTGTGATATTTGTTTATGAATTTTTTGCGCATACATGGTATGTCTCGGCTAGGAATAATGGAAACTTTCTCACCTATGTATGTAAAGACATATTAATCTCTATTTTTAAAAATGTAGAACACTTTTATCAAATGACAATGTTTGAAAACGCTTAGAGCCCCGATGTCAGAATTTCCTTTTCCAAGACATCAATATGTCAAATTCATTATCCTTTTTGAATAGTATGTACCATATTTTGTACCAGTTATCCATTTTGAATCCCCTATTACAATGGGATTTTGCTGCACTCTGTAATGTTTGAGTGGATGTCATGAGTGTGTGTCAAACAGAAATTTTAAGAGCATGGGATAAGGTGCTGCCATGTATTACTTCACTATCAAAGTTTAACCCAGTTGCCACAATGTTGAATTTATGCTGCAAAAAGGATTGGAAATTGCTCTGGTCAAAACACATTGTTTATTTGTCTACAGATGAAAGAGACATGAGGATTCTCCCTCACAAACTGAGAGAAAAAAATAGTTATGGATCTTGTACATGTATAGTTTATTAATCACTATAGATTTCCAGCATCACAAGTCTGATTCCACTATATGCTTTCCATACTGTCAGGTTCATTCACCCCCTGTTTGAGCCACAGTATAATATCCCAAATACCTTGGCAATAAATAACATTATTTGACTAGTGTTTCATTTTTAGCGGAGTTGCGATGAAGTCGAACTCGGCTTATGATCTGATGAAGTGCCTTTGGGCGGGCAGGCGGACACGCATCAACATTTCATTTCCGCACCATAGCTCTTGAACGAATTATAGGATCTCAATCAAACTTAGATCGATTAAGTAAGACAAGAAGCCTATCGATTCCGGGGTCACAAGGTCAAAGTCACAGTGGATATAAATAGACTGAAATTTGGAGAAAATTTTGTTTTCTGCACTATAATTTTTTAACAAATTATAGGATCTCAATTAAACCTAGATGGATTATCGCCCTTGATGAGACAAAGAAGCCTATTGATTTTGGTCAAGGGTTAAAGGTCAAGGTCACAAAGGATTTAAGTCGGCTGAAATTTATGTACGCAAAATTTTGCTCCCTGCTTGATAATTCTTGAAAACTTTTCTGCCGGTTCCCTCTATGCCCATTCCTTGCGCAACTCGGCTTGTGCATTTCCGATGCCCGACAATTTCTAATTTTTTTGCATTTCATTTATTTTAAGTTATTATACAATTATTTACCATTCCATTGATCCTCTACAGGACTGTAGTATACTCAGGTGACAGTTTAGCATATTGAACTACCTTTTCAAGTAATGAATCCTTAGAATTAGCTATAACTAGGATTAAACTTGAATGTATATATACAGGGGAAAAACTTCTTCATAACTGCAAGGCATTGATAACCATACTGATTTGAATGTTTGGGCCATAATATGTGGTCACATTTTTCATGAGAATATAAAAGGGTGAAATTCTAGAAAACAACAACACGACTTCAGTTACTCAAGGAGCGTTGTGGTCCATGGGCCTTCCATTATCCATGTTTGCTGTTGTAACGCTTTGAAAAACAACAACAGTTGATTTGTATCTAAAATCATGATAATATTCAGTCATTTATCCCCCTACCCTTCCAGCACTATCTTTTCTAACTGAATTTCCACAATGTTCAACTCCCATGAGTACTTTAAGTACTTTGATTTTAATTGTATCTCATTTAAGAGTTATCTATCTGCTCATAGGATCACTGCACCTTAAAACAAAAGATGCTATGTTCCTCATCTTCTCCAAAAAGGACATAGCTGATAAAGATGTCCGTTAAAATACCGATAGTGGAAAACCTAGTCCAAATGTCACTAATAATAGTAGGCTATGTATCTAAGATATTGATTAAAATGGATACATGGTAATGATAAACCTATACTTACTTCAGCGTTGTACATGTACTTGGATATTCAACAGAGAATCAAACCTTCTCACCCGATCATATCAAGCTGAAATTTCTTACCCCCTCCAAGTGTGCATTTTAGTTGTTGCTTCGTCTACCTCTGTCACTTTGGGAACAAATCAATTATCTGGATATTAACTACATTTACAGTTTTAGCGAGTAATTGTGAACTGATTTCTTACAAACGACATTTGTTTCTTGATAATTTCTATGAAATCCTGTGATCCGTCCACAAAACTAATAGTTAGCTTTCAGTTATCCCAGTATATCCAGGTCATAAAATCTTTAGTATACCATGAAATGAACATTCCCAAACATGCATATATATCATGTGGTTATTTTTGAGAGATCGTAATTATGATCTTACACTGTACCTGATTTTTTCGGACTTTCAGTCGTGTCATTAACAACTTCGTCATCAAAATTCGTATTGACTACGTCTCTCGGAGGAGGAGTGCTATCCACTTTGGAAACTAATATCTAGCTTTGAAGCAAATGTCACATTTTTATCATTATCCATGATGCTCAGTAATGTGTCGATCCGGAAAGAAATTTACATGCGGTGTAGCTTTAAAAATCCTAAGATACTTAATGGCTGTTAATGTTACAAATATAGATAGGAGTGTATTGGTATATACTTGTAGATAGTAAATTGTGAAATTAATAAAATTAACATTTAAGGTAAGCAATAAGCATAATGTGTCCAGTTATGATCTGTATCATCATCAAATCGTGTAGAAGAGAATATAATTTCAGTCTTACATGGTATTTCTAAAAACCTTCCATTGTCATTGCTGTCTTTCGAATCTTTGTTACCACAATTCATATAAATGGTCTTTTGACAGATCCTGTGCTTTGGACCTGTGAAAACAAACTACAAAAATTATTAACATTGAACCTGTTATATGGTTTTGATATAAATAATATACTTTAGGCTTTATTATATAGCATAAATATTATGCTAAAATTAATAATTTTAATGTCTACACAGGTTAATGACGTTGTAAACATTATGAATGATACAAGTTTAAAACTTGAAGAATATGAAGAAGAAAATCATATTTCTATGTTCTCCTTATTGTTTTCTGGAAGGTGGTCTGTTTGATTGTTGTCGTGATGGGATTTTTATTCTTTGAGGTTTTTGTGTGAGTTTCTGTTTGTTTGTTCTTTTGAAGAGGTGAAGATAACGAACAGTGATCAATCTCATATACAAAATGAAGTTTTGGGCAAAATATTTTTGTACCAAAATCGTGTTCATGCTGCTTTAAGATCATAGAATATCCAAGATTTTAGACGCTTCAAATGATATAGAAATGTGTGGTATTTACATGGGCTTTTCTATTATTTTATTAAACAACAGTGTAGATCGGTTAATGAAATGCCCCAATGAAAAGACATTTTGGAAGAATTTCAATTTTTAGGTAATGATTCTACATTGAATTTTCAAGAAAAGATTTGTGAATGATACAAAATTAAATGTAGTTTCATGGGAATGTTTTTGGTTTCGGTAACTATGAAGTCTTAGCCATATTAAAACATTTAGAATTTAGTTTTACACATTCTATAACAATTCAATTTTTCATATCCTATGTCCTTAACCCCTGCCTATCAATGTTTTTGACAGTTTCGCAGTGAAAAGATTAACATTAGACGCCACTTAAGTAGCATGAAATATAAATGTTAATGTAAACATAAAAATTATATGCACTACAAATAGATGCACTTACGGCGAGACAAACAAGTCCGTAGCATGACCGCAAAGATAAGAGCTCTATAGACTCAAATCTTCAGATTGCCAGAATTTACTTCAACTGCAGAGGAGGCATAGAATTGTTTGTATAAATAACAATATTTTTAGATCAATAAAATTCTGGATATTTACCACCAAGAGCAGCTGTTAGAGATTTCAATTATAGATATTTGTAATTTATGACACTTTTTAGATAGATTTTTTTAATGAATAGATTTTTTTAAATATGCGTTCGAAGAAAATTATATACTCTCTGCAATATGTTTTAAAGACACCAGATTACTTTATTGGTCTATACGCTGACTTTTGAGGTTTTGTCCTCGTCATTTAGCTTTTATACTTATCTTTTTACAACTCACTTATATTCATTCTCTATGTTTCGCTGTCAATCCTCTTTTTTAACACGCTGTATTATATGTTTGATGCAATTCGATGATTCAGTTTATGATTTCCAGCGTGTCACACTCTCAGACATATGTTAAAGCTATCCCCTAGTTAATAATCTCGCCATTCCGGTGTTACTTATAATCATTCACATTACTTTTGGTACTAATGGATAAGACTATAGAAAGTGCCATCTTGAAATAAATATTAAGCTCCAAAATCAAAATATTATACATGTTTTTACCTTTGATGTCTTACCCATTGAAATGATAGTCATGAATGTGAGCAATGTGTATATATGAATCTGGATAAATATAGAATGTAGTAGGAATATTTTAACGGTTATGAAAATCTGACAGAAATGAAAGTAGATATAAACAAAAGAATAACACGCTTTATGAAAAGTATGGTGGCGTTCAAAAATCAAATTTATTTCTTAAGTTTATAATTTGTCCTTGTTATCCTATAAAACATTACTAGATAAGAATTATCATACAAAAACAAAAGTATTTAATAAAATACGAAATCATCAAATGATTATATCAAATATCTCTAACACGAAATTACTAAATAAAAAAACAAAACTTTAAAAAAAAATTACTGAAAAAGAACAAAAAACTGAATTCAAAAGAACGAAATTCTTGAATAAACAAGAAATTTTTCAATTAAAAACGAAATTCTTCAATAAAAAACGAGGTTAAGAAATTAAAAAGGGGGTTATTGAATGAAAAAACGAAATTAATGAATAAGAAATCAACTGTACTGACGTGAACTCATGAGTCATGAATTCTACATGGAACAGCAAAGTATTCAGTATTTGGAATGCAAGGTGAAGAAAACGAACAGTGACCAATCTCATAACTCCTATAAACAATACAAAATAGATAGTTGGGCAAACACGGACCCCTGGACACACCAGAGGTGGGATCAGGTGCCTAGGATGAGTAAGCATCCCCTGTTGACCGGTCACATCCGCTGTGAGCCCTATGTAAACACCATACAGGTGCATTGAAGAGTGTTTTATAAAATCCTACGGTTTGATGGTTGGTCGATTGGTTGGTTGGTTGATTGGTTGATTGATTGGTTGGTTGGTTGATTGATTGGTTGGTTGATTGGTTGATTGGTTGGTTGTTTAGTTGGTTGGTTGATTGATTGGTTGATTGATTGGTTAGTTGATTGATTAGTTGATTGATTGGTTGGTTGATTGATTGGTTGATTGATTGATTGGTTGGTTGGTTGATTGGTTGTTTAGTTGGTTGGTTGGTTGATTGGTTGATTGATTGGTTAGTTGATTGATTAGTTGATTGATTGGTTGGTTGATTGATTGGTTGATTGATTGATTGGTTGGTTGATTGGTTATTTAGTTGGTTGGTTGGTTGATTGGTTGGTTGGTTAGTTGGTTGATTGGTTGGTTGGTTTGTATACTGTTTAACGTTAACGTTCCACTCTAAAACATTTCCCTCATGTGGAGACGTCACCATTGCCGGTGAAGCGCTGAAAAATTTAGGCCATGCTCGGCACTTACGGCTTTTGAGCAGGAAGGGATCTTTATCGTGTCACACCTGATGTGACACGAGGCCTCGATTTTTGCGGTCTCATCGGTATGATCGCCCCATTTAGTTGCCTTTTACGACAAGCAATGGGTACTGAGGACCTATATTCTAGAAAACTCGGATTCACATGAGATTATACAGTTTCAACAATATCTATATTATGCTGAAGTGATCCACAGTGCGGCATAACAATATTTTTGTATTCTGACCTTGTCTTTCGACGTTATCATGGTATTCAAATGATTTAAAAGTCTTTTTCATCATTGTTTTAATCCCAAGAACCTGTGATTTTGTCTGTAATAATAATAGTAGGGATCTATACTATACCATCCCCTTTTTATTAAGGGGTGTATAGTATAGACCCCTACCATTATTATTACAGACAAAATTACAGGTTCCTGTATTTTAACAACCTAAGATTTATGGAGGTTAGTGTTGAAGTTAATTTGGAGAAATTCTATAATCAGATACACAAGGTCTGGGACCTTTCAGCGAAAATTGAAGATAAACGTTTTTGTAATGTCATTAGATTTCGAAATCGCCGTAAATCAAAGAACCACGGACCATGTGTCCTTCCTTCTCTGTTTCCTTTCTTTCCTGTGCTCTACTGACACACACATATGTATTTCTAACCCATTTTCATTTTTTTTATAACTTTGTTTTGTTTCCTTTATATTTACATCTCATGTTTTCAAAGTATACGATATTTCGTTTATCATTCAGTAATTTCATAAAACGTAAAGCCAATAAGCAATTATATTACAAAAATTACAGTCTTATAGTGTATGTGTTTAAATACAACAGTGTTCAGAGTAAAAAAATGTTTTCAAATTTTGCAATCTCGTACCATGGCAACAAGGACCTATATTGACAAAATTTGATTGATATATGCTTCTGATCATCTGATATCAAGTCAAAAAGTTGTTGAGAGTGCCCCCCTCCCAAAAATTGAAGTACTAAATACATTAACCTTGCGAGTCCAAAGACAGATTTTTACTAAATTGAAAATATAGTTCAATGTAATTTTGATGAAATTAAAGTGTTACTTTTTTCTAATAGGTGATTCTAAAATTATCATTTTCTACCAAAATCTGTAATCATGTCAGATTATGTCCCTCTGAACCATAGAAACCTATGTATCTTGTTGCCTTACAAACTGTTCTAATTTTTGAAAATCCACTTTCAATAACCAGTCAGAGTTTTTAAATGGAAATGGTGAAATATACATAATCTTACTCTTGTATGTGAACAAAAGTGCTACAGTATTTTAATAACATGGCTACAGATCCCTACTCAGTGAATACCCCCAATGACAAAATATTTGATATCAATGTAAAACTTATTCGATACCAATTTTGATGCACCAGATGCGCATTTCGACAAATCATGTCTCTTCAGTGATGCTCAAGCCGAAATATTGGAAATCCAAAATAACAATAAACTTGTAAGAACTAAAGAGAAAAACACAGTGCCAAAGACTGGAGTCAAATTCGTCTAAGGATCAGAGCTATGCATGACGGAGATAATCCTTAATCTTAAAATGAATTTCTAAATTTTATCACAGCAATTAAATATACATCCGTATTTTCAAGTTAGTAACGAAGTACTTAGCTACTGGGCTGTAGCGAACCTCGGGGACTAACAGTCCACCATCAATGCATGATATTACACACAACATATGAATTTGATCTGACGATCTATAGCTTCCGTCACATTTTATAAGTGTGTAAAACAGTAATTTCTAAGGAATATCTTTTCTTAAGATATCCGAATTCGATAAATGATCAAAAGTTTTCCATCTCAATTTGTAAAAGTCACTCGCTGATATAACGAACATCTAGGTTTTCTATTTTTCCATCACATCATCAGAAATAACGTAATGTAACTGATGCAAAAAAATAAGTGCATTCATTCGGGTTACTTCTGTAGTTATATAAGAGTTTAGATTAACATATTTTTATATATTTCCATGCACCAGACCAGCAAATAATTTGTTAAATGATACATATATGTTAACTGAGAGTGAGAGAGAAGTATATTTTCCATTTCATTAAACACACTACTAAATTCTTCATCATTTGTTTTTAAAAAATGTTCCTGTCTGGTGCGTGGAAATATACACGTGTAAAGTAAATATAACCACGTGTCGCAGAATCAGAGAACATGAAGAAGGCAGAAAATACAATGGTGTAATAATGAAAATACATTCATTAAGCGTTCAAGCCTTGCTCCATGGCATGAGGTTTGAAGAACATAATGGACAAAGTATTTCCTATGGACAGTCATGAAGTAGTGTTACACATGTAGTACATTTTAAATAGGTAATTACAAATCGATATTAAGGTTCTGCGATCAGACGGGTTCGATTATATCTAATCTCTAATCTTTAATCTAAACTTAAAATTAAAAGCATACCTATTTTTCTAGTTCTAATTTTCAAATCTGTCTCATCACCGCTACACAAACACATGTATATACACATTCTATATAAATTGGCATGTGTATAAAGTTAGCAATAACATATAATGATGTTCATGTAGTACGACTTCGGAAATTGCTTGAAAACGAGTTTGATAGTTTCGTGTGAAATCGAACTCTGTGAATTTGATTGTGATTTTTTGAAAAACCTTTGGGGGGAAAAACATGATATTTCTTTTTATACAATCGCGTACTAGATTAGCTAGAAAACGTTTGATAGAATATAAGATGTACTTTGTTTTTCTACGAAAGCATTACAATAATGGCAATAAGATGACATCGTTGTAAACGTCATGGACACGGAAAATCGGTTACACTACTCACTGTGCATGTAAATACCTTTTGCATCCTTGCACTTACCATTTGCACAGCTCCATTTTATTGACATTTGATGGCACAGACAACAAAAATACATATCAGATATACAGAAAATATCTGAAGCATCGGTTTATTACTATAGAATAAGTAAAAATGTTGTTCAGTATCCCGGAGTGTGGTAAATACTGATATTGGTGCACATGTGCTGAACGAACTACATGCAAGTCAAAATTGTGTACTCATATTGTACTCTTTTCAAGTATAACAGAAAAATAAATTAACACTACAAGGGAAGAAACTTCTGATGTATTTCATTGTAGCCTGCATATATGGAGCGCCAAATTAACATAAACTCAAATAATTGAAGATATCTTTAATTATTTGAAGATATCATCAATTCATTTGATGCGCGCAACAATTTAATTAAAGATCTCTTCAAATAATTAATGGTATCTTCAATTCTGAATTATTACGTGCATTAATTGAATTGATGATAGCATTAATTCTGCAGCTGAATTGATGCGCGTTTTAATTGAATTAATTATATCTCCAAATGAATTAATGATATCAACAGTTGAATTGATGCGCGCTACAATTCAATTGAAAAGAGCAATAATTGATATAATGCGCACATTAAGTCAATTGATGAGAGCAATAATTGATTTAATGCGCGCAACAATTCAATTAAAGAGAGCAATAATTGCATTGACGATATCTTCAAATAATTGAAGATATCTTCATTTATTTGAGTTCATGTTAATTTGGCGCTCCATATACATATACCCGTATCTTGTAAATGACATATACATATACCCGTATCTTGTAAATGACACATACTTGATATTTATTTAAAAATCAAACTGATAACAACTTAGATGTACTTCAATATAGATAAACAAAACAGCAACATGATGGACAAATTCAGACTCCAGGATACTACAATTCCAACATGTAAGCGTCTCTCCCTCTCTCTCTCTCTCTCTCTCTCTCTCTCTCTCTCTCTCTCTCAGTATAACTGATTGATACTCATTTTGATCATCCTCATGTGGTATTGATTTGTCATCCAGTTTAGTAAAGGCATCAATGACTTTCATTCATCAATTTGACATTTTCCTCCTTATTAATCAACCCCTTCTTCCTTTCCATCCCCCCTCCCCCCCCCCCCCCCCCCCCCCATAGTCATTTTATGTGTGTCGTGTGAACCATCCGTCCTGAATGATAGTGACTATTCAGTATTGAATGTTGTTCACAGAAAATGGACTACATTCAAAATGAAAGTGAATACTTTGAAACGAAAATATTTCGGGACTAAATAAGGGTCGGTGTTATGCCCTAATAAGTGTAATGTCCTGATTGACCTGGTAATAATTCTATCTACACTAAAGCATATTTTAAAAAAGATTTGATCTAATTAAATATACGTTTTTCTATCATAAAACAATAATTCCCAAAACAATATATGCATTTTAATGCATAATAATTCACCCTTTTGAAACCCAAAAGGTGCAATGTCCTGATATTTAGTGTAATGTCCCGATAAGACAAAAATTATACAAAAATTATACATTTTTACGATGATTTATGCACCCAAATTAATTATATTTTTGAGTTGGTATATATCTTAAGATATTCAACTATTATGTTTAATATTTTTTTTCCTTATTTTTCATTATCTTAGGTTTAAACAAACCAAGGTGTAATGTCCTGATATCGGAATGACCTGATGACACGGTAGAGCGTTATAGAGTAATGTCCTGATAATGTGTTATTTCAATAGAACAGAACGATAACACGTATTGGCAGTCTTTGTCATGGCTTTACTTAATAAAAACGTATTTTCAATTCAACGACAATGTTCATATTAATACAAAACATCAGTATGTATAAATCCATGATCTACAACGACTTTTGGGTAGTTATGTTGTAGCATCAATAGTCCATCCATGTTTCGGTCAATCAATCAATAATTCACTCAATATTTTCAATCAATCAATATTTCAATCCACCAATGTGTCAATCAATCAATCAATATTTCAATTCACCAATGTGTCAATCAATCAATATTTTCAATCAATCAATCAATATTTCATTCCACCAATGTGTCAATCAATCAATATATCAATCAATCATTTCAATCAATCAATCATTTCAATTTGTCAATCAATCAATATCAATCATGCAATGTCAATAAGCCTAATTATTAGCCACGGACCTGGAATGAAACAAAATCTGTGGCAGGCTTAGCAAAATTCGGCCAAATGTCTTCATGTATGTATGAGAAATATTTACGTACATGAAGACATCCGCCACGAGCGGGCAAAATTTTGCTCGAGCCATGACAGGGAGACTGCTTATCAAATATCCGTGTGGTTAAGGAAATATTCGAACGTTTCTTTGGATGATGCTAAGCAATCCATCCCGGATGGTGTTTAAAAACGTAACCTGAGCAATATCCGACAAATGCGTACCGTCTCTATAAAACGTGGAAGAACATTGTTGAAGTCCTGGGTATTTTATGTATGCGCCATTGCGTGCTATTACAAATGGCGCTAAAGATTTGTTGATACGCTTACGTGCTTTATCGGCTGCAATATTTGAGAACATATGTCTATAGTAACGCCTGGGGAGAATTTGGGACCATATGAATCGAGTTTGTGGAAGAAAAGTTTGTAAATTTGCAAAAGTTAATTTCATGAACTTTTGCAATCTAGCCAAGGGCATTGTACCAATACTGTTACCCCCGCCATGAATTAATATAACGTCAGGTTTGCCCCTTTTTTGAACAATACTTTTAACTATTGGCTCCACCTCCTCCCACACCATACCGCTCTTACCGGACCAAAAAATTGAGATATTGTGCTGTAGTAGATCCATATGCTGGTTTCCGAAATGCTTTTCTGCGTGGCGGGCAGCATGATTAATAATGGAAGAGCCAATGATCCAGACAGTAGTACGGGAACCTACAAACTTGGGTATTCAATTAGAACACGAAATGTTGCAGGTATACTAAAAAATTTAAACTTTAGGCTCTGATATAGGAATTAAATGCGTCAGATTTCCATCTGCCTCTAGCCTTAATTTCATCTTCGGGGATTCCTTGTAAAAACAAATGGGTAGTTCCACCTATTCTGAATGAATGAGACTTAAAAATAGAGGTATCTAAACCGATAAAGTCAATAGACCTGTGCAATAATGATGTAAATTGATATCTAGTGAGCGGTTTGGCGTTAAGGTGGCAGAAAAATGGGTCACGTGATTGGGGTCTAATGGACAAAAAGTTGTGCAAGTGCTTGAACAATGAATCTGTTTGGGAGTTCAGTGGAATGTGCAAAGTAGAACCCTTATTGTATTGATCCGTTTTTGAACCAGTTATAAACAACGAAATATGTTCATCGCCTATTGATACGTCATTGTACAACAGTGTAGGAGTGGCATGACTAGTGAAGGTAATTTCGCCAACCCGCAACAATGCAAAAAATGCCAACTGAAAAGCGGTGGAAAACATAGTGGCTTCGTATGAGCTTGAACAAACTACAGGCAGGATAGGTATTAACTGGTTCAGTATACGAAGAGTGATAGGGGAACGGGTATCCTTTGCTGGGTTCAGCCTATGGAATCCCTCTAGCATTTTCCTTACTATGAATGCCCTAGTATTGTCAATACCGCCCTCTAACTGAATTTTGTAACTAATGCCACTTAGGTAACACCTAGCGGTTGAAAACGATACTTTGTTGGCACTCAAGAAAGCAATATAGTTAATAAACTGGTCAACTGGTGGGGGCCAACATAACTGCAATTTATATTTGATACGAAAGTTCAGAAAAGAGTTTAGGGCTTTTTGATAAGTTGATGCTGTGTTTTTTGCTATGGCGGCGTCAAGCAAACAATCTACTTGAGGTCTAAAAGAGTCAATAATGCCGGAGGTATGAGGGCTGGATTCTTGTCTGCATGTGGAGCGAGGGTCCTGAATTTTTCCCACTGAAATCGAGAAATAGAGTCTGCAATGGAATTTTTATAGCCCGATATATGAGTGGATTTAATCTGGATGTTGTACTTCAGGCATAACAATATTAGTGGCCTTAAGAGAGACATGACGCGCTGAGACTTACTAGACTGAGAATTTAGTATGTGTACCAAAGCTATGTTGTCGGTGTTTATAAGCAATTTCTTTGCTTTAAAATGATCAGCCCAGACCCAAATAGCTAATAAGATGGGAACTAGCTCTAAAAAAAGTAATATCCCGTCGTACCTCGTTACCCCATGAAGATGGCCAGGAAATTACTGCCCAATGATTCTGAAAAATTGCACCTTCGCCGTAGGATCCGCAACTATCGGTAAAGAGGTTAAGGGCCTGGTTAGTAGACCAATGTAATTCTGGAAAGGGGGAATACCCATTGTAATGCTCGAGAAAATTGAGCCAAACGTTTGCGTCGTGTCTGATTGCTTGTGTAACTTTGATTAAAAAGTAATGTTTCCGTATGCCAATGGTGGAGTTATATAATCTGCGGTTAAATGCCCTGCTGCCTGGAATGGCTGTAGCAAAGAAATTGAGGGAGCCGCATAATGATTGCATTTCTTTAAGGGTAACCTTTTTTAAAGCGACTAACGCATGAAGTTTGGACTGAAGTTCTTGAATCTTATTGTCTGGTATAAAAATGGTCTGTGCTACCGTATCGATTCCCAGACCTAAAAAACATAATCGTGTGGTCGGGCCTTCTGTTTTTTTATGGTTTATTGGAACGCCTAATTCCTCACAAGTTGCCTGAAAATTATTGGCAATATCTAAACATTGTGAAGTATTTTGTTTACCAACGAACAAGAAATCGTCAAGGTAATGGGTGAGATTTTGATTGAGTGCCTTTCGGCCTACTAGCCAATGGAGGAATGATGAAAAATTTTCGAATGTTGAACAAGCGATGGCACACCCAAACGGCATACACATATCAAAGTAATATTGGTCTCGAATACACATGCCTAATAAAGCAAAATCTGATGGATGAATTGGCAAAAGTCTGAATGCACTAGACAAGTCCATCTTGCAAAGTAACGCCCCTTTACCCGAGGTTTGTATTAAGGAAATTGCCTGGTCGAATGAAGCATAGTGAACTGAACACAAAATGGGGTCAATATGCTCATTAACGCTAATACCTACAGGTGCCGATAGATTTGAAATTAACCTCCAACCCCCGTCTTTCTTAGGCAAAACGCCTATAGGGTTACAACGGAAATTGGGGAAAGGGGGGTTGGAAAAAGGTCCAGCTATACGTCCTAATGCGATTTCTTTTTCAATAATAGTCAATAACTGATTTGCATGCTCGCTTGCTGATTTCATGTTTTTCGGATGTAGGTAAACTCTAGGACCCGAGTAGTTCAAATAAAATCCGAAAGAGAAACCGTTAAGCAAAAATTGGGCATCTTCGGTATTTGGATATAGTGCTAAATATTTCGCAAGTACTGGGCGCTTAATTGGAGTTGAACCTAGGTTGATTAAATCTCGTCCGCTGTGGTTGAAAAGAATGTTTTGGTTTGTAATTTCGAAAATCGTTACTTTGTGGGGGATAGTTTTGAGCCGTGTTTGGACGAGGGGGAGTTGGGGTAGTAGACTTGGATTGAGGAGGGTTGAATGACCAACAGTGTATGCGGGGATGAGACTTGTTGCAGTGCATACAAACATGTTGGAATGTGCAGTGTGGTTTAAGGCATGAACCTTTAAAATTATAATCGAAACACTTGAATGCAGTTTTTGAGTGATTTGATGAGTAGGAGACCTGTGATTGCATATACATGAGCCGTAACTCAGCATCAATGGAACCAAAGGAGATAGTGGGATTTTTTGAGATTTTTAGCCTGAACTGCCTATCGTACTCGAGCCAGTTACAATTTGTTTGGCGGCCATGTGCCATGCGAATGGTATGGATATATTTCAAGATGGCCTGGATGTCGGAAGGGTGCCTAGCGAGATATATACTTGCGAATATTAAAAACGCATCGATCCAGTTATCGATCGTGGCAATTTTAATATGTTTGACCTTGGGTTCTGCAACTAATTGACCCTCTATGATTGAAAATTTGTGCGCATCATGGCCGTTTTCTGATTCTGAATCGAGAAGTTTTGACAAATCAACATATTGTTTTGCCCAAATTTTATCTTTGATGGCTTGAGGGACGTGAACCCCAAGCTCATCAGTGATGCTTATAAGAGGATTTTCACCTGTTATGTAGGGTGTCTCAGGTGCTGCTGGTGGCTGTGTGGATACAGTTGCTTCCGTGATGAGGCTGGGAGGCTGCCTTAGTGGTTGAGCGAGAGGCGTGTCCTCTATCTGGTTCTCCACTTGGGGTTGGGTTGTCGAACGGGGTTGAGTCTGGGCAATAATTGCAGGGGTCGAAGTCCGTGTGGGCAATGAACGAAGTGCAGGGTGTTGTGCCGGTCTGGCATAAGGTGATTTGGAAGGGCGTTTCGTACGTCGCAACATTTTCTACGAAGTTAAACAATATTATAAGAGGAATATAAGAATCAGCACGTGTTGTGGTTAGCTAAGTAGACCTAAATGAAAATTGCGATATTACAGACAAGTTTGAAAAAACAAAAATTAATGCTAGATATTACAGTGGATGTTTGGAAATAGAATAGCAAGGCTTAAATGACTTAGAGTTAATTGAATAATAACAAATTATCCTTTAGTTAAGAACCGACCATGATGCCGACCCGACGTGTACAATGGCGGTGTAGATGAAGCAAGTCGCCTTGAAAAGCCCGTACCCATGAATAAAAGCGTTGAACTACCAAATTAAGCAAAAATAATAGAACATAAATACGTACCGCAAATTATATATGTGTTTACTTTACCCAAGTATGTTGGAAGTCAGTCGAGGACGGGCGATGGTGTTGAATTGGATTTCGTGATCGAGACAATTTGTATTTTCGTCGACATGGAACTCAAAAAGAACTAGCAATTCGCTCTTGCGCAGTAGATATACGCGGGTTAGAAAAGGGAAAGTGTCACGATAGGTGTTTGGGGGGATAGTGTCAAAACCGCGCAATTCTATCGAATGCGAGAGTTATGTTTCTTTGCCTGGACAAATACATGTTCTGTTCATTTCAATAACTGGACTTCACTCATAGTGAGTTAAGTCGGATTATTTTATTGTCACAAACCTTCTTTTGATGATGTTTGTTTTCATACTGAAATTTTTCACAAACATACATTTGTCAAATGATATTTTAAAAAATCATTAATTAAAAATATGGTTATTTGTTATTTTAAACTTATACTACATCAAAGGTGAAATGTCCTGATATCGGAATGACCTGATGAAAACTGATATGAGTATTATGGATTGAATGATTTGTTCTTTATCAATATTTTAAAATATAATGGCTGTACAATGTATATAGTTATAAAGCATTGGGTGAAAGGAAACATTTGTTTTCGGAATTTTCAAAATATCGGAAGATCCCTACTTGCGCAATTTTAAAAAGATGCAGTATAATTATATAGGCCTATACTTCGATAATAAAAACGGGGCAATACAAGGGAGAAGCATTAGAAGACACAATATGTACTCTGTGTTCTTTAGATTGTGTAGAAGATGAGAGTCATGTTTTACTACTTTGTCATTAAATATCAGAACAGAATTCTTAACTAGTATTCAGTGGCGGATTTAATGGGGGAGGCGCAGCGCCCCCTCCCCCTAAAATTTTCAAATTTAATGTATATTGTGGTATCTTGTTTAGAAAAATGTACTAAACGATAAAAGAAGCAATAATTTCTTCCACTCCCGGAGAAATAAATCACAAAATCTTTTGATTTCTTGAATTACTTTATTGGGAGAACTTAAAAACAAATCATTTAATAACTTTTAAAGTGATGACTTATAAACGATGCTGATTGGTTGAAAAATTCGTTTGATTTCTCTGTCAAAATTTCGTTCGGAGTTCATCTGCACTAAGCACGCGGGACTACTTTTCTCTGGAATGCGTCTTCCCCGTTCTAATTTTAGCACTATTTATAGAACGGGATTTTCCACACAAGCATTATATATAACAAAATGCATTTGTTTGATTTTTGTTTTTCATTGCTATCAAAAATAAACACAACTAAAGATATGAATAAAATACAAATTAATTTAAAGAAACAACATGCATAGGCGATGACGTGGCAGAATAGTCAATTTGATGACGTAGACCACTTACTGGTAGAAGTAGACAGATTACACGAGTTCCCGGTATGAATCGTCTGCTTTACGAGATCGATAACATGACGGAGCAAGTGGCGACTTCTGATCTGGGAAATATCAATGAAATTGAACTGCGTTATATGGGGCTCAGTCAACGAGTGCGTTTTAAACGTTTTCCTCGATATTGAAATGGAGCCGAATTGCATTCCACCGTTCCAACGACACAACCAGTCTTCAACGTCTCCTCCAACACGATGCTGCATAAATCCAGTCACCACTTGTTATCTTCCTTTATATTTAATTCAGTTTTTAACCTTTAATTTGGCGTATAATCCATTTAAATCTGCACAGTAACTGTTCCTGACCTGAACGCACAGCCATGCCGTTTTGTTTTTGTTTTCATTCTTGCCTATATGTATTCCTACGCGCCTTTTCAGAAACGTTAATTCAAGCTTTTTGATGGGAGAAACTATTTGTTTTTCTATCTTAAAAACATAATTAAATGATAAGAAATAAAACTTATAATTCTTTGTTTGATGAATGTATCAAACGAAACATTGGACGGAAAACTTTTTCATCAATGCGCTACGCGCATTGATGAAGTTTTCCGTCCAATGTTTCGTTTGATACATGCATCAAATAAAGAATTATAAGTTTCATTTCTTAATTCCAACAACCCTTAACATTTGCGTCATTTTGTTAATTTCATCCCATTAAAAATGATAGAAAATATTACAAATGACTAAATAGGAGACATATTTCAAGCCCTATAAAATCTGTAAATCCAGGAGCTTCCAGGGGCTTCGCCCCCTGGGCCCCCACCAGGGCGATAATAGCACCCCCCCCCCCCTCCCCGTCTGCAACCTCTCTGAATAGTTTTTCTATGTCAGATAGATGACCACCTTGATTTATTGCAGATGTAATATCTATAATAAAAATTGATATCCAATCTGAAAAAGAAGAAAACTCTTTATAACACTCGTTTAAGCAACGTTTGATAATTATGTTTTACAACATATCAAATATAACCAATAAGCCATTCAAACAAAATACATGTAATCACTACAAAAATGTATACATGTACGTAACATTACAAATCAGATTGATGAAATACTTTATTACACTGATTATCAGGGCATTACAATATTCTCTTAGATTTTGCTAAATGCGACAAAATGCGTATAAAATAATCTTTTTGTATATTATTCACCCCGTTACCCATCTAAATCCACCACTGTGTCTGTATGCCCGTGTGTGACCAAGCTATCTTGATTGTAGTATGAATTGAACGTACGCCACTTCTTCGAATTATCTTGTTCTAAAGCTTTGCGCGTTTCGAAATCCTCAAAACTGTTCAATAGGGGGCAAGATATGGGAGATTCGGTCTAAAAAGATTTTTTTTTTTTTTTTCTATGACGGAGAAGTGCAACTCTTGTAACCATGGTAATACCGATCTTTATAAATATTCTGATCACTTCGTAATCATCATATATATGAGGAAGTGATACACAAGAAATTTAATGCTAGTCAATATTTGTTCGAACTTTCCCA
The DNA here is from genome assembly GCF_947568905.1 of Ostrea edulis. Taxonomy (NCBI): domain Eukaryota; kingdom Metazoa; phylum Mollusca; class Bivalvia; order Ostreida; family Ostreidae; genus Ostrea; species Ostrea edulis. The sequence continues at coordinate 45,719,768 of NC_079166.1, read as the reverse complement.
GGCCGATGACGTTTCAATGTTATCATTTCGGGATTGCCTTTTCCTACCTAGCTCTGCTCTTTATTCTTCATTGAAGTCATACAAATGTTTGTAAGAGGGGGATATTATCATTTAGATTTAGAAGCTTCGAGTAAACATTGAATTGTTTTCAAACGAAAGAGGGGTCGGGGTGAAAATGTAGAAACACACTTATTTAAGTTAAGAGCCATACTTCATTTCAGTCATGATGGAAGAGCATCAAAGGCTGATAAATAATCAAGCAGATGGAGGTAGTATGATTTATCAACTGCCGTCAAATGTAAAATTATTTGGTCGTGCAGCTTTTCATCTTGTTTAATATGTATTATATAACTGTTTTCCTTATACAGTGTATAAGGAAGAAATTAAAATGTTATTTAAATCGCGTATGTTTCCTACTTATGAAGAATAGATTAAATGACAATATGACTAAAGCCAAACTTCAGCTTTAGTCATTGATATCTGCTGGTGAAACATCCAACAATCATTTATGCTCATTTCATTAAATCGCATATATATTTCAGATACGAAACTTGCATCAAGTTATGAATTTAAATATATGTAGATTTAGTGTACTTTGTTGATATCATGAGGCTCATTGATGTCAGTCATGAGATTGAAAAGTAAGGTCACCCTCAAAATTTAATATAAGATGTGGCAATATGCTAATAACTTTTCTTCTTTTTCTCTCATCTTTATACCTTCCAAAGGACTAATTTGTTTTATGATGTGACTGTTGAGACAAGCGAAGACCTTTTACGTCTTGCAACATGACTTTAGACATTTTCAAAATCCGTCTGCTCATCTAACATGGGAAATATAACACAGTCGATGTAATTAACAGAGCAAATTGTGATGTCATATTAACTGCAATTTTTTTTTTCAAACCAAGCAATACAAAATGTATGAAGATATGAGAAAACATGTCTGGAATTTAAAAACGTATGTTGTGGTACTTTCCAAACTATTTATTTTACCTATGGAGCTGTTAATGAAGTATAGATCTAAAGTATACTGCAGTGAAGGCGGCATTTTTCCAGAACACTATGTGTAATTCTCATCATGAAGAGCAAATTATGCGACTCAAGTGTGTAATTATTGGAGTGAGCTTCTTGCAATGCGAACTTCGCTTGCTACTAGGGCTGCAACTGGTACCCGAAATAACCGAAAACCGCAGGTCATGTTGTTCGGGTCGTGTTCGGTTCCATTTTTCCGTATTTCAGTTCAGGTTTTGTTTTTCAAATAGAATCATTATGTCGCCAAAACCCTCAAAGGTGGCTGTATTTTGATCAATTGTTAAATGATGGCATTGTTGATAAAACTGTAAATAATGACAGTGCATGTAAGATATGTCAGATGCATTGAAAATACGCCACAGGAACAACATCGTCATTGACAAAACATGGAAAGAATGGATGGAAACGAGTAGAAGTGACAATGCTGTTTCTAGTACCATGGATGTTGAGTCTAAACCTCAGCCCACGTCCCCGAGTAATTATTGTGACTAAATACATTATAAAGGTTTTTTATTTTAGATTCTTAAAATAGTTATGTAGATCCGAACCGAAATACCCGAACACGAAGTTCAAAATTTAGAACCGACCCGACCCGAAAATTTTTTGGAACCTTGACAGGCCTACTTGCTACTAAATAGAGGGTTACTTTGAATTTGCAAAACAGCATAACACTATTGGAGGGTAATTGATTTCATTTAGACTTGAAGTGATGTTAGCAGGTGTGCACTCTCATGATGTAGATTACAAAAATACCTGTATGCAAGAGATTTAACTGTGAAATACTTAAATATTGTTTTTTACACTGTTCAGACATATCTTTAAGTCCGGCTGGTGAGGACACGCTTTATGAAGATGCCATCAAACGAACAGGTACAGTTTTGCTTCTTTAGATAATTATCCTCCATAAGAGATTTGCATTAGAGATCTGAATCAGAAACTTTTCTGTTCAATTTCATATTTTCACATGTTCGTACATTGGTTTGCCCATAAGAACAAGATTTTGCAGAATGCTACCTGCCTTTAGATCTTAGTTTCTTTTCATTTTCAAGTTTAATAATAATTGAAAAGCCAAGGTCACTGAAGGGGAGATTTCAGCATTCAGTACATTCAAGTTATTTTTGTGGGATTTAATGGCATTTGCAGGAATGCATATTGCACCAAGTTTGTGGTTGCAGCTGATACTTTGATACGGTTAAAGGAAAAGATTATTTGGTTACTGGAGAGTACTTTTACTTTGGAAAGTGATGTCCTGCTTGCAGAGCTCATGTTTTACTAAAAAATCTTACTTCTATCTTTCATGCATCAGATGCAAGCTTATTGATAAGTACATGTACAGGCCTTAAATTTCATTGATTGTAGTCATAGCAGACGACAAAATTTGGATGCAGAGTATAAAAATTCATGTTACGAGAAAAATATGATAAACTGTGTGCTATATTGTGTAGGCTATGGCAAATTTCATTGGCTGGTCCTCATCCTCTGTGGCTGGGCAGTGTCCAGTGATGCAATAGAAGTCCTTTCTGTGTCATTCATGCTGCCCTCAGCTGAGAAAGACCTCAGTATGTCCTCCCAGGATAAAGGCTGGCTTAATGCAATCATATTTGTTGGTGAGTTTTTTACTTCTAAAGACTTTCAGGTGTGGTGGCTCAGCTCAGGGTTGTGGGTTTGTAAACTGCTAGTTTACATTGTATGTACCGTTCCAAGTTTATTATGAATACAATAACTTTAACTTGTTAACTCTTCTTATAGGATTATATATTAATTATAAATGGACTTGACTACAATTTTATTCTTCTTATATGTAACTTTACCGTTAATTTTCATTTTGGTGATTTTTCTCAACAGGTATGATGATAGGGGGGTACTTTTGGGGCTCGCTGGCTGACCGTCACGGTCGCCGCACCATTCTGATGGGTTCACTAACCGTGAATGGACTTGGGGGATTGGTCTCCAGTACTTCACAAGTGTTCTGGATTTTCCTGCTTGCCAGATTCATCAGCGGTATTGGGTATGCTGACTTTAATTGATATAATCAAACTTATCTTCAAGTTACCAAATAGTCTTAATTATCTAAGTAAACATCAGACCTTGTCGTATCATTTCAGTTACACTAGTTGGTGATGCATGTATTTCAATGACTAAATGCCAATGATGAAACGATTGTCGCCGACAATTGATTGTCGATCATTTTTGACTCTTCAATTCAGATTATAGACTCTATTATTCATAATCGATTGTCACCTGTACACTAATTAATATTCAATCCGATATTCATCTGACTGTTACTCCCGCTTTTATACCGAGACATGTGCGGGGGAGAGTCAGAGTGGATTCCACATTAAAAATTGGGAATTCAGTGACACCAGCTAGTGTGTATACTGCACATATCCATAAAACTAAATAGAAATAACCCCAAAAATAGTAAAACATCTATTAACTACATGTAAATACCGATTATATCGATCATTGATCGAAACAGTTCTTTCGATAATGATCGATTATGAAATTTTCCCGATTTTTCAACACTACTAAAAGCATCACAATTATTGGTGAAAATAATCACTGTGTTTTGACTTGTATGATGAATTATACAGACTTTTCTCTACTTAATGAGCGATGAATTGTACAGCCTTTACTCCACTTAGTGAGCGATGAATTATACAGCCTTATCCCTACTTACATCGTTGGATACCCACGGCTGATCTCGTCTTCTACTCATCATGAGTAGAAGATGAGATCAGTTGTGGGTATCCGACGATGCCCTACTTAATGAGTGATGAATTGTACAGCCTTATCCCTACTTAATGAGTGATGAATTGTACAGCCTTTTCTCTACTTAATGAGTGATTAATTGTACAGCCTTATCCCTACTTAATGAGTGATGAATTGTACAGCCTTATCCCTACTTAATGAGTGATGAATTGTACAACCTTTTCTCTACTTAATGAGCAGAGTAGGAGGAAGCATACCTGTGATATTTTCATACTTCACTGAATTCCAACCAAAGGAGAAGCGAGGAAAAATGATCAGTGCCTTGGCAACATTTTGGATGTTTGGAAATATCATTGCTGCTGGTACGTGTTTTTCTTTTATGATAAATTTAATATAACGATTCCTGTTTTTGGTACCAGTCTCAGAATTGTAAAGAAAGGTGAAGATTTGACAGAGACTCTTTGCTTTTTCAGTATATGTGTAGATGGTACAGGCCTAGGTAAAATCATACATGTAATACATATCATGCATGATTCATTCTGCTTAGAGGCTGCCATTCTCCGCTAGACTTCTTTGGATCACACTTTATGGGTGTTTTTTTTTTCAAACTGCAGAAAAAAAGAAGGGCCTCTCAGACTAATGTAAGAGGCAATAACATTTAATTCAAAGTTACAACTCTTCTATGTCGCAGGTCTAGCCTGGTCAGTGATTCCCCGTGATATCGGTTACTTCAGTCCAAACTTTAAGTACAACAGTTGGAGAATATTTGTGGCCCTCTGCACCATTCCTAGTCTTTCATCTGCTGTGTTCTTTGTCTTCATGCCTGAAAGTCCAAAGTTCTTGCTTTCTGTAAGTATAAAGCGAATTTTGCAATCATGTTAGCCAAGAATTTTGAAGAGTGCATACCGTTTCCAAAACTATACATTTAAGTAGTCAAAATGTAGTATGGTATAGTATGCATTCCTTTGAGCTAAGTGGTCATCATAAATTGTTTTGGAATCATGATGTTTTGGGAATCAGAATAAAATGAACCTTACATTGCATTTTTAGGTAGGACAAAACAAAAATGCTTTGTCTGTATTAAGACTTATATACAGAAAGAACAATCCCAGATTATCAAAATATGATGTAAGTATACAGTAACCTAACCTTGAATCTTTATTTTAAAATTCGGTTATTTCTTTTTGCAAATTTAAGTCAAAATGCTATATTATGTATACATGTATTTTATTTATAACAATTACTTTGTTGCCAAAATTAATGACATTTTTATAAGTATTTTTTGAAGATTTATTTTTAAGAAAAGAATTTCTGGAAATTCAATAAGCCAGTCAAATTACCATAGTATATTTACTGAAACAGCAGAATAACTAGATCTGCAGGTATATTTTAACTTTACGAGATACAATCCTAATGGATAATATGCCTACCACACTGTTACAATATACAGTATTGGTGATTTGGTTTCAGATACTTTTCTTTTCTTTTCTTAAATGATAGTATGAAATTTACAGGTGACTTCAGTAGTATTAGACCGAGACTACAGGCCAACACATCAGAGTGATGATCGACAAAGAGGTTGTGTCTCAGGAATGTCACAAAATCTCAAAAGTGTAAGTTTCCTCTCAAATTTATTCTGTATCATAATATGATGATTTAACACACATCAAACATTTTAGATATTATATTACAATTTATCATCCACAATCTGTACATGTACGGTCTCTAAATGCTGTAATATATTTTACAGCTAATGTCTACCTCAGGTGAGCTGTTTAGGCCTCCTCTCCTTAGATCTACTGTCGTCATGCTTATCATCAACTTCTCACTCAGCTTTGGGTAAGCATGTTTGTCTTGCAATTTTAAATTTGATTGTAAACCCTATACATTCTAAAATTTTATTATATGGTGCATCAAAATTGGTACCGTATAAGTTTTACATTATGACCCCAGTCTATGTGAAAGTTTTTTGGACCACACAGGACATTAGATCCTGTGTAATCAATGAACACACCGCACCGAACCAAATTTTGTCAAACCGAAAAACCTAATGTAAAAAAGTGAAACACGTGAAAACGCATCGTCGGCTACCCACGGGTGCTTCTATTCGATTCTCTCCATCATGAGGGAGCGTGAGTGGACTCAAAACCATGGTTTGCGACGATGATGAAAACGCAGAACCAAGGAAATCTTATTAATTATACCAGGGATCCCTCCCACATAATACTATAGACGGTTCATGCGGTTTTAATCACATTCATTTACGTATTTGGATTTGTGTGATAATTAAATCACTCCGCGTCAAAATAGTAAAGCTCAAAACCGGACACTGAGACATCGGACATTTCGGTCCAGTGTAAAATATGACGTATCGGACCTAAGGCACTGCACATCAGTCAGGTCCGACGGTCCGGTGTCTTTCGCATAGACTGTGACCCCTGGGTCGAGGCCTCTGCTGGTGGACTGTTAGTCCCCGAGGGTCTCTACAGCCCAGTAGCTAAGTACTTTGTTACTAGCTTGAAAATACGGATGTATATTTAATTGCTGTTATAAAATTTAGAAATTCATTTCAAAGTTAAGGATTATCTCCCTCACGCATAGCTCTCATCCTTAGACGAATTTGACTCCACTTTTTTGGCACACTGTTTTTCCCCATAATCGCTCTAAAACTTCATTGTTATTTCGGATTTCAAACATTTCGGTTGAGCATCACTGAAGAGACATTATTTGTCGCAATGCGCATCTGGTGCATCAAAATTGGTATAAGTTTTGCATGTAAAGCATGAGTATGAAATTTAAGCAAATGATACATCATAATGGCACATATCATTATATTTTTAAATCTTTTATCCTGAAATGTGCAAAATGTATACACATTAACTTAGTACACTCATAGTGTAAACAGGTATAAATTTACCATCTTGAAGTAATAGTGAATTGTTTTGGTTGATGTTTTAATAATTTATGAAACAAATTTTGCCTTTCAATTTTATGATGCAATATGCATAGCAAAATTTTATGCACTGTAGAAAAAATAATCTTGTAAAATCTAATTTAATCTACAATATGGAAACTTGATATTTTTTCTGTAATAGATTTCACTATCCTGTAGATATGGTCTCTCTGAAATAGATTTTACTATCCTGTAGATGCTATGGCCTTTTTATATTGGACTTCACTATCCTGTAGATATGGTCTTTCAGTAATAGATTTTACTATCCTGTATACTATGGCCTTTCTGTAATAGATTTTACTATCCTGTAGATACTATGGCCTGTGGATGTGGTTTCCTGAACTGTTCCATCGGGTTGAGCTGTATGGGGGGTCACCCTGTGACCACCACTCCACACCCCCTAACCGGACGGACAACACCACAAAGTTTCTGGATTCTGAATGGATCTATTTCTCAGGATTTATGACAGCACTCTCCAATCTTCCAGGGAATCTCCTGACTATCTACCTCATGGACCAGATTGGAAGGAAACTCCTCCTGGGTAATAAGAGATAATCAGAGGAATTCCTGTGTCTTATTTTATATATAAATCTGTACTTGATAGTAGATTTACCCATAGGTATGAAAATGAATGCTGTATATACACTTAACAAATGTTCAAGTTGGTCACCCTGGAATTTGAATCATAACAAAATATTTGATAGAATTCAAGGAATTTCAACATTTTATTTTCAAAAGTATGGTTCTTCTGAAGAATGACAGGACGTTTATGGATGTCATGGGAGATCCATCATCACAAGGGGTCAGGCTACTGAACAGACTGAAAATGCTTCATTGACAATCAGAGAAATTGACAAGATTCACAATCATAAAGTATCACCCCAAGCAGTCAAGAATTTTATGAAGAGGGTGGAACTGTTTTCCAGTCCACTCCTAAATGAATTAGTGTTGCCATAGAGACAAAGTAGCTCCTTTTCACAAGAGACATTTGTACAAATGTACCATTCCATGACCAGCTAAATTGACAGGATGAAAATTTTGAGAACACAACTGCTTATAAGAAGAAATATACATATATTTGTGCACAAAATTGGCAGCAAATCAGGCAAATGCTGACTTGGGTGCATTGGTTTTGCTGATGACAATGATAAATTTTATCATCACACACCACACCAGCATTGAGCATAACTTGGGAATTTAGATTTTTTAGTTCCCGTTTGTTATTAGCTTGTTAGGATAATCAACCAATTACAAAGCTAAAGATATGCATTTTCTATCTGCAGTAAATTTCTAAAACTATTTGTGGTGTGCTGGTCATCTTCAAAATAAGAACTTTTATACAGTACATGTATACATATACCTGATATGTGTGCAATAATTATTCGTTGAATGTCCCAGCCAAGTTTTGCTTGTGTAAAAGTATGTTTAATAACATTTTAAGAGAGAAGTGAAAACAAATTTATAAATGGAAAATTATGTCTTCATCTTAGAAATGCTGATGGTATGGTTTATGATCAGTGATATCATGTCCACGAGTATTGGGTTTCTAACATTCCAGATATGATTATTTACATTTTACAGCCACTAGTATGGTGTGATTATTTACTGTTTTTTACAGCCACTAGTATGGTGTGATTATTTTCTTCTTTTTTTTTTTTTACAGCCACTAGTATGGTGTGATTATTTTCTTTTTTTACAGCCACTAGTATGGTGTGATTATTTTCTATTTTTACAGCCACTAGTATGGTGTGATTATTTTCTTGTTTACAGCCACTAGTATGGTGTGATTATTTACATTTTACAGCCACTAGTATGGTGTGATTATTTTCTTTTTTACAGCCACTAGTATGGGGTGATTATTTACTTTTCTTACAGCCACTAGTATGGTGTGATTATTTTCTTTTTTTACAGCCACTAGTATGGTGTGATTATTTTCTTTTTTTACAGCCACTAGTATGGTGTGATTATTTTCTTTTTTACAGCCACTAGTATGGTGGGCTCCGGAGTCAGTGTGTTCTTTATTCCGTTCGTTCGAGACAGGTGGCAGAACCTGGCCATTTCCTGTTTGTTTGGAGCTGTGTCGACCATAGGCTGGAACTCCTTGGATGTCCTCTCGGCAGAACTGTTTCCAACCAATGTCAGGTTAGCTGAATTTATTAATTTTCACTTTGTTCAGGTCTCAGTATGGGTGCTACCACATGTCGGCATACCTTGTGAAATGTCCTTGATGACCACATTGTAAATTGTCCTTTGAGAGAACACACCTCTCTATTTTCCCAGTCAGGAAAATGCCTCTATAGTTTATCAATAAACTTTGCTGTATTCAAACATTTAATGGAGAAAATGATTTATTGCGTTAGATTAAATAAATGTGCCCCAAAATATGCCTTTCACTTTGATTTACCCCAGCTAGTGTTATGATCAATATGTTTGATACTTAAAAAGTCAGCATTAATTGAACTTCATAGATTTGGATAATGTACCAGAACTGATTGATATAATTCTGAGGGTGAAAGACATTGAATAGCAAGAAATACATGTATGTTAAGATTTTGTGAAATCAAATAATTTGTTGGGTAAAGGTTTTCAATCACCTCACAAGGGCATAATGTCTCACAATATATTTTACAGGTCCACAGCATTTGGTATACTGTCAGGGGTTGGTAGAATAGCCGCCATTTTGGGAAATGTTGTGTTTGGTGAGCTGGTTGATCTTCATTGTTCTATTCCAATGATTCTTGTAGCAGGACTACTGGTATTTGGGGGCCTGATTTCAATACGCCTCCCCAGCACTGTACAGACTGATATCCACTGATTTCAAATTAAAGTCATCATTGGCCTTGAGTGTACAGGATTTTACTGATATTTCAAAGTTTCTAATTTGCATTTCACAATAGTTATGACAAGCAGGTGCTGGTCTCAAAATGTTTGGACAACTGTTTTGTATTAATCTGGGATAAAGTATTTTGGGGGATTTTTTCTGTTCCAATATCAAACAACTTGTATCTGTTTTTTAAGATTAATGTACTGTTAAAGAATTGTCTGCACAGTATTTTAAATCAGATGTACAGACTCGTATAGACAACTGTAAGTTGATAGACTATATCCAAAAGGTTCAAAACAAGATCAAATATAAAAAGGGGGAAAATCAAAATTTTAGGAACAAACACTGTACATCAGGAAAATTTCACCCTCATTTTATTTTTATTTTCACTCATTTTGTCCTCATTCTAAAGAAATTAAAGAGTGAATTCAAAAAGAGGGCAAATTTTAAAGGGTTATGTCAGTTTTTGTGTGAATTCAAAATGGCAAAATAGTTTGTCAATGCATCTGCTCAAAAAAAAACATGGGGTAAAATGTTTCCAGTACACAGTGATTTTATCTTCTGATATTTATTTCCATGTGCTGTACTCCACATTCTTTTACTGTATACCATTATGTTATTTTACTTTTGTAATGTATTGAATTGTTTGAAATTTAGAAGGCACTGGGGAAGAATGATGTGATGCAAAAATTTATTTACTTTTTTTGCACTAATCGAGCTATACCTTCCCTAATTAAAAGTACAGATGTACCTATTAATAATAATTTATTATTTTCATTATTATTTGTTAAACTTTGTCTTCATATTGGTATGTATCTATCCTTGAACATGTGCAATACTAAGTAAATTTTTATGACTGTTGATGGACAACATAAATCTGTGAATGTATTCTTTTATTGTAGTTTACATTTTAATGCTGAAGTTAGATATGTACTGTGCGTGTACAGTATTTTATATAGGACTTTTCAGTGCTCATTTTTTCAATTTTGGTTATAGAGAAAAAGTAAAAGATATTGTTTCTCTTTAAATTTGATTTTGAATTGGGAGGGGGGGGGGTCCTAGCAGTAAAAGGACAATACATATTCCTGAAATACAAAGCACAATCATGCATATTATTTTTAGGGATGGTATCAAACTTTATTGTATTTCAATTCATTTACTATTTTTAATTGAAAGTTTTTGGTATTTTACAGAACTATTTATACATACATTCTCACACATAGTAAGTTAAGTATTATGTAATTAAAGCAAGGTTGGAAAAGACTTTAATCAAATAGATTTTTCCATAATGTTTAAATTTGTTTGAAATTATTAATGTTACATTTCTTTAAAAATATACATTTATCAATTTCATCTTCATGTATTGTAAGATACCCTCAAAATATAAGTCGGTGTTTGGTTTTTGTTTTTTTTTTTTGGTTTTTTTTTTTCCTTTTAATTTATTTATTTGATTACAGACTTTATTCCAGTAATTAATGACATACAAATGTCTGCCTGGTAATCTTCAGTATGATTTTCTATTGCACCGAGACATGCAGTTAGATAGGTGTTCACGATTGTGAGACATGTCATGTTATGTTAGAATATAATGTCAATGGATGCTGTATCATGACGTAAACATGCTACTAGTGTATTATTATCAGGTTTTTATTGTGAATATATTTGTTTTACATCCCTTTGAGAATTTTTCACTCATATTTAGGCGTAACCAGTAGATCTATGCATGGCACTCAGCAAGGGTTTTTTGACTGTCTTCACCATTTTACACATTAGGTCGGACACAGCTAATCAAAATACCATTAAGACGAGAGGTAAACATCAAGCAAATTGACTAATGGTTTATCAGTAAAACACAGTTTGAGTTCTCAAACCTAGAAGAAAGTGGCTAGTTTTCCCCAGATTCATAATGTTATTTCAAAATATGTGATATTTTTATATGGAAAATTGATTATATACAATAAAAAGAGAATTGATTTTTTTCTTGAAAAAAATGTCATCGGTAATTCTACAATATGCAGTTGTGTAGAAGAAGCATATGGAAGTTGAATATGTACAGAAGGACGTTGACAAAACATGTACCTAGACCCCACCCACACCCGATTTATCTATGATGTAGAGAAATAATGCACTACACACCCTAAAGTTATGAAACGGTTGTTCGCAGTTTCGTTTTTACAGATTCATCCTACATGCATTCTCATATATATATATAGAGAGAGAGAGAGAAAGAGAGCAGCGTGCATTGTAAAATTTTGTACTTATTTCATTACATTAAGGTCCAACGTTGCAAAGATACAAATTTGTACCTAGCTTTGACGGAGCATCTGCATACGGGGGGAAAATGTTAACTTTTTAATGGTTTGGTCATGTTTATTTTATTTGTAATTGTAAACTGTGCGCATACAATTAGTGTTTCCGTAGCGTGATATCACCAGCATTAAGTGAAGTGGATTGAAATTAATCGTGCCTGGCACTTAAGGAGGTATGCTACACCAGAGAAATTTGATGTAGATGAAAAGTGTAGGATATGTACAAAAATATTTTGAATTTGAAAATTTTCAAATTTACTTTATTTTGTCAAAAAATACAGTTTTAGTAGAAGGTAATCTGAAAAAAAATTAAAACCCCTGCTGGACTCGAACCTGCGACCTACAGTTCAGCAATCGGTATTCTAACCTACTGAGCTACTCGGCTAGGTATTTAAGTAGAAAAGGAAAAGTCAAATATTGCTGATATCGATTTTGTCATCCATGTTTTTAAAGGAAGTCAGCCATTATGACGATGTAGAGTACTACCTTAATTACTACCATAGTGAGCAGGGAGGCTTATCATCACACAGAATTATCGTTTCTAATAAAAAAAAAACACACATGACATTCACTTTTAATATCGGACAGTGGCAAAGGAACTGACTAAAGGTCCATGTTAAACGTCATATATCTAGGCTGGACGCACTGCCGGGATCAAGGATCACTATAATTACCGGCTAAAAACCTCTACAGCTAAAGAGCTTGTGTTGACGTTAAATATATACACAGGGGCTAAGCCCGTTTTGGGCCCGAACTCTGTGATACCATAAATCTATATTTATGGTATCGCAGAGTTCGGGCCCAAAACGGGCATAGCCCCTGTGAATATATAAAGTACCGACTTTTAAAAAAAATGTACTTGCTTTACAAACGCGAGTCAAGTGGGGTATACCGTGAACGGCGCGGCGGACTTGTGTGTACTTTTTTGTGACGTAACAATAAACAAAACGATGACGTCACTATATTGTTTTCATAGTGAAGATAGGAGAGGGGTCAATGCTGGGAAAAGTAAGGAAGTATGGAATGCATTGACGATAAAAAATATTTCAACATCATTTGTTGTGAAGAAGTACATAATGAAGAAAAGATTACCAATCGTCTTGGCATGTTGAATGCTACTAAGGAATTTTCGGCAGAGAACTCGTTAAGCGACACCGACGTGGGTAAAGCATGTCGAGAGACGACAAAAATGTATCATGAAAATGTTCAACTGCATGAATTAGGATCCGGTGCCAGTTTGAATAGAAAATCCGTCGATCTGTCTGAGTGTGCTGATGTTATACGGCGGTCGAAGAAAATTTTAGCAAGTAGTAGTAGTTTTCAAAGAAATGAGTTGGCGTCAGAGAATCAAGAACTACAATTTGTAAAACCTAGTATCAACCCTGGTGATGAAAAGGGAATCGATAATAACAATGACAGAGAAGATCAGTCAACCTGTGTAATGGGAGCAGAAATTGAAAGTCTGATATCTGATTTACAAACTGTTTCTAAACTCCTTAGGAACAATAATTCAAAGACACGGAACAGTGACAGGAACGCTACACCGTCAAGTTATTCCGCGAATACGCCAAAGAACAATATAAAACGTTCTGTTACGTCAAGGCAAAGCACGGAGTCAATACCCCTCCAGGATTCGGACGAATCTGTCGTTTCTATGTTATGTGACAGAAGTTCTGATAATGGGTTCTCTAGCCTCTACTCCAATGTAGAAACTCTGGATAGGTCGATTTCTTCTGAGATAGATTACTCCACTAGCATCGTCAGCGAATCTTCATACACAGTCACAGAGGGTGACAGGAGGCACTGCTACAGAGGAAAGATCCAGCACGTAAACGCTCAACACGAGTACTCGCTAAGCGCTCTCATGACGGATTATCAGCCACACTTTGATCAAGGCAAAACCCGTGTTCCAGTAGTTCTGAAAGCAGAGGCGATGTACAACAATGGCGAACTTGAGATAACTGTGAGAGACGATAGGAACAGATGTCCTCAAAATGTAGATATTAAAATTACAGTGGTCCATGGCGTTCCAAAGAAGAGAGTTAACTCCAAGTTTGCTGCCTACAGCGTTGTGCCCCGATTTCCTGGAATTTTTGCCTTGGACCGGGATGTTGTGAAGCATCGCGCAATGCGTCCAGCCTTTAACACACGCATTAACCCGGAAGCTGTAGAGAGATATGGACGCATATTTCGGTCGAAATAGAGATATAATCGTCAATTCATCAATACTTAAGGGTTCCAATTCAGGGAACTTCGTTTTGATACATCAGTATTTTTTTTTTTTTTTTTTTTTTTTTTTTTTTTTTTTGCTTTCATGCATGTAATGCTGAATAAAGAAAAGCTGAAAAACTAGTTACTGGGTATCAATTTGAAGGTTTAAGACAAAGTGGTTCTCGACTCTGAAAAAGGTTACACATTACAATACATATACAACATAGTATATAACTAAAAAAGTTTACAAATTACAATACATATACAACATAGTATACAACTAGACTTCATATTATGAAGTTTGAATTGAAATTGCAAAAACTGATACTGCAGTATCCAGGATCGAAATGACCGACCTGATGTTCAAAAAATGGATTGTATTGTTCATGTTCACGGGTAAATGTCCTCACTGAACAGCTGCTGTTTAACAAATCACTATAATTAGGGATGGTTCATCATCATGATATAATTATACTGCTTCTGTATTTCAATCTTCCTGCTGAAACTCGAACAAAAACGAACTGAACATCCCTGTAAAAATGACTGCTTTTATGATGACGACGAATGCCTCAATTTTTTCACAAGGCTGAATTATTTTTTTTATACAACATGTGTTAGTTAGCCATCCTAGACGAATTAGCATAAATTTGCTTTAATTCAGAAATTTGACTTTAAAATGTAACAAAACTATTGAAATCTAAGACTACACAGTATCTGCGTCTCGTCAAGGTGACATAGCTTTTCTCCACTCCGTGTTTGTAATGAGTTTTGGTCGGAAGAATGCAATGGCAACAGTATAAAGAATCGCGAACATAGCGGACTCCGATAATCAGATCAGGTGGTGTACTGGATCCATTTATTGTTTCCAAATAATGGATTGCAGGTATTTTAAACTATTCTGTATCAAAAGAGGCGTTTAAATGGCTTTGTCTTATTGGAAAAGCTGTTTCAATACAATAGCCGCGGTTTGTTTATTTTATTTGGACTTATTTGAAATTCTTACATAGTGTGTACAGAGATGTTTTTAAAATAGCCATTTGATAGAGTGGAGGGTATTTTACTGATACGATAAACCGGACAGTGTTTAATGGAAAACTCTTTTAAATTCAATTAATTAATCATTTTCAAGGTTTGCCTTTCTTTAAAATCGTTACAAAGAACTCGATGAATTTAAAATGTTGCTATACACACGCATTGAACATGGAATGGATGGGCGTCAATTGGAATTGATTGGGGCTGAGAACAGCCATGTTTTCTGTCCCTGAACGTGTCTGCAGTGGGGGTATAGTTCTTGGTCTTTTCACATTGAGAGGATATATCTGTGATAGAGAGACGGGCTGACTATGGCTTTCTTGTGTCCAAGTCGAGTTGGTCGAGGAACGAAAGAAAAAAAGAGGAAAGGTAAAGAAAATGCCTTTATAAATTATTACACTTAGCAAACATTGGTCGTGTAGAATCTAAATTTTAAAAAATCAATCTCCTACATCATTTCCTTATTAACGTATTTTGCTTTGTCTACATTAAAATGCTCCCGATTTCCTTCCTTTAATAACATATTTGCAAGGTCTCAAGAACGTCACTCCTTATACAAATTACATATCTAATACTTCTTGATTAAAAGGAGAAGCAAACAGGGGTATAAGCAGGCGGTAATTTGTTACTACTCGGAAAAGTGTACAAGGTGTGACTAATGGACCATTTACACACCTTATATTCTTTGTTAGCATACCTCAGTGTTACATATTTAAAATTAAATATGATATGCGCACGGATTTAAACTTCCAAAATGCCACACATTATGAAGAGTGCACATTGATTCCCTGTCTTTTATGACTTTTTATTTCAGTCACATCGTCTGCCATCTTCGGTAGGATCACTGGAAGTGACAGCGTGGATACCCTTGTCAGAGTCGGTCTGGAGAAACAGCATGGGCTCCCTCCCAATGCAAAAATGGTTGTTCTGCAGGATTTTACTCCTCAAGCCGACAGGGAAATGGAAGTCAAGCGCGGGCAAGAAGTGTTTCACCTCTACAGAGAAAATGATTGCCTCTACAGAGAAAATGATTGGTGCTATGTCATCACTCTTGATGGACGCGAAGGGTTTATCCCGGAGTCCTTTTGTTTGGGAGTGTCTAACTCTCCCAGTTTACACTCCAAAAGTAAATCCAAAGATTCTCCAAGGAATTCCGGAGAATACAAATCGTTCGATACCTTTGACTCGGATTCTTTCTTTTCATGTACAGAGGATTATGTTAATGACGTCACTGACGGTGTTAAAAGATTATCCACTCCTTTAAACCAGCTGAATGTAGTTGACTACCAGAATGTCACTGTGGCACCGGAAGTAAGACCATTCCGGAAGACTTCTCATGGACATTTTATTGTGTTGTTCGACTTTACGGCGCAGGACGAAAATGATATATCGGTGGAGCGAGCTGAACTTCTTGACGTTCTTAATATTGAAGATCCGGACTGGTCCTGGGTACGCCGAGGAAACGGGGAGGAGGGATTTGTACCCAAGTCCTACATATGCCCAGTGGAACCACTGAAGGCTCAAGGTAACTCGAAGAATAATAACATATTTTATGAATTTAAGGCCGGAGTGATGTGTTCAGCATTCTTATTATCTCTAATACTTCATGTTGTTTTATTTAATTTCTTGCAGAGAAAATGTTAGCTCTGCAGAACAAACAGAAACGAACAAGCACTCCGACAATCCGCCAACCTCTTCTATCGAATCTCTCACCAAGGCGGTACTCCCAGTCAAGAGAACCTCCGGTGGCTCCTCCACTTCGAAATCCCCTTAGGACATCGGCAATCAGAAACCGTTATAATGAACTTGATCAAGAATCGAATTACTCCGACACTCAAAAAGAACAGCATCGGTCAACTTCGGCATCCCGACAGAATGGCGATAAGTACTCGGTTCTGAGGTCCCCGCTTGTGATGTCACATCCGGTCAAAAGGTCAAATTCTCCATCAAGAGCCCCCAATAGTGCAGAAACAATCCATCAAGGGGATAATTCCATACATTCTTCACCTCTGATTGTTTATGATCAGCCATATTCTCAGAGAGTAACCAGTCGTTCTCCTTCTCCTAGGTCACATGCGCACTCAGAATTAACCAATCAGAAAACGCATCATCGCACGCGATCTGCCTCGCCGGCCTCTTCCGTTGGTTACGAGAATGTGGGTTCAAGCTCCATTTCTGGTACTGAAATCGTTACCAATATCGGTGCAACAAAAAAGTCATCTCTATCTTTATCAGATCAAGACCTCTATAAGAAACGAAAGCAAAGCGATGACAGCAACAACAAATACAGTTCTTACCAAAACTTGTCATATGGGGCTTACAGTCTTGTTCAGAATGAAAGTCTGGGAAACGATATTAGTCACATACAAAATACCACAATGAATCGAGAGTCTGTTTCCCCGACACGGTCTTATAACACTAAAACAGAATTTGGACCGGTGTGCTCTTCATCCAGCGCTAGATACATGTCTAATGACAATGCCCAAGCATTCAACAGCCATGGCTCCGAACTAGTGATGATGTACGATTTCAATGATGAAAGTCGAGGAGGACTGAACGTTAAACGTGGAGATCTGATATACGCCAACGGCGCGGATCAACAAGGAACGGACTGGCTCTGGGTTTTTTACGCTCCTACCAGTCAGTATGGATATGTTCCCAGGAATTATGTAAAATCTACACAATTAAAGACAGCTCTTTGATGCTTAATCCTTATTATATCCATGTATGAAAAATATGAATATCACAAATTAAATTATGCTTATTTTTTAATTTTATACATGTATTTAAACTTATAGAGACAATTTGGCCTTTATCAGCAATTTTAATTACAGCGGTATAATTTCTACTACCCATCCGTCAACTGTCATCTCGTTACAACTGTAAAACAAGAGATGCATCTGACCTATCTGTTGTTTAAAAAAAAACACTTCAGTATTCTAATCTATATGTATATATACTGAACGAAAAAGGGTATAGTCAGTTAAGTTTGTTGTTAATTAATCAAGTCCCGTGGGGATCTGGGTTAGAATAGGTCCTCAGTACCCCTTGCTTGTCGTAAAAGGCGACTAAATGGGCGGTCCTTCGGATGAGACCGCAAAAACCGAAGTCCCGTGTCACAGCAGGTATGGCACGATAAATATCCCTCCCTGCTCAAAGGCCATAAGCGCCGAGCATAGGCCTAAATTTTGCAGCCCTTCACCGGCAATGGTAACGTCTCCATATGAGTGAAATATTCTTGAGAGGGCGTAAAACAATATAATCCTCACATCTTCTATTTAACCCAACCCCTTACTTTTTGGCTGAGAGAAATTATAGCTAACCTTGGGTGATAAGTAAAATCCCACACTGCTTCCCTTTAGTATTTTGAAACGACTATTTGATAGCTAGTATCATTTCATTTCTATGCCCCCGCCACAAAGTGGTCGTGGCATATAGTACCCTTGTCCGTCCTTTCGCGACACCCAGTTTTTCGAACCTTTTTTCTAAACGCCTTGAAGGTGTATATTGATGAGTTACAGATTGGGTTAGAAAAAAATTACTGTTGTGACCAGTTTTCCAGACCCCCCCCCCCCCCCCCTGTAAAACGCCTTAAAAGATATTAAAATGATATTTTGTAAGCAGGTGTATATTGATAACTTAGTGAGAGTGGAAGTTTTGTTTCGGTTTGTTGGTTTCTGATGGAGTTGTGCCCCTTTAACGTAGAAAAATTACTGTTATTCTAGTTTTATATTATCATTTGCATTTCTGGTCTTGAAAAGGGGAGGGGGATTCTGCAAATAAAAAACGTAATATATTGTATGAGGTCAGAATATACATGTATTTCTGATTAGTTAGAATTATCTATTCTACAATAGTAGTCCAGGACAAATTATCCATTTACAAGGCAGCACTAGCCTTATATTTTAGGGGGTGGGGTGGAATGTGGTTGGCACTTGAAATGCTAACCCCATCCCATCACCCCACCCCCCTCTAAATATAAGACTTGTGTTGAAACCCACAAAGCTATGGAATACAGCCCCCCCCCCCCACCCCCACCACGCCTTCAAACATCAAATATGATAGATTTTATTCTTATAGAAATGCAGGTACATATATGTCCAAAAGCACTTAAATTTTGTCAGAACTCATTTGTTTAAAGAGGATTTGCCTCCAACTAGGACTTCGTCCTGAACCCTCTAGGGGCCTCAATACAACCCTCAGACATCCATCAGTTTATACATGACAATTGTATATATTAAGTCAGATGGGAGGGGGGCCTTTGTAAGAGAAGCCTAGACGGTTGTTGTGAAAGATGGAGCCATGTGCATAGTGCGTGATATGTATTAGTAAAGCATCAATTTATTGTTTTTATATAGGTAGTGAAAATCCGAATTTATTTCATTTATTAGGCCTAATAGATTATTGTTGATTCATTGTTTGAATTACGCGTGTTAAGGCGCTATGAAATAGCACATTATAACGTCCAAAACTCTCATTTCATGTGGTGTTGAAATTAACAAATCCCTGTAATTAGGACCCAGTCTAATAGGAGGGGTGCCCTATAATGATCAGTATGTGGGTCCGTCCGTCTGTCTGTGTGCTTGTGTGGGTCTGTCTGCGTGCTTGAGTGGGTCTGTCCGTCCGTCTGTGTGGGTCTATCCGTATGTGTGCTTGTGTGGGTCTGTCCGTCCGTCTGTGTACTTGAGTGGGTGTGCTTGTGTGGGTCCGTCCATCTGTGTGCTTGTGTGGGTCTGTCCGTCCGTTTGTGTGCTTGTGTGGGTCTGCCCGTCTGTCTGTGTGGTGTGTGGGTCTATCCGTCTGTGTACTTGTGTGGGTCTGTCCGTCCGTGCAAACACTTTTCTGGACCCTTTTTTTTTTTTTTTTTTTGCTATCCCTGCAGTTATCAAATTGATTTTTTTTAATATGCGAAGTTATCTAAATCTTGAAATGGTACAGATTAAGTTTGAGTATGGGCTTCGATAACCTAGTTTTGAAAAACGCTTTAAAACATCGAACTTTACAAATACCAGGGATTTGATAGATTTCCGGACGTTTTGGCTATATCCTTGCAGCTATTGAAAATCTTTACATGAACTTATACTAATGGGTTTCAGATTAAGTTTCAATTTCGGGCTTTATTATCTGAAAAAGTTATATTGTGTATGAAAAGAAATATTTCTTTCACTCACTCTCACAGACTTTTCCATTAACAATATACTAAAGTTTATATATTTCAATGGGGAAAAATCAAGATACAAACTTCTTCCTTTAATTTTATTTCGCCGTGTGTAGATGATTAAATAAATAATTTAAATACAAAGACTTCCTTTACATCAATATTGAATGTTTACACTACATGTCAATGTATGTAAGTATCACTATCCCAGGTTCTGTAAATCTCCTGACATAAAACAAGACCTTTTGATAATGCCTGCCATCACAATGATATCTAGATTACATTTTTGTACTACGCTGCGGACACAATGTCATTTTAACTTCTGATTGATTGAAATTTATAAATGAAACCTACACAACAGTAGAATAAAAACGGATACTTGTATATACCTGAATATTTTCAAGAGCCATTACAAGTACAACAAACAGTCATTAGTTCTACATACTGTAGATTCTATTTTACGCGAGTACTTGATATGGCGAAATGACTCGTATACGTCAATTCGCGTGAACATGAATTCGCGTGCGGTCTGTTAATCAAGAGTTTCAACATGTTGGGGGGGGGGGGGGGGTACCAAAAGAAAAATAAAAGCATGTAATTGATATATTTCGTGAGTGATGCCTCTCGCGAAATTACACGATGATAAATTCTGCGCGTATATTTAGGAATTTATAGTATATATCACGTGTATTGGGTGGTGGGTGTGTCCCCGTAGTTTACATCGCTGTCAGTTTTGACATTGTTGTATGAATAAAGAGCTTGAACTATTACAATGCCGAATATAGTTTTTCAGATGAATTTAAAACAAATAAATGTAGAGTTGGGGACAAATTTCCTTTCACCTTTTCTCGGTCTCAGTTCTGTTATCACAGCGATCTTACCAGTCGTGGTAGCTCAGTGTGGTTGAGCATTCGCTTCGTCACCGGGAGATTGTGAGTTCGGGCCCCGCTCAACCTAAGACGTTAACATAGGCAGTGATTGATTCCTTACCAAACGCTCAGCATTTAGAAGTGCACGAGAATCAGGAGTTTTTCGGATATGACCCTTAGAACGGAGGCCTCGTGTAGCGGCAAGCGTTGGCACAACAAAGAACCCTCACTGCCAAGACCATAAGCACTAGGCAGAGGCCTAAAGAAGGTGTTGCACGTCTCATGTTAATTTCCCTAAAGGTGTTGCATGAAAGATCGAAAAAATTAAGTTATTCAAACATATGATAAAACTATATGTAACTGGAACGTATGTCTTGATTCAATAATTTTTTTTAAATAAGTTTAAAAGACGTGTATTGACAAAATTAGCCAAAATATTTCGAGTTTAAATCAAGCAATAAGCAATTTATATGATTTTTAGCGTTAAAATGGAGGGGTATCCCCGAATTTCAGAAAAACTGCCTCCGTGAAACAAAATAAATTTAACATGAACATGTTCTTCGAGTTTTCCTCTAAAAAAAACTGTCGCTTTGAAATTTTGTTTCACGAGTCCTTAGTACAGGGGAATCCTACAGGTATTTAAATGGCAAATATGCATTAAGAGTATAAATATGGATGAAGGTCAGTTTTATGTCACGAGTGCTAGCACGGAGCTCTGATTAGGGAACAGTCCCGCTTCGAATCGGTGCAACACTCTCTTTGTGCATCGTCGGAAACCCACGGTTGATTACGCTTCATTCCTCTCTCCATCACCCGTGGGTCCATTCATTCCTACTCACTCGTTCTCATGAATAAATATTTTAAAATATCGTTCAAAGTCATCGTTATAGTAACGGAACTCTTCTGTTTTTAAAGGTAGCATTAACATAACTTTGCTATCACGACAATTGTATACCGAAATAGGGCTGAAAGCGTCTTGTTGATTGGACAAATTCGTTCAGGGTGTACTACGAGTGCCCAATCAAATTGTCTCATTAATTATTCATGAGAACGAGAGGGTAGGAATGATTTGACCCACGGGTGATGGAGAGAGGAACGAAGCATAATCAACCGTGGGTTTCCGCCCATGAAATCTGTGGTACTTCACCTACAACAGGTAACGTGTCAATATGTGTGAAAAATTCTCGACGGGGCATCAAACAAACATTCAATCACAGCGATCTTTAAAAGATGGCACTGCGGCTCACATACGAAAAGTAAAATTGAAAATTTGATATTGACTATAATCTTCAAATTTGTATGATGCATGCGTATGTGTAATTCGCTTTAGTACCCATACCTTTTACGTATATCATATACTACGCAGATCATGTATGACTAGCATCCGTTTTTAGAAATTTTTAAAGTTTTATAAGAAATGGGTTGGGGTTTTTTTTTGGGGGGGGGGGGGGGGGGTCTGCTTTGTAATCATACATCATCCATTGACTTGATGCACATGTACCAATCCGCATTAGTATAGTTTTGTGTTCTGTAGATAAATACTAAATATGTATTCGTTTTGTGTTCTAGATGAACAACTGATTTCAAAACTACTTCCAGTCAAACACGTATGGTATTCTATTCCAAGGGAAAAAATACACTAAGAATATGATAAACATCTGAAGAGGAATTTATTTGCACTTGTTTTAAATGTACAAATCACTTTCATAAATCTGATACGTGAAATATCGAGCAACAACGTAAGACACGTGTCTGTCCACTGGGGACGGTAGAGTGTTTTTTCTCTTCATTCGGAACACCTCACTTCGTCAGTATGCATGTGCACTGACCTCTTCTTTCACGATTTGTTCGTGTCAGGTGCAATGTAATGCACGGGTGCTGTCCTTCATCAAGATGATCTATGGGGACTGGTACTGAGCATATCCTGGGTAAAGTTACCACTATCTCAGCCATTCATGGATTTTTGATAACCCCGAATTTTCTCCATAAACGTTTTGCCAGCGCGATGACGATCAAGATAGATTTTCGTTGATTTCAGGATGACTGCCGTGTTGCCATTCCTCATAGATCTTTTTGTGAAGTCTCGACATGCGATCTTCAATTCAGGAAGATGAAACTCGGAAGCACCGCAGTATAGCCCCGCCACATTTGAATTTCTAATGTTAACTTTCCCACAGTGCACAAAGTTGATAAGTTCCTTGAAATCTGCCGGCTGGTAGTTGTTGATTTCAATAGCAACGTGGTTGGAGAGAGTTTTGTTCTTTCCGCTCTTCTTTTTAGATTTCTTTGACACAGGCGACTGTCGCTGAGCCTCCAGGATTAGGTTGTAGAACATGCGACTTCTCGTGGCTAGAATTGCCTTGACACCATAAACCGGAACACGTTTATCTCCAACGAGGAATTTTACGTCACAGAGATCCGGAAGTGAGATAATGTACTGGAGGGAGTTGCAGAGTTCTTGGGTACTTCTGTATTTCATCACTTCCGATTCAGCGGTTGGGTCTTCGTCTATGCTGGCCTCGGAGATTGGTGTATCAGATTCCTTGTCGAAGTTGGACTGTTCTGTGGCCGAATCATAACCAGAGGAACACCCTATACAATTACAAAATAATATAACATAAAATTATTTACAAAATGCAAATTGAATTGCATCTTTAAAAGAAAAAAATAGGCTATATCTTCAACTGAAATTATCTATGTTTGACTTTTAATTTCGTTAGAAAAAGTACACGATCGTGTTACTATGTACTGTGAAACAAAAAACAAATTAAGTACGATTTAATGTGATAGATGAATTTAAAAAATACCTTCATTATCATACTCGAACTCGGATACTTTCAAGAAGTCATTCTCCACCAAATTCAGTCGTGAGTTGCAGAGATCCATTTTCCTTTAGTATTCGTGAGATTCCTTTCTGTCGTACTAATAAGTTCAGCAATAAAAATTGGAAGTGCTGGACTCTTCTGTGGTGGTCCGTTTTATATCCGTGGTCCGTGATGTCTATCACTATCGAGCAGTCTCAGTCTCGGCGACATTGAGTTGGAGACGGCAGTCCAATTCACCGTTATCTGGGGAATACTGTCACACCTCTGTCACGAGACTGACCGCTAACCCGAGACATTTAATTAATGATTAGTTAATCATGAGGTCGGAACTATTCAGCCCCCGGGGGACACCCCATCAATTTGATATGTTTTCAAATGTCCTAGATTAATCAATTATAACAGTATTCTAAAATGATTCAGTGCACATAACTGAGTTCCGTTTCACTCAAAATTCGGTTTCGCTGACACTGAATTGAATTACATGTAAATACTACTGTGGTGAAAATATACATTAGCGCAAGTAACAAAAAAAAAAAAATAATTACTAACAACATTAGTGTTTTCAATATCAAATTCATTGTTACATCATTACAACAGTATTTCCTAAACCTATTTGTACAAATTAAACCTATCGAACAACTGTTTTTAAATTAACTGTTTTAATTACTTTAGACTAAGATGGCTTAACTGTTTACAGGTAGTTACAACATTCAATCGATCAAAATTTTTATAAATATATTCCGTAATCATAAGATTCTAATGTTACAATATTATTCACAAAGGCCTAAATATACATTTGATAATGCTTCAAACTTCAGTACGACGACTCGAGTGTGATTTCTTTCACAAATCCCTCCTTAAATCATTACACTTCCACCCCCGCAAATCTGTCTACTTCCGTCTACTACAACAGCGGAATCGTTCTCCATGTCTCTTCTAGACGCGGGTCCTACCGTCGACAACTTTCAAACAAAAACGGGACTCATCACTGAACATCACCTTTGTCCAGTCTTGCAGTCGGAAGCGCAAGTGATGGCGCGCCCGAAGTCACGAGCTCTTTCGTGCCGATATCTGAGTTCTGTCCCTTAATACGGTCTATGGGTGTTCAAAGCACAACGTTTGTGCCAGTTCCGCACCGTCTGAGCACTAGTTCCTTCCTCTAAAGCATTCTGAGCCGTGTTTACCGCAATTAAAATTCTGTTCCGCAAATGTAACAAGTGTCTTCTCTAGGGGTAGCTGCAGATCTGTTGCATTATGGTTTTATATTCTTGTCTTTGACCATAGACAAGAATATAAAACCATAACGCTACAGATCTGCAGCTACTCTAGGGGTCGTACATATAATGTAACTCTGGGTCTGCCGCTACGGGGCCGATCATCAGTGGATGCGGTGATCTGTAAACGTCTCCAGAGAAGGTTTACTGTCTTCTGGGTAGTTTCCAGTCTGTCTTACTGCAGTTTGTGACATACCTGTTATAAAATGTTCACGCTGTTCTTTGGATTTACGTAGCATTTGGAACAAGAGTGCCGCAAACAGTACGTAATACGCCCGTGAAAATGCTTACATAGGGTGTTTTTCTTGAGTGGAAATTTGCTTCAGGTAGTATCTGTGACAGGAGGCAGATAGACAAACTAAAAGTTCTGTGTGTAAAATATTTCCGCAAATTTGACCAATTTCAACAACCTCTCAATATTCAAAACGTCTGGACTCTCTATGCAATAATTCAAGTTCAATAACCTGTAATTTTCTCAAAAATTGAAACAAAAATAAAAAATCCTTGCCACATGCACACCATTAATACCCATATAAACACTTTGTAAAATAAAGGTTCTCACTTGAAAACTCTGAGAGGAGTTCACCAAACAAATCGTTGTACATTAACATGTCATGTCTAAAAATGGGCGTATAAAAATGAGAAAAAATTGAAAATTATCTGATTTTCATTATGAATTAACGATCATAGATGTTTTGTAAACCAAAAATACACAAGTCCAGATACTTCAAAAGATTTCTTGTGCATAAGCAAATACTCATTGTACTCACTTGCCGTTTAAAATAGCCACGCTTGAATAATCGCGGTTATCTGATCACAGTAGACGTACCCAAGTTCTGTTATATAGGACATTTTGTTTTCAGACTTTCATTCAAATTCCAGTGGAAAATATTAGACATATAGACCTAAACCTTTTTTTCTATGTTCAGTGTATTATCATATGCATACTGTTCTCACACTGCTCAGGTTTTAATTCCTTTAAAGACTACAGACAATAAGATATTTTGGTTTATTTTAGATAGCAAGTTTAGCACCCATTTTCCTTGGATACAGATGTTTAAAAATGCATTGTAACAGTATGATTCACTTCTATTTACACTGGTTTAATTCCCATTTCTTTTAACCTCTCCTCTCCTTTCTTGATCATGCTCATTCTGTGGGCCTCCTTTTCACGTCGTTGAGCCTTTTTGTTGTCTTTGTCCACCTGGATCCAGCTGTAGGTGTTTGGCGTTGGTGGTGGTCGGTTCAGTCTCTCTAAAACCCGTTGTTGTCTAAGTACCTTCACATTTTCTAACAATTCACTGTCATTGATATCATATCTTAACAGATCTCTCTGAATCTCTGCAAGTTGTTTTTCCTTCTTTGCATAAAAGTTCTCTTTCTCGTTGTCAAGTCTTTCATACACAGCGTTGATTTTGTCTCTAATTTCCCTACACGCCTCCTCTCGTAAATACCTCCGCATCCTTGCACGTCTGCTGTTCACATCAACATACAATGGATGAGGTTTGTACTTGATTTGTAGTTCCTGAAGTAACCACATGAATCTCTTATAGTCTGCTTTTCTTAATTTCTTTAATTCCTTTTTACGTCCTTGTATCTGTTCCAGCAGAATCACTCTAGACAAGGTATCCTGTAATACAGAGGAACTGAATCACATACATCTAAAAAATTTCTAAACCATTCATATCAAAATTTTATATTGCCTCAATCCAGACTATGTGTATTACATGAAAAATAAAACTTGAAAAGATTGCATTGCATCAGTTTATAATATCTTGCATACATCTAGATCATTTGGCAATTGTTACCTTTTTGTATTTCTTGCAATGCTCCAGTAGATTTCTGATCTGGACAGTTTTTCTAGCAACTTTGAACAAAAGAAAATAACCATAAATTCTAGAGAACCCAAATATTTTCATCACATTCATTATTGTTTTTTAAAACTTGTCAGATAAATGACATTTAATTCTTTCCAACACTATTCCAGCTGCCTTTCCATTGAACTAAACAATCTATTCAACATACTTATCATTTCACGCTTCTCTCCATATTTGCAAATGTTGTGGAATTTCTCCTGCATAGTCCATATTCTATGAGCTAATTTTTCTTGCTGCAAGAATTTTAAACTTCATTTCAGGACATTTAACAAACAAGCTCTATGACTTCTATGAAGACTGGATGTTGGTGTGAAGGGACATTGGCAAGGAGATAAACCTACTCCAGCATGCCAGAGGTTCACGGCCAGATACTTTTGACTTGGACGTTAACCGAGGCTCTAGCTTGTTGGAGTAGGGTAAACCATGTTTAGAGTGGACGCTACTCGCATACAACTTTAAGCAATCATGAGGATCAAACTAAGGTCACACTGGTGAGAACCACTGCACTATGATGCAATAAAAATGAAAAATGTTTTCATAAAATCAATCCCCACAACTCTGTCTTACAAACATCTAAAATCCAAACTTTTAAATGTTGCATAACTTTCAAATTTAATTTAAGCATTGCATTTATTCATATTTACAATCATTGAATCTTTTCTCTTTCATTTCTTTTGAAATTGACATTGCTTTCATCTATGACAATGAATGCATGCTTGTTGCACCTGTCTGTGTAATCATTACCTAATATGGAGCATCATCAAGGTCAAAGGTTACATTGGTTGTTCCGTTTAACATAGCAAATGGGTCAACCATCTATCTATTTTGTATTGCTTATAGGAGTTATGAGATTGATCACTGCTCGTTATCTTCACCTTTCATAAAAATATAAATATAAACAATAAAATGTCTATTTGTTTTTTCATCGGGTGATGAAGGTAGCAATCATTGCAGAAAAAATTTACATATTTCTGCAATGCTAGCTACATGTACCTTCATCATCTGATGAAACAACAAAGAAAGCATTTCATTATTTAATTGAATCACAATATCGTGACCACCTGATTGAACATCACCACACAAAACTTAAGGACACTTGATACAAACAAAAAATGGATGTATGGGTTGAAATCAGTGTTTGTAACTCACTGTAAAATTAGCTAGATCAAAGTTTAGTCCATTTAATGGTACCCTTGATTCAAATCTTCCATAAACAAGTGAAAGTTAACTCCCACAAAAAACCACAACTCTTTAAAGGGACTGGTTCACGATTTTTGAAAATAATATTTTTCATTTTTGATGCTAAATATTAAAAATATAACTGAATAAATGTTGACAGCCAAAATTTTGACCTTCTGAATGCAAGAATGAAAGCTATTTTAGCCGTAGATCTGTGTTATGTAAACAAAGACTGGAGTCTTTTCATGTATACTAACAAACCAGTGATATGTTAATTTTGTAATATAAAGCATCTTAATTTTGCATAGTCACAAATTTTAACTTTTAGATGACGCATTTTACCCAAAGAATGCTTGAAATGTGAAATAAACTTAGATCGATATCCATTACTTTTGAAAATTTCGTAAACAATAACATAACGCAATCTTTGTTTACAAAACAAATAATGAACTCTCTAAAATGAGCTTCTGTGATAATGTATAACCTTATTTTTTATGTGAAATCTTTTTAACATATTAGACAGTAGATTTTGATCATTAAAAGTGAAAAATAAAATTTTGGAGAAAATCGTGAATCAGTCCCTTTAAAGAATATTGTTTTGTTGTATTTTAATTCATATATGGTAAACAGGAATACCCCAAAAGACAAAATGAGGAGTTCTGGAGTATGCAATTGAAAAATAATGAAATTCAATTTTCTTTAAGAAATGAATGAAAAATTATGAAAAATGAAAGACAAATAATTGTGATCTGGGGTTATTACAGATGTGTCGATAATTATATGAGGAATACAGAAAAAATCACCAGGTGTATCATTCCACCTTAAATTGGACTCAAATGTCACTTGCTAGAAAATTTGCTGTACATGTATATATTTAATCTTATCTGAAATCTGTCATCTACCTTTTTCTTTTCTTTCATGAGATTATTACACAATGCAAAATTTCACAACATTGAAATAGACAACCTTGGATCGTATTATTGATATCCTAAAATGTGTGTACAGATACAGCAAACTACATGTACCTAAGTATGATGAGAGGCAAGGACGACTAGCAATGCAAAAACATGATTGTGTAGGTTTACAGAATTATAAGAGAGGATCCGATCAAAGAATTCAATTTTAATACTATAACTCCTCAGTAATTCATTATAGTTACTGCAATACTTCTAATATAAAGCATGCATGTACATAAATTTAAAATAGTAACCTTACCCCATCTGCATATTCAATTGTTGTTACTTTTTTGTAATTGTCTGGGAGGCTAAAAAACAAAACATTTTCATAAATAAGGTACCTTTTTATAGTGCATTCAGATGAAATTTGAATAAAGATTGATGCATATGAAGGAACTTAACCAAAACAACATTGTAAAACTGTATGTATGATACTAAACCTTAAATGTTCACCTAGACTAATCCATATACAAAATCATTGATGATTAACAAATGTCAACAACAATGATTACAATGAGAATTATTGATTTTGAAAAATCTTACTCTTTAAATTGGTCTTCTAATCCCCTATAAACAAAAAGAGTTTTGTCATCTTCCAAACGTTTCTGTTCCACGACATCACCTAAAGCACAAAGACTACAATCATTCTACAGTAATTTATATCAACCTAAAGCATGAAGACTGTACAATTATTCAACAGTAATTTATATCAACCTAAAGCATGAAGACTGTACAACTATTCTACAGTAATTTATATCAACCTAAAGCATGAAGACTGTACAACTATTCTACAGTAATTTATATCAACCTAAAGCATGAAGACTGTACAACTATTCTACAGTAATTTATATCAACCTAAAGCATGAAGACTGTACAACTATTCTACAGTAATTTTTATATCAACCTAAAGCATGAAGACTGTACAACTATTCTACAGTAATGTACAACCAATATACAGTGATTACCATATATTATTTTCATAATCAGTGTACATGTATATGGTCTGTGGAATTTTCTTCAAAATTAATTTTCAATACATAAACTTTGTATCGATACAGATTCTTCTTGCTTCACTAAGAACTCGTACCAGAGTAATCAAATGGCTGTCTTGTCTCAAACTTTTTCTTTTTTGTTGGCAGATCAAACATTTCAATCATCTTCTGGGCATGTGTCTTTTGTTTCTGTCTCTTTTCTTCATAACTGACATACCACCGGACAGATATTGTATTTATGGCAGTCTCTACAAAAACAATAACATTACCTGTATATAAACATAATTCACATCAACAAGATACCAAAGTCTGTACCAGCTGGAACCAGAATATTTTATCTAGATTTAAGATTGTGGATGGAGTAATCTGAGACATGTTCATTTCTCACAATACTGTCTCCTAACACATAGTTACTGATAAGCATATCACAGTTGTTGGCTAGAAAATGGATTAGTTTACGATATATAATGCATTTGCATACCATTATGATATAATCAAGACAATACAGCACACATACCACTTGAGAAACTCTGTAACCACAAAAAATATTCTGAACAATGAAGGATCAACCATTTACTGATCTTTATGATTCCATTAGTTATACTATGAAGGTATCACAGGTCAATTCAACGAAACGAAAGTGTCAAATATTAAACCAATCTGATTAAAATCAGATCCTCGATCCGCTCCTTTATTTCTTTTGATTTGTCGCTACTCGAGCGACAAATCAAAAGAAATAAAGGAGCGGATCGAGGATCTGATTTTAATCAGATTGATATTAAACAGCCCACTACCAAAATATAGAGTAATTAATAAGAGTTGTCTCCCTGATGACCTCAGAACAGAAAAATTCTGATACCTCTTCTGCATCTAGCTGACTGCTCACAGCTGGTACCATACAATATTGCTTACTAAGTTAATAATAAGTAGTGTTAATGCCTGAAGTGTACCATGTTTCCTGTCTACCACTTGAAATTGGCACCATGCAGAGTTCTATCTGAATAATTCATTTGAGTCATGAATACATCATTTATAAGCAAAATTAAAAAGACAGTGGCAAGTGACCAGTGCCCGATGGCAGTATCAATCCTTAATCAGACAGTGGCAAGTGACCAGTGCCCGATGGCAGTATCAACCTCTAATCATCAACAAAAACCACAGTGACTGCCCATCTCCAAGACAAGATACAGAAAACACAAAGTGAAATTAATGCATTTTTAAATTTGGTTACATGATATTATATCAAAGATGAAACTAGAGATTATTGTTTTTATGAAAAACAAATGTCTCCCCAAATTGGAAGTGCTCCAAATGAAACCTCCCCTTAATGCACTGCATGGTATGGAGGATAATGCATGAGCAGAAATAAAAAATAAAATATGAACTTCGATAAGCCACATAGAAATGTTCACAAACTATTTTACACCCTCCACCCCTCAGATCCACTATAACTTTAAGGATAACAATTGGATCCTCCTGTCCCTACAATATGCACATCTGAAAATGGCATTGGAGTATCGTACAAAATTTCAAGTTTATCAGATAAGCCATAGAGGAGGAGAAGCATTCACAAGCTATTTTATACATCATCCATCCGTCTTAGATCCAATACGCCGGTTTCGAGATACGTCCCAGTTATTTCCCTTTGGAGAACTCTCGTACATAGTAAGGCGCGAAAGAATTTGTTTACTCGCGGGAGTGGGACAGATATAGTAAGTGATAAGTATTTAGGGAGTAATTAAATACATAGAATTCTTATCCTATCACGTTATTTCGCTGGTCATAAGTACCATATCCAAGATATTTCTTGTAAATATGACATTGTTTGTATGTTTCCTCTTCGGTAAAACATTTCTTTCGATAGTATTTAGTATTTCCCACATTTACATATTTAAAGAGAAGCCGCTTTTAATACATTTCATCGTCTTCCTCGTTGGCTGCATATCCACTCTGTCCCACTTAGGCATTCAAAGTTCCACTAAATGCACCTCCTATACAAAAGAGTTCGTATCTCAAAACTGGCGTATTGAACTTTTAGGAAAATTATTTGATCCTCCTATTCCACCAATATGCACATCTACAAATGGTAATGAAGCATTGTACAAAGTTTCAAGTAGTGCAGTGTTCACAAAATTTTGTGACAGACGGACAGAAACTACAATAGTAAAATCAAATACTGTATAATAATTAAATCTCCTACAGAATATTTACCATACACTTTAAATTATGTAAAATCAAAACACCTTAAGAATTCTTGTACAACTTTCAAATTGTATACTGTCAGAAACTTGTCGCCAAAGCATGTTGGAATTCTCTCCCTTCCCAATACAATATTGCCCAATTACCTGGTTCATAAGACATCATTCATTTTTCAATATTAAGTACAGAATATTTAGAATGAATAATTGTTATTTTATGAACTGATATTAGTTATTGTATTAAGTAATGAATTATCAAATGAAAAAAGTTATTGAAAAATACAGACCGTGAAACATACTACAACACCTAAAAAGCGTCGAGTTCTGTATTTTGCATCATTTGAAGGAAGAGGTTTTCAACTGGTCAGTTTTCGTCAGGTAAGTTAAGTGCAAAAAAAAAAAAGGGCGGAGCTAATTTTAGGCAGGTGTGAAGCCCCAAGGGAACCCTGCTAGCTTGTGTATATACCATCCCAATTACTCACTACAGGATGTTATCTGTGTTACCTGCATGTTTTCGTAAGATTGATAAATTCAGGGTACTAGTAATATTTTTGTGCAGGTTAATCGAAATGTTGATAATTAAATTTAATGAATCAA
Organism: Ostrea edulis; assembly: GCF_947568905.1. Taxonomy (NCBI): domain Eukaryota; kingdom Metazoa; phylum Mollusca; class Bivalvia; order Ostreida; family Ostreidae; genus Ostrea; species Ostrea edulis. Next base: position 45,686,768 of record NC_079166.1, on the reverse strand, counting down.
CCATGTTAAAGCTCGATAAATTTATTTTGTATAAATTAGCCATTGAAAAATTAGGCAGAATATTCTTTTAATATTCTAAGCTTTCTTGGACTGCCATCGTTGGATACCCGGTATCTGACAATGTGTGACTGCCAAACATAGTTTCAAACAGGAGTTCCTGCATACTACGGCTTTACCGATCATCGTCCCACACCCCATGATGACTTAACACATTCCAAAACTGCTTATAAAGTTTTCTTCTGTTTGAATTAGTTTTTCTGGCTACAAAAGTTGTCTGTGTGACTCGTCCATAACGCGTGGCCTAAGAAAACAGTCAGGACATTCAGATTTTCCAACAGCTCCTACAATAACTGGTCCAGACGTAGAATTCATTCTTCCTCTTGATCCCAAACCCAACCATTATACGCAAGAGAGAGCCCTATAAGTTGACAGTTACGTGTACTTTTATCGCCATTTTTCGAGGGAAAATTACCTATAAATTTTTAACTGAGTGTTAAGGAGATTTGACGTATTTACTCATTACATAATTAATTTTTCTTCATAAATATTAATCATATATAATTACATAAAGTTTCCAACGAGAGTCGGTACTTTCTGTTTAGCATAAAATCAATGACCCTGTAAATTATATTCTAACAATCCATGATTAGCAATCATACCAATTCACAAGTGAAACCTACTATAATCTCTCGAGCTGGTTTACATGGTAAGCATCAAAAGATTGCATGGGTGCCTCGATCGCCAGATAAGATAGATAAGTATTCAAAAGGACTAGTAACTAAATGTCCATCAATTTCTAGCATCCATTCTGAAGCTGAGGACCGGTATACTAGAAACTTCCCAAAAATTTTGTTATGTGATAGAAATGTATTGTGCAAGAAGCCTATGAAGTAGTAGTACATTTCAGGGCCTGTACATTTCGGAAAACAATAAAACTGTTAGCATATTACATTGGATATTATATGCCATTTGTTATTGCCAGTAACAGTTCAATTGTGATCTTGATTTGAGTCAATGGTGGCAAAACTGGCAACGATTGACAATAAAATTTGACTAAAGATTGGTTTCATATTGAAGATGTAAATTTTCCTAATCAATATGCAGTTGAACTTTTCTAAATAGTTTCCCACACAACTATTAACTCGAATAATCTCTGCTGATTGATGCTCTTTAAATGACAATCCAACCCCACGAACTGGCGGGTTCTTTCATCGTAAGTCCTTTGTAAAACAGAGGTTGGATGCGTTTTCAATGTAATAGTTTCAAAATTCACTCAAAACGCAATGAATTACTAACCATGGTTCAGTAATTTGACCTTTTCACACGTTGCTGGTTTGTAGCATGCCATAGGAACACAAACACTGTTTGAATATTTTGATGCAAATTTTCTACATGACAGAAACATAATTCTTCCATAGCTGCACTGTTCCTGTACTGCAGTTATACAGGCTTTCGAGAAAGAGTACATGTTTTTATCAAAATTCTAATGTTCTCAAGACATGACCGGATATCACCGTGTTTTTATATTTTGCGCATGCGCAATAGAATGGGAAACGGAAGTTGAAATTTGCATCCATGACTACGACGGAGTAAACCATCCGATCCGGGGCATTCATTGTCTTGTTGCCTGACTACGAGGGTTGTTGGTGCCTCCATGATTATTTTCTGTTTGATAGTACGTGATTAACATTAGATTTCCTTCATACAGTGCTAACAAGATGTCGAAGACACTGTTTGAGACTCGAGTGAACGAGAAAAAGAGCTTTGGAAGCATGAAGAAGACAGATGATGCATTCACAACAAAATCTTACATGAAAAAGAGCGCCGATGTAAGTTAAAACTCTTTTTATATCGATTCTTTACTGTTGACATGCTGCATTGTTGATATTCTAAATGTAACACCGGACACTATATCATTCTTATTTCTGAGCATCATATATAGATAACATATTGCTATTGTACGTTTTATTTTATTTTTGTTGTATTTTTTCATTGAATCTATTATACACAAAATATGAAAGAAAAACGTCAAAAGTTTTACGAGACAACCACCTCTTGGCATTTAATTGTTACACACAGTTTTCTACCATGGATACATGTGAAAAGTTTTAATTAACATGATTAATATATTTATCAACTTATAATTTCTTTCATCAAATAGCAGAAAATGGGTTCACCCCCAGCAGCAGGTGCTTTTGTTAAGAAAGATGCACCACCCACAGCATTCAGAAAATTCTATGAACGTGGTGATTTTCCCATTGCTTTGGAACATGACACAAAAGGAAATAAAATTGCGTGGAAGGTTTGTATTATGTTATTTCTTTTGGAGTTTTAAAGCAGCTATGACTTAATATTATTATATCTTAGTTATGTTGTTTTATTTATTGTTTTGCATTTCACAAATTCTAGGTTGAGATTGAAAAGCTAGATTATCATCACTATCTTCCTCTCTTTTTCGATGGTCTGTGTGAAACAGCACACCCGTACGAGTTCTTTGCCAGACAGGGTGTTCATGACATGCTTGAGCATGGTGGTTCCAAAATCTTACCTGTAATACCTCAGTTAATTATCCCAATTAAAAGTAAGTGATTCCTATTTAATCATCAAAATAGATCCATTGAGTGATGCCTCATCAAAATATAATATTAGTGCAATGGATAGTAATTCACTGTTCTAGCAAAGTAAAATTACCCTAATTGAAGAAAATAATGGAATACTTTACAGTCTAATCTGACATGCAATGGGTGTGCTATGTTTTGTTAGATTAGATAGGTTATTGGATGGTACAGTTCATGGACAGAATCTGTGATGAATGTAGGGTTGGATTTCATATTGAAATTGATTATTCAAGTGTCAGATTAGACCGGATTAACTGTAAATGTATTAATGTGAATTAGGATTTTAGTAAAACTAGATTTTGTCTGTATGCTATCTGTGTTTTACTTATCAATTCAACAATTTTCACTATATCTACAGATGCGTTAAACATGAGGAACCCACAGGTTATGTGCACAACTCTCAAAGTCCTGCAACATCTGGTGGTGTCAGCTGACATGGTGGGAGAAGCACTTGTGCCTTACTACAGACAAATTCTGCCAATCCTCAACATTTTCAAAAATAGAAATTGTAAGTAGTACTTAGTATCTACAAATAAACAGAGAGAGAGAGAGAGAGAGAGAGAGAGTGAGAGTACGCTGTAGGTTATTTCTCATCATCTTTAAATTGATAAGGTACTAAAAAATGAATGGATATGAAAATTTCTAAATTACGAGATAACAAGGATAATAGTTTTTATGTTATGTTTTTATGACTGTGCTAATAAACATTCATCAATATTCAAATTGTGAAAGACTAAATAGCACAATATGTCTGTGATTTTAGTGAATTCAGGAGATGGAATTGACTACAGCCAACAGAAAAGAGAGAACATTGGAGATCTAATACAGGAAACATTAGAAGCATTCGAACGCCATGGAGGAGAGGATGCATTTATCAACATCAAATACATGATTCCAACATACGAGTCATGTATGCTTAACTAACTTGTACTGTTAAATTGTTTTTATGAATGTGAATCATGACTTTAAGCAGGATAATAAAAGAAAAAAACACTGGAAAATACTTTCCTTGAGGAAGAAGATTGGGAGGGTGGGGGTAAAACATTAAATCACCCAGAGCAGCAGACGAGAAGCTAGCAAGCATTATTTCAGACCTGCGATTACAGAGGCAGTTCTTTCACTGTGGATTTTTATGAACAGATATGTATATATATATTTGAAGTAAATCTTTAAGAATAAGATCTGGATATTTGATTTGGATAATTTGATCAGGATATTTTGTATGCTTGTCATCACTTTTGGGCACAGACTTGATTTTTACTCGTGACCACCGATGTTTAATAACCTTGTTTGAAGTAGAGCAAAATCTTTCTCTTCTTTTTTGATAAGAACTTGTGTCATGTAATTTTAAGCCAAATGTAGATGCAGTGAAAAGCCTTATTTCAAATATAGTCAGTCAAGACTGGAATTAAGTTTTCTACAAGGATGTTGTATATAGTTTTTCATCTGTTCATCTGAGACCGTGTGTGATGATGAAAAGGAGGCTGTGATAAATCCAGAATATGTGTATCTTCACTCAGTGAGACTGGTATTTAATTCTCATCATTCATACAAAGGAACTATCTCAGATTTCATATTTAATACTTTAATGTGTCCACAGTATAAAATTCTGTATATACTTAACCATATTGTGATAAAGCATCAATAAATCTATTTATTCATTGAACATGAAAGTTTTATTTTTAGCAACATATAACCATTCGTAATTCATTTCTTTCATACTACAGTGTTATGCACTTGCCGAGTATGAACTTTTTAGAGTCAGTATGGATTCCAATATATACATATTTCACAAGAACAGAGAGGGAGGCTATGTGCATGTAGATTTGTTTTTAAGAATACAGACAGTCGCACGGCCTGGATTAAGGTCCTCTCCATCTCTGATGTTGTGATGTTAATTTTTTTTTAAACGTATTTCAATAAAGACTATGTGAAGTACACATTTTTATTTTAAAGTAAAATTATTATGGGAGATTCATGATAAGAAATTTTAATTATTATATATTAAATTTGGTATCAAATTTTTCTTGGTGGTGGAAGCCCAACCCCCACCAACAGGACTATGTAAAGCCAAAGAAGATCACCCTTGTTGGTTATAACAACCAAAAAATGATAATAATCACTTCTTTAGTATCATAGATAATTTAGATATCTGAATACCAGTTTGGCTTAAAGCATTAGAACTAATGTAGACATTTCATTAAATTGAAGCAATTAAGTTGATTACTATATCCCAAACGAATTCCATGAATTTCCTCATCACTTGTTTGAGTTCTTTCACATGGTTTTTAGTCCCCTACCAATGAAGTAGAAGGGGACTTTAGGTTTGCACTCTGTCCGTCAGTCCTGCAAATCAGTTTTCTGCACTTTAATTCTCTGTTCTTGCAGATATTTATTTCATATTTGGTACATTGCTTTGCCAATATAACAAGCTGCAAATGAAGTTCCTATTTAATTTTGGTCCGTTCCAGCTGAAAAATTGTTGAGTGTGGCGCAAAACAACAATCAATCATTGCTTTGCCATAACAAGTTACTGATCAAGTTTGAATTTGATTTCGGTCCGTTGATTTTTCACAAAGTCATGGCCCTTGGCCTTAGAAAAATAGCGTGAATTGTCAGTTTTCCTAAAACTTTTTGGTTGTTCTTACAGATATTCATTTGATATTTAGTACGTCATCATGCTGATTGCTTTGCCACAACAAGTTACAGATCAATTTTGAAGTTTGTACCTGAATAATGTAGTTGATTTCCAACCATTCCTATCCTGGTTCCCCAATTTTTCCCTTTACCATAAACTCAGTCTCATAATGAACTTCGAATATTGTTGCGCTCCAATAATTTTTGCCTCTGGTAGGGGACTATGTATTGCTATATGCAGTATTCTCAGAATGCTTGTTCTCGTTCATTTTCTTTTAATTAATCCATGATATAGATAAGATTAAACATTTCTCAGAAATCTGAAAGATGCAAGTAATTTTCTCTTTAAAAATACAAGAGTGGGACCAAAACTGCAAAAAATGTCAAATTTTCAAAAATCATCTTCTCTACTCCCACACATGTGAGAGAAAAACCAATGCTTATGATGTCCATGAAGCCCTTTACCAAACTTGTGAAATTCATAGCCCTCACTGGTTCACTCTCTAGAGTGGAGCCAATATGGTCATATACATGTAGGTAGTAAAGATATATTATATCTTAGAAAATATTCTGTACTCTCAGACATGTGGGGAAAACGAAATGCATGGTTACCCTCTACCTAATTTGTGAAATTCGTGGCACCTGGGTTAAGGGTTTAAACCATATACAGTTAGATCTTTTTAAAAATCATTTTCTTTACTTCTGGTAGTGGAGGAAAAACTGAATGCATGGTTATGACGCCTGTCAAATCCATCGCCCCTGGTCGGGCAAGGCTTCAGACGTAGGTCGGGTCAATATGGTCATGGAAAGTTAAATTGGATTAAATCTTGGAATCTTTTTCTCTACTTCCGCATGCATAATCAGGTCAGTTAAGAGAGAGAGAGACTTGACCGTACTATATAGTAAATATGTGTTCTATTTTTGAAAATGTACTTTGATCTACTGTGCATTGTAGGTTAGTAACAAACAAAAAATGAAAAGCATTAATTATAAATGAAACTGTGAATAAGAGAATGAAAGATTACACATTTTTATACTGGAAATATTCTATTCAAAACTTATTAAATAGTCACCTGAACCCACATAACGAAATATTCTAATACATGTACACATACAAATTAATGTACATATATTATCAGTTACATTGATTGTAGTTGACTTGATAGAGTTAATACTGGTCAGCAACACACCCTGACACCCTGATTTTATAATTAGTGTATAATTATCTTTGATAATTGTATGGAGGATATCAATTAAAGTGACGATGACTAGGGTGCGCAAAATTAACATAAACTCAAATAATTAAAGATATCTTAAATTATTTGAAGATACTAGCATCATCAATTCATTTGATACTCACTGCAATTCAATTAATGTTATCTTCATATAATAATATTTTCAATTCTGCATTATTGCGTGCCATAATTGAATTATTGATAGCATTCTTCTGAATTGATACGTGCACAGGGGCTTAGCCCGTTTTGGGCCCGAACTCTGTGATACCATAAATATGGTATCGAATAGTTCGAGTCCAAAACAGACTTAGCTTCCGTTGATCAATACGTGCAATGGTTGAATTGTTTCTCTCTTTAAATGAATTAATGATATCAACAATGGAATTGATACTCGCTATAATTCAATTGTTCAAAGAGAGCAATGATGCAATTATTAATGCGCGCATCAAAGTTGAATTAATGCACTCAATAATTGAATTAATGCTTTCTTTAACTGAATTATTGCACGCATTAAATCAATCAATGCGCACTATAATTGAATCATTGCTGTCTTCAACTGAATTGGTCGGTTTGATAGTTTATTGTCCCGCTCGAGAATTTTTCACTCATATGAATACCTCACCATTGCCGGTGAAGGGCTGCAAAATTTAGGCCTATGTTCGACGCTTACGGCCTTTGAGCAGGGAGGGATCTTTATTGGTCAACACCTGCACTGTGACGCGGGACTTCGGTTTTTGCGGTCTCATTCGAAGGACCGCCTCATTTAGTCGCCTCTTACGACAAGCAAGGGGTACTGAGGGCCTATTAATAGATACAAGTACCTGGATTATACCGCGGGATCCATTAGAAATATCTTATACCATTAATTCAATTGATGCGCGCGATAATTCTTTTAGAGAGAGCAACTATATTAGAGATATCTTCAATTCAACATATCCACAATTGAATTGATTATATCTTTTAAAAAAAATTAACGCGCACATGTGGTAAATAATTAAAGGATCATCGAATCATTTATCTAGCTCTAAATTAACAGAGAGCAATATTTTCACCAATGTTTGAGCCGAAGCGGCGATATCCAGCCATGTATCAGCTTTACAGTCAATAGATCTATGGAGCGCCAAATTAACATAAACTCAAATAATTGAAGATATCTTCAATTATTTGAAGATATCATCAATTCATTTGATGCGCGCAACAATTGAATTAAAGATCTCTTCAAATAATTAATGATATCTTCAATTCTGAATTATTGTGCGCATTAATTGAATTGATGATAGCATTAATTCTTCAACTGAAATGATGCGCGCTTTGAATTGAATTAATGATCTCTTCAAATGAATTAATGATATCAACAATTGAATTGATGCGCGCTACAATTCAATTGAAGAGAGCAATAATTGATATAATGCGCGCATTAAATCAATTGATGAGAGCAATAATTGAATTGATGCGCGCATTAATTCATTTGATGAGAGCAATAATTGATTTAATGCGCGCATTAATTCAATTATTGCTCTCTTCAATTGAATTAATGATATCTTTAATTCATTTGAAGAGAGCAATAATTCTTTTAGAGAGAGCAACTATATAATTAAAGATATCTTCAATTCAACATATCCATAATTGAATTAATGATATCTTTAATTGAATTGTTGCTCTCTTTAAAAGAATTGATGCGCGCATTAATTCCTTATACAAAAGCATTGGAAATGATTTAAAGATATCTTCAATTGAATTAAAGAGATCATCAAATTATTTAAACCGAGCTCTAAATTAATTATTGCGAGCAATATTTCTACTGAATTGATGCTCTCTTCAAATGAATTGAAGAGAGCAATAATTGAATTAATGCGCGCATCAAATGTATTATTGCTCTCATTAATTGAATTAATGCGCGCATCAATTGAATTGAAGAGAGCAATAATTGAATTAATGCGCGCATTAAATCAATTATTGCTCTCATTAATTCAATTGATGCGCGCATTAATTCAATTGATGAGAGCAATATTTGAATTGAAGCGCGCATTAATTCATTTGATGAGAGCAATAATTAATTTAATGCGGGCATCAGTTCAATTAAAGAGCGCAACAATTGAATTGATGATATCTTCAAATAATTAAAGATATCTTCAATTATTTGAGTTTATGTTAATTTGGCGCTCCATATAGATCAGCGTTTCAAACCTTCTCTCATCTGCGTTCCAGAGAGGTTGTATAATCTCTTACACGAGTCGAGACACCATACTCTGTTGTATATCGGTCAGGTTAGATCAGTGGGCGGTTAAATTATTTTACTACATGCAGTCATTCAGGGCTCCTGGGTAGATCTCCAATTGATACTATGATTTGTCTCCCTTTCTTGCTCCTAAAAACTCGGCAAAGTACCTGGCGACCGCCATATAAATTAACTGGCGGCCTTCACTTAATTGATAAGGCGGCTGCCATGCACTTCATTTACCATACTACCACCAGTTCTCTCTCTCTCTCTCTCTCTCTCTCTCTCTCTCTCTCTCTCTCTCTCTCAATCAAAAAGAGTGTAACTCCTGTTACACCCCTCTCCAGTAATTAGTTACATGTATTTATACAATTAAGAGCATTATTGATTATTTATGGTGCTGTAACTTTACAAAGTTAGATGAATGATCATGATATCAAATGTCGACAGACAGATTCGCGCACTAGGAAAAGTTCATTTTCCGTTAATTTTGCATGCATGTTAAGTTATTTTTACGTGCAAAAAAAAAAGTTATATTTGCGGATTGGCCCCCACCTCATTATTTTGGTGATAGTAATGAATGGTAAGAATGTAATTGATGAATTGAAGGACGAACGAAGCTCTACTATACATGTACTTATATTGGCGGGTATATTGTTCTTACTCCGTATACGTCTGTCACAATTTCTTCTTCCCCAAACTCCTCTTTTTTTTAAGCAGTGACCAATAAATCTTTTGGAATATGATAGATCTGTGGTGTCCTATAGATGTGCACTAAGAATTCAGAATTTTCAATTTAATCGGGGGGGGGGGGGTAAAAAAACCCCAATGTTTTATCTATTTTAAAAAAAATCCTCTTAGATGGTTGGTAGTGTCCTGTAGATGTACAATAAGTTTTTGGAATTTGAATTTTCACCCTGAAGGCTAAATGGAGGTCGAAAATGATGTTCTTCTACACACAAAAAATTCTTAGAACTCCTGTTACATTTTATGCGGTAGCCAATTCATCTTTTGGAAGATGATTGGTGCACGGTTTACGTCCTATAAATATGCACTAAGGTTTCAATATTTTCGTTTTCATCCTGAAGCCCAGATGTGTCTCGAATAACCAAATCATCTTTTGGAAGATGATTGGTGGTGTCCTGTAGATGTACGATAAGTTTTCGGAATTTTTATTTTCATCCTGGGGGTCTTTTTTTTTTTTAACAAAAGAAAAGAAAGAAAGACAATTCCTGGATCCCATTACGCAGTAGCCAAATCATATTAGTGGGGTCCTATAGATTTGTAATACGGTTTCAGAATTTTCATTTTCACCGTGGGGACCAATTGAGGTTAAAAACTTGTGTCCTTTTTCACAAAACATCTTACAATTACGATGGAAATTTTAAAACACTCCAATTCATTTAGAATTCTTATACTCATATATTTCTAAATGAGCAAAGTACATGCATATGTATATATAAAGCATAAAACTGTCATTCTTACGTGGGGTATATTTGCACTCAGTTGAGTATAAGACAGGGGCAAAAATGTTATCTTAGTCGTAAGGTTTTTTGTGTGTGAAAATGGCCACACCGTGGGGACCAATTGACGTTGAAAAACACTTCACTGTAGAGAAACATGGTTCCCAGAACTCCTCTTATATTTCATGCAGTGTAGCCAAATCATCTTTTGGGAGATGGTGGTGTCGTATAGATGCGCAGTTAGTTTTCGGAATTTTCTTTTTCACTTCTTTTTCACCTTGAAGGGTAAATGGGGTGAAAAAACGACGAACAAGAACCTGGAGCTCAGCGCATTGTTTCATGTGCAAGAAGAATACATTTGCGTTAAAGATAGTTGACTAGTCAAAACAATGATGTGGGTAGGGACGACCCCTAGGCACTTGCCCATCATAATATTCAATGTTATCTTATATGGCATAGGGGTCAGGACCTCAGTTGTTTTAAATATATTTCAACAATTATAACATAAGGTTTAGGATGACTCCAGGGCACTTGCCCAACATAATACTCAATGCATCTTGACATATATGCAACAATAATATATATGGAATAGAGCATGTTATATGTGGATTCTTTGCTAGTTACACAAGTACGACGGAGAGTATATATTTGCATGTTAGTATATCACTGTCTTATGACAACATCTAGTTATTGATGTGGGGGGAATACGGAATGCCCGGAGGAAGCTTACGTATTTGAGTGGGCCACCACCATGTAACTCTTACGTGCAACTTTTACCGATCATACAGGTAAGTTCCTCGAACACCCATAATTTTATATATACATGTATGTAACTGAAAGTGGGAGGGTTTGTTGAGGTTGGCAGCGTATCTTTCTTTTTTTTAAAATCTCAATTGATATTTTTTTTTTCGTAGTGAAATATTGTTTTATATATGATACGAATAGGGGTGATTTTAATTTTGCATTTGAAAATAGTGTGCTTTTTTTTTTTAGGGGGGGGGGGTACGTAAATGTGTGCGATCTTCATGGAATTATTATCTTCTTATATAGTACATGTAATATATAATCAAAATATACATAAGATGAGATAAGTCTATTCCAATGTTGGGCCTAGAGGGCATAATAGCAAAGGCAGTTTTTAAAGAAACTTCTGAAAAGATTGCAAGATTGCCTACAAACAACATGTAGATGCAGTATCTGGGGAAACAATTACCTGTGATTTGCAAATATGGTGTATACAAAAGTAAATGAACACACACACACACACACACACACACACACACACACACACACACATATATATGACGTCAAACCATTTCAAACGCCTTTATGACATCAAACCATTTCAAAACTATTTTAAAATGTAACGCCTGAGGATTATAAAATGAAAGCGCTTGCGTTAAATTTTTAACTTTGTGTACTGTTTATTCTATTTCTTTTAATATATATATATATATATATATATATATATATATATATATATATAGGTATACTCTCTTATTGCTAATTAGACATCAATATTTCCCTAAGTTACAAAGTTCGTGTACATTATGAGCACTAATTAGAAAACATGGTTTTTGCCAATAATACTTTTTGATATATTTATGACGAAGTTCCTCAAATATATACACTTTGTAACGGACTCCATAAATGTTTAGCAGGACATGTTAATTATGATTTTTGATGACTTTTAATGAATATTGGATCGCAGATGTTAAATTGAAATGCGATTGAAAAACATCTTTAAAAGAAGAAAGGAAAAATATCGTGTCAAATATCTGAAAATGACATTTGACACGTTGCCGAGAAAGACTCTGAAACGGGGTGTTTTTTTTAATGATTGAGTTACTCAATCAAATGTCAAAAGTTGGAGTGAAATCTTGATTGAGGTATACATGTTGATGTCGGAGACAGTGATTAGCCATTGTTGTATGTGATTCCAGCTCGTTAGACAGGTATGGTTATTATTATATGATTTCAGCTCGTTAGACAGGTATGGTTATTATTATATGAGTCCAGCTCGTTAGACAGGTATGGTTATTATTATATGAGTCCAGCTCGTTAGACAGGTATGGTTATTATTATATGAGTCCAGCTCGTTAGACAGGTATGGTTATTATTATATGAGTCCAGCTCGTTAGACAGGTATGGTTATTATTATATGATTCCAGCTCGTTAGACAGGTATGGTTATTATTATATGAGTCCAGCTCGTTAGACAGGTATGGTTATTATTATATGATTACGTTTATATCTGTCTTTGAAATCGACAAGTTACATGTATAATATTATACTGAAGATGACACCAAAAAAAATTAGGTAATATCACTTTAAATTTTTGTATTGTATACTGATGATATGGTGTTAAACGTACAGGTATGACTACGACCTATTTATAATTAAGGGAATTAATTATTGTGACAAATATTTGTTAAGTATATAAGATTAATATTATTAACCGTGTCCTCAAATACGTGTTTAGTACTTTACGTTCATTTTACAAATTGTCAGAATGATCTTTACAAAAAAGTTCAAAACAGCCAAAAACCTATATTTTCAAATTACTCAAGTGTTTAGGAAACATTAAAGCCCATCAATTAAACAATTTGCATGACGTATTTCATTTTATTCGTATTAATATGGAGATTCTATGAATTTACACATCATTAAACATTAGAATCAATGTTTAGAAATTTACACATCATTAAACATTAAAATCAATGTTTAGAAAATTCATTCACCCAGACAGTACGGTATACTGAAACGACTAGAAATCTTATTATCCAAATGATAAATGTAATAAAGTTTTATTGGGTGGATTTTGCCTTTCTAAAAGAAGTATTACAGTATACTGTATTTTTTAACGATTAAACCAATAATACTTATTTATCTGTTGGTCACAAATATGGGGTACACTTTTTAAAATTGTTTATATTGTATGCTTATGATTTGGTGTTACAGGTATACATCAAACTTAAATTCAATATGGACTTTAACGGCCTATTTGTAATTAAAGTGACAAATGTTGCCTTATTAAACAGAGAGAGAGAGAGAGAGAGAGAGAGAGAGAGAGAGAGAGAGAGAGAGAGAGAGAATATATGGCATGGTCTGAATTGTATGGAAATTACTGACTGATTGACCTCTGCTTAATATCATTTTTTTAGAGCGTTGTTGGGAAAATCTCATTTTTTATATTTTATCAAATGTGGATGTCAAATGAAGATATCTATTATTAATTAAGCTGAGCATTTTTACTCACCATTTTTAAAATAAGAAAAAAAGAAAGAAAAAGAACCCAAATGTAAAACAATGATAATTCAATTATACTTCATCAGAAGTTTACATGTCAAAAAATTATGTGTGATGAAATACCATGTGATCATACCTACAAGAATGTAATATAATTTCATATTTCACTTTCACCTATAAATAATTATACAATCCCCAACTGCTACACGCTTCTGTATTAAAGTTGTTTTTTTTTTGTATTTTTTTAATTTCTTGTTCATGTTATCGTGATTTTATCTATCTTGACTTTTCCCCTGCCTCTTTTCTCTTTCGTTTATTACTTTATTGCGCCCCCCCCCCCCCCCCATGTTACATGTATAGTGATGTTATCTATTGGAGCCTTTTCCTGTCTTGCTTTAATTATGCCCATGAGGGCCCATATAACCTGTTTTAATCAATCTTATCTTATCATATTGTAATTTGATCTGATTTGTCAAGCATTCCCAGGAGACAAAAGACGGTTAGAGTGTCGGAGCGAGTAGAAAATTTCTGATTTTAATTAGATTGGGTTAAAAAAAAAAACCTTCACCAAAGTCAATGACTTTATGATAATATAGTAAAATATACTGCAGTCACTCAAATGTTTTCATTGCTCAGAAGTTCGTTGTTGACTAAATTGTGAAAGGTGTAAACATATAACACATCGGATCCTAACCTTTAGTTAAACATCGAGATGAATTAATCACAGCCGGAATTAGTTATATATTGTAAACAAATGACAGAAGGATATTTTCGTTTGAGAACACTTAAATTGTGCATAATATCGAATTATTTCATGATGATTATGTGATTTTGGTTGTGTCCTCGTTACTTAGCGCACAAATGTACAGTATAATCCCCCCCCCCCCAACTCTTTAAATCATGGTATTCACAGTTACCACCCCTCGACTGCATAACTATAGCTCTCGCGGGTGGAAATCGGAATAACATCTCTGCAGCACCCAAAAATTTCAAATAATTCAATAGATAAATAAATGATAATTTTAAAATACGAAAATTTGTGTAACCGGGGTTCTATCCGGTTTTGGTTTTAGATAATAGTTTTCTCACGTGACTAACTCTCACATGACTATTACAAAAGAAAAACAACGGAACGAAGGGCCCAACAATTGTCTAGAAGATCCGTGATTACAGGTGAGGGGAGTTCAGATATATACCGATCATTAGTAAACACACGGGTTATCAAGTAAGAACTATTCAAATTTATGTTTATTGATAACCGATGCATGTTGTGATATGAGTGGATCACTTGAAATTTGATCTTTCTTTCAACGGTTAAGTTTCCAGATTTTGCAACCATTACGATTAAGTCATATGACTGTAAGGTTTGATTTGTGATGTAATTGTTCGTATTGTGTAGAGCCTAGTACTTCTATAATCCGCTTTAAGATGAATCTGTTTACTACGCTGAACGTGTAGAAACTAGTTAATACAGAACTTGGACTTTTGAAAAGTTTATATAATTGTTTCTTCCTTTGTTCTGCGCACTTGTGTGACGCTCAGCAGGTAGTGAAATACCTTCGATTAGGTATCTAGCTAAACATCGCTTGATATAATACTGCAGGTTGTTATTATGGTTCACAAAGAAAGTGGATTACTTTGGGGGGGGATTGGATTCGAGTAGTACTAGTACTTAGTAATATACACCCTCAAGAAATATAAAGTGAAATATACTCTTCAATCCTTGACGAATTTTCAATTATCAATAACAAGTACCTTCTCTAAAATTGACTTACCTGGGGCCAAAATAAAAATATTGTTTGTTTCCCCTCGCCCGACCGAGTCTGAAAATTCACACCGACCCATAAGTTTTTATTACGCCATTCTGGTGAAGTTTTTTTTTTTAATTTTAAGAAAATTTCAAGGTCGTTTCTGGTGCAGATCAGTATTTTATAATGACAAAAATTTTCTATATCTTCTTTGGTTTCGATCCAAAATTAAAAAATAATAATACGAATACAGGAGGTGTTCTGGTCCGAAATCTAGAAATTTCGCCACCTCCAGCTGGAGGCGGCATTCTCTGGCTGATTTCAAATACTTACAAGCCGAATTCAATTTTAAGCTCATAACTAATCAATAAAACGATTCTTCTTGTACTTACTAATATCGATTTTATGGGTTCTTTCATCACATAAACAGTCTCTTGAAAACATTTTATCAAACTGTCGAGCTTTGTTTTGAGCCACGAGACTCGTTTGCTCAAATGACAGTGAAAATTTGGTTGACTACAACTGTTGGTTTCTGTTTAATATCGAATTTTGGATTGATATTTTCTTTTAATCGATATTAATAAGTACAAGAATCATGATTGTTTTATTGATTAGTTACAAGTGAGTTTAACATTGAATTCGGCTCGCAATTCGGACTAGTGATCTGCAAGATCGAGATGGAGAAATGTTGTCTATACGAGGAGCGAGGAAACAAGAGAATTCGGGGCATCCAGTGTGCAAGTTGTGTTCTTCAGTAGGGGAAAGTGCTGATATTTCGGACGGATGCGATATTTTTGACAGTCAATCAGAAGCATTCTCAATTTAACTTATTTCTGAACTAATGCTATATTTACAAACTGGAAAACACCTAATTATATGCACATGTGTAACTCAGCTCTGATTGGTTGATGTCAGCATCCATTTTGTTTGATCGGCAAAATCAAGTCCCGTTGAAACGTTTTCTGGTAAACTAGATCTACCGATATCATTTAAAAATATAATCAAAATCACTATCATATACAAATTAAGATAATGTGCAAAAAACAAAAGCATAAAATGTCAGTGAACCATAAATCAAAGACAGCAACCGAGTTTACCAATTTTATAACACCGTGTGTCCAAAACTAACACCATTGTCCATAGTTGCAACATTCTCCCTAACTTTATTTAAGTGTTAGTATGTGGCATAAATAGCAGAGAAAATTCTGATGAAACCCAATGTTCGTCGAATCAACCAATATGTATACATGTAGTCCAATGCCTAAGTTTAGTGGTTAGATAATGAGCATTTCCAAAATACATGAAGTACTGTCCGAAATATCGACACCTTCCCTAATTGCAAAACGTGGCAATCAAAGCAGAATTTACACGAGAACTGACTATACGAGTTTGATGAGGAAACATGGATGATGTGATTCACGACGTTTGGTATCGGGCATTGTTAATGGTTATGGGAATTTCATAATAAATAAAATTCTGCTAGCTAAAAAAAAAAAAACTTTTTACCTACCTACCGACCTTCCTCTGAAATTTAGGGTCGGGAGAGGGGAAACAAACATATTTTTAAATGTGGCCTGGTAGACTAATAGGGAATGGAAGTAAAATTTAAGTTGTTCATTATCTGTTAATGTGTGAAATGATTGCTATAGTTTAATAAACAGGTGTGCATGCACTAGCTGCAGTCATAAGTATTGTTTACTAATCAGACTATCAGTCTTTTTTTGGGGGAAAAAAAATGTTTGAGTACTGTCCCTGTGTCTGGACTGTTGACCAAATTCACTGGCCCAAGGCAATCACTTAAGTATTACTTTTTTTTTTGGAGGGGGGTGGTGTTAAAAAAAGTTTAAAGAGAGAGCTCAAGAGTTTTAGAGTTTTGGTAAAAATAGTTCGTGTGATGGAAACGCTATCTTCACTATTGATTCCAGGGATTTATCAAGGTTCTATTTGATACCAGTAAAGCATAACTTCCTTTTGACAAAGAATAAATATTTCCCTCATTTACAATGTTTACAGGTAAAATAATTCCCTTCAATTGTAGAAAACTCTTAAATTGGAGAATTTACAAAAGATTGTGTATAAATTATAACAGAAGTATCTTTTTACCATCATCTTCTATTATCAGAATACATTGATATAAATATCGCTATCAGAGACCAGATATTTATACATTGTAATTTGAGAAGGATCGCCCCTCCTGTCTCTCTCTCTCTGGGAGCTCACATCTGCATCCTCAAAAATACTTCATGGATATGAAGTGGATAGTATGATATTTAAATGCATAAAACCTTGGATTCTAATCACAATCATCACTGTATTTCAATGTATTGTGAAATAATTTTAACAGAAAGTGATATTGATGAAAAGCACAGGTTTGATAATCTTGTGATATAATTTTCAGTAACCCAACCCCAATTTCAATAACTTGGGTCTTTAAGACAATGGCTAATTTTGAAGACTGGTTCATTCTCTACTCGAGGTAATGGAATAATTAAAACCTATGTAATGCAGCAGTAATTTAAACCTAAGTGATGCAACAGGAAGTGTTATCCATTATGGTTTTAAGTACTGAAGTGAATAATGATGAACACACGTAATACAAGTATATCACATGATGTATGGATACATTACTCATGTCCTACTATTTTAGGACTGCTGCTTCTTGTGTTTCAATTCATTCAACTGAGACTAATTACTTATCTTAAAAAATATGTCTGTAGTACATATTGTGTTCACTTTTTGATCACAGCATATGATAATTTAGTTTCAATTTATTATCCTGTCTATCAATGTCTTTTATATCGATCAATACAATGAATGCTGTTTACATGATTTTATTTGTGCAACTATTTTGAATTTCATTTTATCACATCAGACAATGGTCGACTAGAAAAGTAGAATTATAAATTTTTACAATGCAGAAAAACTGAATTGATCATTGTTGACTTACTGCTGAAGGACAGCATAAAGATAGTCTAGAACAGAGAAAATTTAAAAGTTTTATACACATTCCACCAAATGGCTATAATAATCTCAAATGTCATAACCATGGTATCATTTTATTTAAGTTTTTAATGTGCTTTATCTGTCTAAAAAATTGTATTGATTTTGAAAGTGCTCAACCATGACAGTGCATGTAATTTTGTACTTTAACTACTTACTGGTATGTAGGTAAATTTTCCTGAGAAAACAAGGATCAGGATTTTCTTCCACCCTATTATTTTGATGTCTTGTTTCCCTTTAGAATTAAACTCTTAAAATTTTGGCTAAACAGTAAACTGAAAATAGAAACCAGAGGTAATTTTGATACCAAATGTCCTGTCGTAATGATGCTCATTTATGCAATATAACCCTATGCCTCTGTAGTGGGTTTTGAATATTTAAGTATACAGTAATTGAGGAGGAATTTGCATTCATGTTGACACAAGTTTTGAAGTATGTGATAGATAAGTGTTCTGAAGACCAGGCTGACCATGTCACCTGGTCACATGATCAATATTAGGCGTCACTGTATAG
This sequence comes from Ostrea edulis, assembly GCF_947568905.1. Classification (NCBI taxonomy): domain Eukaryota; kingdom Metazoa; phylum Mollusca; class Bivalvia; order Ostreida; family Ostreidae; genus Ostrea; species Ostrea edulis. Next base: position 45,668,088 of record NC_079166.1, on the reverse strand, counting down.
AATTGTAGTCACATGGTAAGTCACAAGGCACTAACACTAGTCCATATAAAAGCTGCTCCTTTCGGTTGTCAGTCACTGTAACAACAGCTGGAACAGCAGAAAAGGTAAAAAAGTCAAGAAGTGTTGCAGATTGGGGGGAAATAAGTTGTAAGTTTGAAAAGGATTTTTATAAATTTATTTTCTTTCATCCTTAAAAGTTTTATGTTGGGAATCTATGGGGAAAATTATTTTAGTCTATCTGATGATACAATATCTTGAAAAAAATTTTAATTAAAATTTGAAAAAGGGTAGCAGGATGATTTGATACATAAATGTTTAATTATTTCAGTTTTATAATCCTGAATTAGATCAGTTAAATTGAGAATAAATAAGATTTAGTGTGTATGTAAATATATATATATATATATATATATATATATATATATATATATATATATATATATATATATATATATATATATATATATATATTGTTAAAAGCTCACAAATACTTTATTTCAATCATAATTATAAAAGTTGATAGAATATCATATACATGACATTGCTATACTTTTGGTTTCTATTTGTTGATGTCATGTAGATATGTTAACATAGAGATGATCATTGAGCCCAACTGAGGGTTTGTTTTTAGTGTGTATATACAATGTATTTAAATGAATGGATGATATAAGTCACCTTTGCTCTTGTATTCCATTCATGATTGTCAATTTCATGTAAAGGTTTCATATCACATCATCATGTGATTTAATATTATAGAAATATGTCAGATGGAAAAACCAGAACCATCAAGAAGGCCATTAATTTCAGAAAAACCTGTGTTGGGGTTTTACTTTTGATTTGAATAACATCCTTATTGGGGACACAAATGGCACTGTAATAAAGCTACATGGTGTGCATGCTTGAATTGCTTTTTCCTATTAATTGTGTTAAGTGTTCAAATGTTGCATGCACAACAATTACAACAGTTACAGGGATACACCTTGATTTCTGATGCACATTTGAATTTTTATGATTTTATTTCAGGAACTAAAAGAAGATGAATGGTTTGTGGTATGTTTGCTTACTGGCAGTAGTCAGAGGAGCCTCTGTCCAGTCGGGGAATGTCCAGTGGTTTGACATAGTAGAAGCACAGAAACATCCTGAACAGTTACACATCCTACGAACCAAGGCTGGGATCAACTATCAACCTTATGAACAGGCCTGGAAGGAGTTCAAAATCCTACATGGTAATTATCTCATTTTTATACACGGTGACAATGATCCTGTTTTTTTTTTTGTTTTTTTTTTACAGGGTTTTAACTACTAAGAAAAGGCATTAGTCGATTGAGCAGCAAGATTTGCCCGTACGATTTCTCTCTTAGACTATTAAAATAATCAGAATTTCTCTTTATTAATATAATTCGAATTTTTCTTTATCAAAATAATTCGAATTTTTCTTGTCATTAGAGTACTGGTGGTGAAGGCAGAAATAGACAATAACTGAAATTAAGTCAAAAACAATGATTGCACTGCAGAGTAATAATTTAACCTTCTTTGTATTGAATGCTGCATACAAATGTTGGCAACATTTACTCATGAAAGGAAAATTGCAGCACATACTCTTTTTAAGTGTACATAGCATTTTGTCATTCACTTACTAGTAAATTGTCCTCTAATATTGAAACTTGCTTTTATGAAGGAAGAGAAGTGTGTCTGTATAAAAATAATAATAATTGGTTACTAGAGCACAAATGTTGTATTGACAGGATGGTGTCTCTTCAGAAATTCAGTTAATTTCAAGTTCCCCAAGTGGAATTTCTGTAAATGGATAAAATTAATATGGTACAGCTATGCATGACCCCCTTTCAATGTGTATGGATTTTGAAATGATTGTTTTTCTTTTGCAATGATTGTCTTTTTTTATTTCTGCAACAATGTGCTTCTATCTCTCTGTATCTGTTATCTACTTGTCATAAACTTTGTCCACAACAGCCATCTGTTACTGTAATCCTTGCTTGGCTTCACTATTTTGCTGTCAAAAGATTTTATGATGGGTCACAAATTAATTGAAGGTCTAACATCTTGTCAGAGTTCAAAGTCACTGAGAAGTCAGATCTTGAAATAAACTTTTTTTTTTCAATCAAGCCAAAGCTTTGACATCGCTATGCTGTGTGGGAATTTGAAAATTTGGTAGTAACTATGTTGTTTTATAGATTAAAGTATGTGTATTGTCATGATCATCGAAAGTCATATCATCATATCACAAGGCAATTTTAACCTGCTGGTATATATAGACTTTAATGTTCAGTATTTACCAAAAGCACAAGTATCATTAAGAATGTAGTCTTTCAATGTTTACCATTTCCCAAAACAATTATTTTCCAATTTTTGTTGTAAGGTAAAACTTATGAAGCACTAGGAGATGAGGTCCGTCGTTTCCAAATCTTCAGAGATAATGTCCAGAGGATTGAAGAACACAACAAGCTGTACCACCTCGGAAAGAAATCCTACTACCTGGGGGTCAACCAATTCTCTGACCTGGTAAGGGACAATCTTGTGTAGATCTTGTTGAATTGTGTACCTATGTAGCCAGGGGAATAGGATAAAATATCAGATGTTTGAATTTGTGTTAAAATGTCTTTAATTGTATGCAGGACAATTTTGAAATCGACCAAAATATACAATGCAAGCAACATATGGTCCCTAGAAAACTAATTTATTTCTATGTATTCAAGTAATAATGAGATATTTGTTCGTTTAGAAAGTGAGATTGAAGTTGTGTTAACCAGACATCCTAATGGTACATACAGTACATGTGCCAGAAAATTCAGGCTTTCATTCTGAAATGTATTTATATAGCACCATGCAAATTCAGTTTGCTTTTGTATAGACAAATTACCTTGTAGTAACATTTTATGATATTTGCTATAACTTTAATTTGTTTATCTATTGAACACAAGACTAGATCACATGACTTGTGGATATAGATCACATGACATTAGTCATGGTGCATGAATATTAATGAACACTCTGTGGCTGGAGCAACCTGTTACAAAAATACTTGAAAATTTTATTACCTAGCTACCTTTATCAACTCACTTGATGTTGACTAGGATTTTTATTCATGTCACATCCTTATATGCTGATAAACATAATTTGCAGCATGAATTTGATATACAGAATTTTTTAGGAACTGTTTATTTCTGCAAAACGTAGTATGTTTTAACAGATGTTTTTTATGATTGGATTAAACGGGTACAAGTGCTTGTGTAATGTGTAAGAATCACACAGAGTGGAATTAAATGCTTCCTGGATACACTTGTTGCTAGTATGTATTATGTTTCCTTGCCATCGCTTCTTCCTGATCCAATGTACTACCTTCTCGTTGGCGAAGCTTAATCTTGGTGATGCTGGCATTTCAACTTTTCAAAAAATCAAAAACACCAAGTGTATTATTTTTTAGTATTATTTAGTTGTGCTAATTAATACCATATAAATTTACAAAACAAAAACAAGTCAAAAATGAGAAGGATGATGTAAAATCAATAGGCGGTATATTTTGTAATTGTTTTCACTGGCTAACTGACGAGGAAGTCAAGAAAAGGGTGTTGTGGCACTTTTTAATTTTTATCAAAATTTACTGAAACAAAGTGATGCCTCCATTTCCCATGGAGAGTTAATGCTCACTTAATTTGATTTGAACTGAATTTTTGTTGTGTTCATATGGAGAAATTGAATTTTAAGTATTTAAATTGATTCATATTTAATGTAGTGTGAATGCTAAACAAGTCAGAGTCTTGATAATGCACATTTAGTAAAAAAATATTCAATATCTAGGGATGATACAGGGTCTTTTTGTCTTCATTTTACGGATATAAAATATTAAAAAAAACTTAAAAATTACAAATTTACAACATGCTCTTAAAGATGTACTAGTGTAATGTCATTTTGCTGTTTTTTCTAACTCTGCAGATCCCAGTACATGCAAATTTGATTTATTTTATTTTGAATTCCTGTTGATATGAAAGCAGTGTAAACTAGTTCAATACAAGTCAAATTAATTCAAAGTAAAATCTGATGTACATTTGTGGGAACAAGACCGGAATTTATAGGGATATATGGGATTTGTTTTTATAGGAACATAGAGAGTTTGTGAAATACAATGGTCTCAACAGAACGTCACTGAAGGATGGGGGATGTTCGTCATACTTGGCTGCCAACAATCTGGCTCTCCCAGACTCCGTGGACTGGAGAACCAAGGGCTATGTCACCAAAGTCAAAAACCAGGTACCATAAAATGGAAACCCCCAGAGCAGTCAATTTTTATAAAGATAATGTTAATATTGGCATCAGCTACATTACTTGTGATTGCTTGTTGAAAACATTTAGTATAATGCAATTGGAGAAGGAAATTTTTATTTTGTCAATAGTTTGTAATTTGTAGATTTTAATGTTAATGAGAAGTACCGTACTTCCTCTAAAGGGAAGTGCAAGAATCTTAATTATCCTGTAGGCATTTTTTTTTTAATGCAGTACAAATTTATGTTAAGTACACAATGATAGGAAATCTATGGAATTTTTTACCAGCATACTTGTAGTTCATTTTCACCCTTTACAAACTTGTACTACATGATGTTGTGGCATGTTGAACAGACATGGTGAATTCTGTTGTCATATTAATGACAAGTCAAAATATACTGTCAAGTATTAATAAATTATGCATATATGTTTAAAATTGCTGGAAAATCACTGGAGTTCTCTGACAAATTCATTTCAAACTATAGTACTTTTATGAGAATGTGTATTATATTGACTTGCTTATATATATATCACTCATGTTTTTTTTGTCATTTGACCGTTTTTAAAAATGATTTGTGTCAAACAGGGATCAGCTGCCACTAACATGTCACACACTTTGGGAGTCATTTATATTTCTGGACATAAGCAATACACTGTGTAAAAGCAATATATTTCGTGTATCAGTTACTCATATTCATTTAATTAATTTTTTTATTTTACATTGGTAAAAAAAATTAAGGAAATGCTAATATAAATTTCATGTTAACCTCATAATCATTTCTTTTCATCTAGGGTCAATGTGGTTCCTGCTGGTCTTTTAGCACAGTAAGTACTGAATAGAAAAAATTCTTGTCTTGGGCAATAAATATTTGAAATAAAAACAGATATTTTACTAGTTTGATTAATCACTTTTAGGATTAGGTCTCAAACAAGTCTTTGTTTTTGTGTTTTTCTCCTGTCTTGGATATAGATTTGTGGAGTTTAATGTCAATGTGTGTATCAAGACTATGAATATTTTTGACATTGCAGACTGGTTCCCTTGAAGGACAACACTTCCGGAAGACGGGTAAACTTGTCTCGCTCAGTGAGCAGCAGCTGGTCGACTGCTCCGGATCTTTTGGAAATGAAGGCTGCAATGGTGGACTTATGGACAATGCATTCAAATATATAAAGTCAGTGGGAGGCATTGAATCAGAGGAGGAATACCCATACAAAGCAGAGGTAAAGGACATCTTGACTACTTGTATTTGATAGTATTAATTGAATAGGTCTAGCATTGAATCTTTATTGTCAAGTTTCACTGTAATTTCAATTTAGACAATATCTTATTATGTAAACATGATTTTAATTGAAACATCTCGTTATTTTGCTTTGTAGAAGAAAACATGTAAATTTGAGAAGTCGGATGTGGTTGCTACGGACAGTGGATGCATTGATGTTGAGAGTGAGAGTGAGTCGGCCCTACAAAAAGCCTTGGCTGAGGTCGGACCTGTCTCCGTGGCAATCGATGCCAGCCATTCTTCATTCCAGTCCTATGCAGGAGGTAAGCCATAGAGTTAAGAGTAAATAGAAAATGGTGAAGTTCAGTACTTGAGAAAGCATTCACAAGTTGAATCTTCATGGTAAAAGAATTTTTATGCTCCCTGAAAAAATTCGGGGGGATCATATAGTTGCTGTCATGTCTGTCCATCTGTACCTCCAAGCTCATATCTCCAAAACCTTCTGTATGTCCAAGCTCATGTCTCCTAAATCTTTCATCTGAAATTTATATGATTGATCTCAAATGTTCCTTAAGACAAGGACTTTTGGACCAAGGTCTTTCAAGGTAATTTTGGATAGGTCAAGGTCACTCAGAACATATAAAAGTCCATAATTTCAACAGTTTTTTATATAAAAGTTCCTATCTCCTAAAACTTTCATCAGAAATTAATCATAATTTATCACAAATGTTCCTTGTAATGGGGACTTATGGACCAAGGTCAAGTTCACTCAGAACATACACCTTACATAAGTTCTTTATTTCCACAGTTTTTGAACAGATATTAATCATATATCACACAAGTAAGTAATAGGCAAATGTCTTTCAGACACAGGTCACTCAAGGTCATTTTGCAAAGGTTAACATCACTCAACATACATGTATACCTTTTATATATAAAAAGAAACTTTCATTTCAACAATATTTCAACAGTTGATCATTGTTTGAGTCATTCGTCAGATGAAGTAGTTCATTGGTTAGATGCATTTCGGGGATCATCTATCAACTTTACTGATATTCTTGTTGTGAATTGTGTTGATGTTTACTTTAGGAGTTTATGATGAACCTGAGTGCAGCTCTGAGCAGTTGGATCATGGTGTGTTGGCTGTAGGTTATGGTACTGATGACAATGGAAAGGATTATTGGCTCGTTAAAAACAGGTACTAGTCTCCACATTTTCAGCTTAATACACCTTGCAAACATGTAATGCTACTTGTTTCAGCTTCTTTTTGGTAAAAGAATTTCAGATTATTTTTAAAAATTATATGTATTATTAAATCAAATACTTCATGCTATTGCAGCTGGGGCGAGGAATGGGGTATTGATGGTTACGTCAAAATGACCAGAAACAAGGACAACCAATGTGGAATAGCTACACAGGCCAGCTATCCTCTTGTGTAAACAGTGTCCAGTAAGTGTTAAAAAAATACACGGCATACATACTGTGGCTTCATCAAGTTTTGTTGATACATTATTTCATTTATTAGCAAGAATTGTACTTTATTGTGCACTTGATTTTGTGACCTGGCACAACCACAGAATCAATGAAAAGTGATGACATCACATTATTTGGTTTGCTTACCAGTTAAGGCCGCATAAAATTGATTCTCTGGTTCTCAGGCCCATTTTCTCAAAAACAGATGAGGGAGGGAGGCTTTTTATTTTTCATTTTTTGTAGCAATAAAATAAATGAGGGAGGTATTTTTTTTTTAAATCTGAACTTGTCGGGGGAAAAAAACATAAAACAGTTCTACAACCGAATCATAAACACAGTAGACTTTCCTTTATCTTGGTCATCAACAACAGAATTTATGGCCTAGCGATCTGAACTGGAGACTGCAGAGCTTTAATAGGATACCCAAGTTTGCCAAAGACCAAATGATGTAAACATCTACTCTGTATTCCAGAATATTTACACAAACAATCTACATTACTACCAAAGTTCATCCTGAAATTCGATTTACTTCCCAAGATATGCAGAAACAATTTCAGAAAAATGTCCATTATTGTAACTGAATTTGAGCAGAGTCCTGGTGTAGTACCACTAAACAGAATATTTGTGCATTGCAACAACTAATTACATAGAATGTGCAACATTAGATATCATTTTTAAGTCGAATTTCTTGCCCCAATTCGTAAAATGAGTTCCGTAATGCATGTAGCTCCCACTTCAAGTGACTGAAAATTGTAAAACCGTCTTTACTTTCACTTTTGACAGCCATTTTTGACCAGTGACACTAAATAGCCAAAAATGATGAATGATCCAAAACAATTTAAAGGCTCAAAAATTAATTTTCGTAAATAATAATTCAATATACATGTACACAAATTATGCTAATAACAAGTCTTATAAAGATACACGGCTCGTGATATGTCTTGTTGTATCCAAACTACATTAACATTGGTGCTTGATAATTTGGAGTAATGAAGTCAATATGGGTAATTAGTGGCACAGGTCTAAAAAGGCTGTGATACTTGTGCAGACCATTTTACAATTTTCAGTCACTTTAATCTGCTATGGAACCTTATGAATTGTGGTAAGAAGTTGTATATAACCTTTACTCATGAACCCAAGTAACTGTGATTCGGACGTTATAAAAATGCAAGAGAATTCCGAATGCATAATGTGAAATTCAGAATGAATGCGGATTTTGTTCCCCGAGATACGTAAGCGCATTACCAACTTTTTATTTTTTTGAAAAATTGATAAAATCGGTAATGCGACAACCTCAAAACGGATGGGTGGGGGCCTGAGAACCGTAATTGCGATTTTATGAGAACTAAGATAAAGAAGAACCCTGTCAGTCGTTATTATTTTGTGTTTTCATTTGTTCTTTGCATAAGGTTTGAGAGTTTTCTTTTTAAAGATAGAGTTGTAAAGTCCTGAAATGAATTTGTTTTTGTTATGTTACAGATATACAGGGGGGAAAAAAAGACATTCCTAAGGAAGACAACCACACCAGAGAAATAAAAAACTTTCCAGCAATTTTATTTAAGATAACATTTGACCATGTCTCTATAGATATAGCTATGCTACAAAATCCATATTTAAGAATGAAAACCAAGACCATCTTTAAATTCTTGCTATATAAAGTATGATTGCTATCAAAAGTATGAATTTGTTTAAATGAATCATAGCCATTTTTTAGTGGCACACACATTCTTAAGTTGTGAAAACATTCAGATTTTGTGAGACTTTTGATGTGTGCATGGTGCTTGCAAGATGTGTGAATTTTTCCGGTGCCATTTGTATAGGCCCTTTTTTTATGTGTATATCAATAATTGTGATATTTATATGGATATTACTTTATGTTTTTTTTTAAAGTCACAATTATGTTGTACCGATAGGAACTTATTGCTTTGGTAACAGTATTGATAACATTTCATTAAAGTATGATATAGTTTTAGGAGTACAATATATTAGATTTTCAATATCTCATTTTCTTCGTGGATATTGAATTTCCTATGATGTTCTCTTTGTCAGATCTGGTGTTCTTATGCATGTTTTGTGTTTATCCTATGATACTTTGATTCTCATTCAGGTTTGTGTTTTGTTTTTTTGGTTGATCAATAGAAGGCAGGTGCATTTCTGACTTTGCTGAAACGTATACATATTATTTCAAAACATTTTTTAAAAATTGTTGTCTATCAAGAAATAAAGTATTTTATACATAAATTTTGTGTCTATGTTGAGTTCATGTATTAATTTTCTCCCTTAGTTAAGATGAGAAATAAATTTCATTTTTGAAAATACATGTGAGAAGGGTGAGAATGCCTTAGTATTGGTTCTTCATGAAAGTTCTTTCGAGAAATCCAAGCCTGGTATGAATCATTGCAGTTCATACCCTCGTGTAATTTCAAAACTGGAATTTATTTCTTCTTTTCATTCTGTCTGAATTCTCGGCCATTGATATAGATGTACTACATGTATATTCATCTGCTTACACACATTGTTAACAACTGCAATGCATTCATGAGAAAATGGTTATCATTACAATTTGTAAAGATGTCAGACATTGGAAATATGAAATTGAATAACACATTTTTCTAGTCTTCAAGGAATTGATTGGACACACTTGTATGTTCATCATACTTTCTGATGCCTGATATTTTGATTCCCCCAAAAGGGGTATGTTGGTTTGCACCTGTCGGTAGACCAAGCGTTACCTGCTCAATATCTAGAGAACCCTTTGCTTGACTGGTGTGTAACTTCTTATACTGGTTGCCCAAAAGGAGTAGATGACCACTATAGGTTTTGAGGCAGCACCATCCTTATGTGACTTATCAATATTAATGGTTAAAAGTGGAAAACCTTAATTTCTACTCGGTAAAGTTTAACCTTAATAACCATTTAAGAAAATGTGCATGTTGAACAGATGTCGGACATTACCAAAACAGAAGTATAGTTCAACATCAGAAAATCGCAATTCGTAAATTCAGTCATAGATAAAAACTTGTTTTAAGGACAAATTTCTAATGTCAACAGTTGAAAAAAAACCTGTTAATTTATAAATGTGGATATTCGGGAAAGGCATGCAGTAGAGGAAATACCAGCATAAGAGTTGTTGCT